>NW_025421305.1:15105000-15555342 GCF_011764305.1 Mustela putorius furo | reverse complement strand
GGAATGGATTCGGCCTAATTTCCCTTTCGGTGATTTTCATTGTTTGTGTATAAGAAGCACAATGATTTCTGTGCATTGTATTTTTATCCTGCCACATTACTGAATTGCTGTATGAAGTTCTAGTACTTGGGGGGTGGAGTCTTTTGGGTTGTCCATGTAAATAAACATGTCATCTGGGAAGAGAGAAGAGCTTATTTTTCCTTGGTGAGTTTTCCCTAAGGTCCAGGGAAAGCAAACGGGATCTGATCCTGGAAAGGGAGTCTGAAGTGTTCTTCAGCCACTCTCCACCTATTTGGTCTCTGGTGTTCTGGAAAAGGGGAAATGGAGGAGAGGAGCTGTCCTGAGGTGAGAGAAAGTTATCCCTAAGGGCTTTGCACTTCATGCATTAGTAAATGTTATGTTGATGTCCTCAGTTAAGAATTGTGAGACTTAATGAATATATGGGTTTACAGAAGTTTTCTGCAGATTTCCCATCTTAAGAAAAAAGACTAAGAATTAGGGTAATTCCTTATTCATCCTATGCTGTGGGTCCTTGGCTATGCTCCTTTGTCTGGGGTACGGTGGGGAAAAGTTCTGGGCAATATTCTCCAAATATGGTCACTCCTTACAGGAGAGGACCAAGCAGGACCCTGTGAGTTACCAACTTTGCACCAATCCTCCCAGGCAGGCCCGGTAGGAATTGATAACATGTCCTTAAGACAAATCTGAGACCTGGCCATGTACCCACAGTGCAGCCTCAGAGGGACCCATCAGCACATTTGGATGGGAACAGAAGCCCGAGATTTCTGTTGGTGCTACTTATATCATCGCCAGAAAAATGCCTCTGTGATGTGAATTTTACTAAGGAGGTGACTTAAAAAAAAAATCAAATTCCATCTGAAAATGCAATAATTTAAATTAAGGCTATTTGGGTATGAACTGAGTCATGCTGACACTTCGAGTGTCCTAGCTCTAGTTAAAGCTTTGGAAAAACACTTAGGAACTTTTCTGCCTGGAAATCGGGCTGCAGCCAGTACCAGCCACTTCCTGTCACTGCAGAACAGGGTTATGGGGGACAGAACACAGGCATCCAAGGGCCAGGAGCCCTGCCAGCAACCCGTAGAGTCCCCTTGACTGGATGCTTCACTGCTCAAGTTCTGGCTTCTTCATCCCTGCTGGAGATCGTCCGTGGATTTCAGCTCCAAATGTTACTGGAAAAGGGGAGTTCTGTCCAGTAAACACTGCTTCGTTCTGTAAAGCAAAAATGAGTTAATCCATGAAAAATGCTTACAGCAGTGCCTGGCATGTGGTTGCTGCCTGATAAATATTAGAATTATCTTTATGATTATGCCAAGAGGAGTAGGACTGTAGCAGTGTAGGGATGAATGGAAAAACCCAAGTTTGGTGCAAAGCCAGGCCAAGAGCCCAAGGAGTCAAATTCCCATTTGTGGGCTCTTGGCCTCTTGCTTCCCCCAGGGGGTTCTCAGAATTCCTTGTGGAGCTGGAGATGGCTCCTCCCAACCCCCTCTGTTGCTGACTGAATGAAGGGCACAGTCTTAACTTGATTGTGGCACAGGGTTGGAAGGTCATCTGGAGCCCTTGCCACCTCGTTGCCAGGGAGAAACACATCTGGGGCACAGACGTGACAAGTGGTTAGTGACTTTAACAGAATCCCTAGAAGAGAGAAGCCCCAGTTCAGAAGATGAGTTCATCTGGATTGTCAGTCAGGAGGGTTCCACGCAAGGCCACTGTTGGCACGAAAGTTAGGGGCAGCCGGGACCCCACGTGAAGACATCAGGACTGTGGCCACGCCTGGCTTCCATGAGGACCTCCATGTCTGGCTGGGAGCAGAGCTTCCCACTCCAGGATTGCGGCAGCTACCGTGGGCCCCAGGCCCGGTGGGCAGCTTTGCAGCCCAGAGGCCTCTGTCCAGCCCCTGCTCTGCCTCTCTGCCCCCCGGAGCAGCTCACGCTTTACCTGCTCTACAGCCTGGGGCTCTTGGTAACACCTCATTGAGGAGAGCTGGAGTTCTACTTATAGAGAGTTCTACTTATAGAACTGTTGTCTACTGTGTAGACAACAGGGAGGGGTCCAGAAGTGTCTGGAAAACTGAAAGAAGTGACCTGAGTGGGTCTATGTTTTGCAACTCAGCCTGGCAGCAGTGTGGTGGGCAAACTGGGGAGAAAGTGAGGATTGGAGAGGGACCAGCAAGGAGATCGGTTCGGTGATCCAGGTGAGCAAAAAGGAAGGTGAACCTGGACAGAGGCTGGGGGCCAGGAGGGGCCCAGGTCAGAGGTCGAGGGACCAGGACCTGAGGGTGGATTCCTCCTGGAGAAGCCTGGGCAGGATTGAATGGTAGTGACCAGCTCCATGGAGCAACAGTCTTGGAGATGAGGAACAACAGATAAAAATACCTGGAAGGAAACTGGACTGAGGTGGGGGGGATGAGACACATTTCCTCTGAGGGCTGCCAAGGAGGCTAGAGAGCTTGGAGCATAGCAGAAGGGGGCAGGCATTGGATGGAGCCCTGGGGAGTTGATGCCCACCCCGCCCCCCAGGGCAGATGAAAGAGATATTTTCCTAATGCTAAGCTGCCAAGTATTCCTCCATACTGCAAACAATCAACTTTCTTTTATTTGGCAGGAAAATCCCTAATGCATTTTCCTGGATGCCCCAGAATTTGGGCCTTCTGCCAAATAAAGACCTGGGACCCCTGTTTTTCATTTGTTGGAGTTTTGGAAAATATGGCAAACGTGCTCAGACCACACAATTCAGATTACTCTCAGAAATGGGAGTATGCTCTACGTGCTTCCTGGGAAGCTGGCTCTGGCCACTTCAAGTTCTCTCTCAGCACCGCTCCCGGCTCTTAGAGCTACTTTGTGGCTGGTTCCAACTGTCAAGTGTTCTAGAATGCATGCTGGAGTTCAAAAACTGACTGTGAGAGAGTAGACCAAATATGTCAACACTTTTGTGTACTGGTTACTTGAGATGCTTTTTTTTTTTTTTAAGATTTTATTTATCTATTTGATAGAGATCATGAGTAGGTAGAGAGGCAGGCAGAGAGAGAGAGGGAAAGCAGGCTCCCCGCTGAGCAGAGAGCCCTATTCGGGGCTCGATTCTAGGACCCTGGGATCATGACCTGAGCCGAAGGCAGAGGCTTTAACCCACTGAGTCACCCAGGCACCCCGAGATGCTATTTTTTTTTAAATATTTTATTTATTTATTTGAGAGAAAGAGTGAGAGAGAGCATGAGCAGGCAGAGGGAAGGGGGAGGCAGACTCCCGCTGAGCCGGGAGCCGAATGCCAGGCTCCCACCCAGGACCCTGGGATCATGACTTGAGCCGAAGGCAGAGGCTTAACCATCTGAGCCACCCAGGCACCCCAATAATGTATCTTCTCTAGTTCCTTTTTGTGTTTGAAATAGCATCTCAGGGCACTTGAAGGGCTCCATTTGTGAAGCGTCTGCCTTCAGCTCAGGTTGATCCCAGGATCCTGGGATCGAGCCCCAGATCTGTCTCCCTGCTCAGTGGGGAATCTGGTTCTTTCCCTGCCTGCTACTTCCCCTGCCTGTTCTCTCTTTCTCTCTCTCTTAAATTAAAGAAAATACATTGTCAAAGTTAATTTCACATATTGCTTCTTTTAATGTGGCTACTAGTAAATTTAAAATTGCCCCATATATAATATATATCATGGTATATTTCTATTGCATTCCTTTGAGATCACCTTTTTTAAGAAGATGATTTCTGGGTCCAAGGTGTTTTTCTCACTGGCTGGATATGAGGGTAAATTATGAATTTTCCAAATGCAGCTTTGGAATAGTTTCACAGAAATTCAGTATTTCATGCCCGCCCCATGTTTTCTTCACCTCGCCCAAGAACACAGATGCCCCAGAGTAACAGTATCTACAAATACGGCACAGAGCCACTCTCCAAGCGTGCATGCAAGACACGGACGCATGAACAATCCAAGAGCCACCAAACAGTGAAGGAAAAACAATCTCATGTGAACACCCAGGGCGTTCAGCGGAAACCTTAGGCTCATGCCCTACGAAGAATGAAAGCTGTAGTCTGTAAACTTCTTTAGAAAAAGAAAATAGTGGGATAGGAGCCTGGCACCATGAAAGTCGGGTTTCCATGGAGACCAGCATTTACGCATGGTTCGAACTTTCCATGTGGTCCCTGCCAACCCCATGCGGCTGCCTCGCAGGTGGGGCTGGCCTCCGGCGGGCACACACGGGATGTACTACACAGGGGGCACAGATGGGGTGCCCCGTGGTGGCCGAGTGAGGACCCAACCCAGAGCTGTGGAATCCAGTGTGGCCAAGGGGGGCAGGAGAGGATTTTAGGCATTGGTGGTGGAGCGGCACTTCATGATTTTGATGGTTTTCCCATTTGTCACCTTTGTGCAATTAAAAGCAGATGGTAATTAGCCAATTCTTGTGAAGAAAAGAAAGAGTCAAAATAGCACTTTCTGAGCAAATGGTGACCCAGACCCACAAAACGGCACAGTTACTTACTTTTGGAATCTTATGGGAAAGAGTTTGCAATGCTAAACATCCGGAGAGGGTTTTCTGGTAGAAACATGGGGGGAAGAGTTGCATGTCATCATGTACCCGGTAAGGGGTCACTTTTTCATCCTCAAGAGAACAGGCATTTTGTTGAAGTTTTTCTGAAGTTTAAGTTTGTTAAAACTTTTAAAAAAAAGCATGGAGTTTTTTAAAGTCTGTCTTTCCCTCCCCTGGTTGGTTACACTTGAGCCTGGGGTTTTTAACTTCAAAGGAAAAGTGTTTTTCAGGAAGCTCTGAACAAGGGGGACCGCTGTGCCATGGGGGTCTGGCCGGGGTGGTCCACTGGGTCTGCGTGTAGCATAATGCCCGTGTACGTGAGCCCTTTGCTGGAGTTCGCAGCTGGGTGCGCACCCTCGGCCCTCCCCTACCCCCCCGTTCCAGCCCGGGCACCCACATGGAGAGCTGGGGCAGGGTCTCGGCCAGGCTACTGTCAGTAGGAGGTGGCTAGAGGCACCTGGGTCTACCCATCTGGGTCTCTACATGGCCACTGTTCTGGGCAACATCAGTAACTGTCCCCCCCCCCCCCAACTAAACGGGGCTTCTTCTTGAAGTCTTGGTTCCAAGACGACTTTTTTGAAGTCTTCTCTTACCTCCCTGACGGGATGGACATCCCCACTGAGAACTCTCATTCCCACTGAGGACAGCCCCATGACCGCTCCCACCCCTGTCCTTGGTGGTCCCAGGTCCACTGCAGGGTTATACATGGGGGCTTTGTGAATATTTACAAAGTCCTCTGCCAGGAAGTCCCCTGAGAAAATGTCCCCATCACTCACTGAAGCACGTCCAGTGCCTGCTTTGGCCACACTGGTTGTGTTTCTGTGGAAAGACACACGCGCTTCCTTCATTCAGCGGATAATCGTTGCCCTTGGCGTCATGATGGATGTGAAGATTAAGACCTTGTTCCTGCTCTCTGTCAATTTAGAGATACCCGGTAGATGGCAACCATTTCCAGAAGAAAAGTCCTGAAACATCAGGAACGTCCCAGGTGAAGGACATCCTTTCCGGGCTGGAAGCATGGGGAGTGGGGAGGAGTCACGGCAGTGTCCCTCTGTGGAATGTGCGCTCCAGGAAGACCAGCATCATTGGTTTGTTCCGTCCTAGATCTCCATGGCCCGGAGAGCATCTTCCACACTGGGACGGAAAACGTATTTGCTGAACGAATAAGCAGAGGCCATGTGTAAGTGCTGCAGGGCTAGGTTTGTAAGGAAGCTGAATGAATGCTGGGTGAACGTTGAGTAACTGGTTTGTGCTGCGCTGAGGGTGGCTTAAAGGGAAGAATCTTAAAAACGGGAGAAAAGGCAAGGTGATGAGATGAAAAAAAGTCAGGAAGATAACACTTTTAATGTAATTAACCCCTGAAGGTCTTTCTGAAAGCACTACCAGAGGCTCCTGAAAGCCACGAACTTCAGACAGCTAAGTGGCTTTGTGCCTATGTCCCTGAATGACCACCATGGAGGAGGTGGACCTTACCTCCGAGGATCCCTTGCTGCGCATCACTGCCCCAGGCTGGCGGGGAGAGAGGAAACCACTCCTGTGGCCTTGGCCCCGTCGTGTCTCAGCTCATCCATTAGGGAGACATGCTTAGATGGGGGCTGCAGAGCTCCCCCGAGTGCCTTCCCCTGCACCAGGCTGCTCCAAATTTCCCCACCATCATAGAATACCTGCCATGAATGTGACCAGTTAATAAGAATGAGACCCATCCCCGCTGCTTCCCAGGTGTGAGCCTCATTGTTTAGCTACCAGAGCTCCTTCTGGGAGCTGAGGCTTGGCCTGCCGCCCTCCAAGGGTCATGCATGCTTTCAGGGAGCCCAGGCTTTGTGGCTGTGCACTGTGGTTGGGTGCACAGATGGAGGAAATGACTATCAGGCAGAAGAAGCTTGTCCCACTCGTGGTTTTCTAGAAAAAGGAGTCATGGAAGTCTCAAGAGACACACAGGGCAGCCCCAGGTGGCTGGGAGGCGGGGAGGCCAGGAGTGGCCAGAGTGTGAGAGCATGTAGAGGAGGTGGTGGGGGTGTGTGGGCTCTGGTTTACTAATCTTGGGGAGGGGGCTGTCTGTCCATGGTCAGCAAGGCCCCGTGTCAACATGCCGGAACACGGAAAACAAAAGGAGACGTGGTTAATACACAGCAACGTACGCTGCTACAGCAGAACATGGGAATTCCCTTTTTGCTGGGTTGTCCCCAAACACCCCAGTGTCGTCACACTTATATTTGAAGCCTGTGTGATGATATGGGTGAAGCCATCTCTGTTGTCATCGTTGGCGTACTGTGATAGATTCATGATGCTGGGTGCTTTCCATGTACCTGCGGGCCAGTGGGGAACAGTCCCTTCCTGACTCCCCTCCAAGTTATTCACACAGGTCCTATGTGCCCTCCAGTCTTACATCTGTCCCATGACACTAACTGCATATTTATTTGTCAGCATCTCCATGGACTATAGACTTTTGAAGACAAAGACTGTATCTTCTCCCCACCTGTAGCCTCCATTCCTAGCGCACTGGTGGAATGCATCAGTACCCAACAGGACACTTGGCATGGCAGCCAAGTGAGTGCACTCTTCCTGTTCCCCACCCCAGGCTGTAGCTCCTCTCAGAGGGCGCATCAGGTTCTTTGAAAATTCTAGATCTCCATTCAAGCATGGCTTCCATGCAGAGCTAGGTTAATGTTCTGGCATGTTCTGAGCTTTTTCATGGGTTGTGGTTGGATGTACGTTTCCCTGGAGGTGCAGGATTCAGGAAACTCAGAGAGAAGGCAGGTCAATGGGCTCCAGGCTCTGGTTTTCAATGTCAGGGAGAGCTTGGTGGGCACAGTCCTTTTTCCTTCTAATAGTAATTAAATAATTCGGGAAGACATGTTCTGAATTCTCTACTGGGGTCCCAGCTATGTACTCAGCCTCAGGTGGACCAAACAGGTGAGCACAGTTCTTTTTTTTTTTTTTTTCCCAATGGAAGAAGACAGTCTCTTTATTTAATTTTTTTAATTTTTAATTTTTTATAATTTTTATAAACATATATTTTTATCCCCAGGGGTACAGGTCTGTGAATCGCCAGGCTTACACACTTTACAGCACTCACCAAAGCACATACCCTCCCCAATGTCCATAATCCCAACCCCCTTCTCCCAAACCCTCTCCCCCCAGCAACCCTCAGTTTGTTTTGTGAGAAGGTGAGCACAGTTCTTGCACTGAGAACTCATGATCTAGTCAGAGGCATGGGCAGGCAAGCCCCTGTCACAGTCTGTGCCACGTGCAGTCATGAAGGGTTGGAAGGTGGGTGTTGGAAAACCGGTGGTCCATCTCTTGGAGGTGGTGTCTTGTGGTGAGGGTTGAGCCTTGGGGCTCTGAGATGATGCAGGAGGGAGGCAGAAGGGACCACAGGGCGTGGAGTGGTGGGGTGCGTCGGTCAGCCTGATGCTGGACATTAGGTCTTATGGCCCCTTCTTGTTCAAGACTCCTGCTCGCAGATCTCCCGTGGCTTCTCTTGCCACTCTGAGTGAAAGATGGACCACAGCCAAGGCCTTAGAGGCCTCCTTGGTCAGGTGACTTCTCTGACCTTCGTCTCTGGTCTCCCTGCCACCCCCCCGCCATGTCCCTCTGGTTTCCTGCATGTGTCTCTTTCCTGTCAGAAAACTGTATGGCTCCCTCCTTTACTTCTTCCAGGTCTTCCCTTGAAAGTACCCCCAGCTCCCCTGTTTATTTAAAAAAAATCCCACCTCTTTCCTCACAAAGAACATGGGCTGGACTGGAAGCTCCCCCTGACCACACCAGGCCCCTCTCTTCTCTCTGGTCACCTGGTTGCCTGATGAAGACGACCTTCTCCACTTCCCTTGCAAGCAGGTACAGCCTCGTGAGCAGGTTCCCGTGAGTGACTGGTGTAACTCACTCCCCTGGAAGGAAATGTTGGCCTTAGGCTTCCCTTCTTGACCTCTTTCCTCAGGCTGGAACCTGGACATGCCAGGGATCCGGCTACAGCTATATGCACGTTATCTTAGGGGGAGGGCAGAGCAACGATGCAGAAGGTATCGGGGCACCTGAGTGACTGTGGAGCCGAGATGCCGAGAGAGAAGAGTAACCAGTCCAAGTGACTGTGTACTGGATCGCTTCATTACACTGACTTAGCCTGGACTTCACCTCCATCCCTCCTCCACCCATTCCCCAATTTATGATTTATATTTATTATATATCTATCATATTACATATTTATTATTCTGCCCAGCACTTAACAGCTCCAGACAGACCCAGTGCTTTCCTTTGTTGGCTTAGTGTGTCTTCCTTCACCGGCACGTAAGTTCTCAAAGGACACAGAAGTTTTGTGTTCTGTGATCACTTTCTCATCCTGTTCACAGCTGGTGCTCAACTAACACATCCTGAAGGAAATACTGTTGGCCACTGAAAGTGAAATCATCATTTTTCCCCCCAAAAGAGACTCACTACGTTTTGAAAAATGTCTCATAGTGGGCAGGGAGAGGCTGGGGGATGGAAGGGAAAAGTGAGGGAAAATAGCACAGGGACCGCAGAGTTGAAGTCGGGCCACTGCACTGTGGTCAGTCAGTGACATGGGCACAAAGCCACTCCCCTCATGCTGGGGAGACAGGCCTCAGGAGAAACCAAACGTGCTGACACCTTGATCTTGAGTGGCTGGCCTCCAAAACTGAGAAGATAGACCTGTCTTGGTCATGACCCTGCAAGGGCTACGTGGTTAGGGCTGTTTTAGCAGACCAACACAAAAGGTCCTGTAGAGAACTCACAGCTGGGGTGTTGCGGTGGCCACCCTAATGTTTGTTTTTCTTATGTTGCATGAACAGAAGCAAATTATTCAGAATAACTTCTCAGTTGCATCATGTGTGGGTCAGAAACTATATTTGCTGGAGAGGCTTTTCTAAGAGAGGTGTTGGCGAATGTACCAGGCTCCCTCAGGAAGTATTCCATGAGGCGGAATGACCGCTTATTAGAAATGTCAGGGGACTCCAGCATAGATCCCGTGTTTGGACAGAAAAACGTGTGTGTTCCTTTTGATCCTGATGGTGTCTGTACAAATGGGTTGCGCATTGGTTGAAGAACAGAGTTCAGTAGTATATACATACATGTAGACCTCTTACTGCGGTGAAAACGTGCATGGTTAAATATTTCTCAGCTTTGCTGATTTGATGGCTTACTGAGGGGAAAAAAGTGGAGTAAATATTCAAACGGCAGAGGTCAGTTATAGGACCTCCGAAATGTGGAATGTTGCCCAACTCAGATTCCAGAACCCCCAAAGTGAGACCGTATTAGCAGGAATTAACTTGTGCCAAAGTGTCAAACCTACGGTGTGCAAAGCGGCCATCTCAATTTGATAAAGCCTAAACAAAGAAATAAATACAAACCCGATTGAATCGGGATGATTTGCTGTTGGTATCAGGAAAATGGTTTTCAGGGCGCAAACTGCAGCGGCAAAACGGGGAGCCGCGGAAGGGAATTGCCGCCTGCCTGCACCACCTCCTTAGTTCACCCTTCAACTAGAGGGAGACCAGCCTTGGGCGGGGCGGTGGGCGGAGGAGAAAAGGGTCGGGGGAGTGGGCCACCCCTATGCGGGTGCCGGGTTGTGCTCCAAGAACCACGTGGAGGCCCAGGCTACCCCCTGAAGACTGGGAGCCAACACCCGAACCCCTCGGGTTGAGGCCCCACCCCTCCAGAGGCCTCCCTTTCCCGGGTACCCAGGCTTCTTCAGCTGCAAGGATCGCACCCCCACCCCGCACAGGCCCCCCCGCGGGACACCCGCGCAAGCAGTGCAGACGCTGGGAGAGGCCAGGGCAGTTCCAAGGCACAGGCCTCAGATCGGAGTACCCGCGGATCCTGAAGGGCAAACGCTGGGATGCCCTGGGATGGGGAGAGTCTCAGCCGCTTCGGTCGCCACTCGGGCCCCAAAGGGACGCGCGGAACCTTCGCGGGGACCGAGGGCTGATATGTCCCGGGCCCGCTGCATGGGTTGGAGGCCGCCTGGACGCGGGGCAGGCAGGTGCAGGCGCGCGGGATTCTGATTGGTCGCGGTGCCGTGGGAGCCGGAGGGGCGGCGCGGGCGGGGGGCGGGCGCCGCGAGGCTTCAGTCTGACTTGCATGGCGGCGGCGGCAGAGGTCTCCCACAGATGCGGGTCTGAGCGGCGCGGGGAGGCGGCAGAGACGGGAAGGAAGCTGCCAGAGGAGCCCTCCAGGTAAGCGCGGGAGCCCGCGGGCCAGGGAGGGGCGGCCCCGCCGGGACCCCCCCGCGACCTCGCGGCAAGTCCAAGAGCCAGGGGTGGAGTAGGTCGCGCGCTGACCCACTGCCGCGCCGCGAGGTGCCCGAGATTGATAACGCATAGGCCCGGGCAAAAGTGCGGGTCCAGCAGGAGACGCGGGGATGCTGCGGACTTAGTGGCCAAGGTTCCGGCGCAATCCCGGCCCGGCCGGCCCTCCCCCGCCGTCCACCCGCGCGGCGCCCGGCGGCGCTGCGTGGGTTGCGCGCGCCGGGTAGGGGGGTCGGAGGTGATGCCAGTGGGGGCCGGGAGGGGGGTTCCCGCAGGGAGGGGGACGGAGGAGGGGAGGCCCCGCGGCCCCGCGGCCCAGGCACCGCCACGTCCACTCCTGATTGCAGGCGCCTGTGAGCCGGATGTGGTGCCTGGACGAAAGATGCATCATGGAATGAACCTGAGCCCGGGAGACAGATTTCTGGAGAAGCAGCAGCAGCAGCAGCCGCAGCCCCCTTGCAGGCTGCTGGCCGCGGTCCTGTAGATCCAGCTGGCTCTGTGCTTCGGCCCCGCACAGCTTATGCGCGGTGAGTGACCTCAGGGTCCGCGGCGCAGGGGTGGGCGCCAGCAGGAGACCACCCTCCGCCGGGACCCCCGGAGTTTCTCCGATGCCTGCACGCGGCGCGCCCAGGGCGCATGCACAGCCCCATGGTGCCTGGAGCTACCCAGTGGCCCGCAGCCAGGCTCCTCGGAATGGGGCAAAATGAGCGGGCCCATTACCCTCACTTGGGCCGTGGGTGAGCCAGAGAGAGGGAGAGGGCACTTCTGTGCTGAGCGCGTGTTTGTGGGCCTGTGCCTGGTGTCGGAACCCTCAGCGGACAGAGACCAGTTGTCAGCTGTCAGATAGAAGCCTAGGCAAGTTGCCACCCCCCCTCCCACACACACACACCCATCCATCCTCCTTGTGAATGTGAAAGGTCTGAGGAACAGGCTAGTCTGGCAGATGGACGGGTCTGTCGGGAAGTTCACTTTCTCTTACCTCTGGAGGTGCTGAGTTCCTGCACTGCTGTGTGGGTGTATGGGGGCGGGGAGGGGGGGGCACAGAGGGTCCCGTCAGGGGTGCTTCTGGGGGATGGCTTTGTATCTCCATGTCTGATTTACAGGGGAATGCAGTCGAGTGCATCCGTGGGAAGTGGGAGCTGGCTGAAAGAAAATGGAGAGCCTTGGTCCCCATCCGTGGCTGACCCTCTGTGTTTTGGGATCTGGGGGAGGGAGCTCTGTCTGCCTTGGTGGAGGAGAGGGAGGGAGGGAGTCCTGGATGCATTTGGGAGCTGATTGCTGTCCCTTCCAGATTTCTGAGAGAGCTTGCTCATGTGCCCCTGTGAAAGGGCAGACTCCTATGTTTCCCAGCTGAACTACTGTTCATGTATAAATAAGTGATAATTGGTGGAAAAGCAAGTATTGATTGCTATGGATAAACCATTTCCCATTTAAAATATTGCTGTTTCAGAGAGTGAAGGTGAACAAGGAGAGACATGAGTGGAAAACTAGTAAAGGGGGGTGGGGAGGGACAGCAGAGGAATCCAGGTCTCAGGCATTGTGCGGAAAGATCTGGACGTCGGGAGCATGGGGGAGCTTTTGGGGCGTGCACGTCTCAGGATTAGTGAGCGGATCCTTGCTTCATCCTAGGGACCCATTTTGGCTTTCTTTGCTTTTCTAACAGGGGGTGACTTTTGGGTGCTCTTAGTTCTATAGAAATGTGTCTGAGGTAGGTGTCCTTTTCACAGAGGACATGGTCAAATGGGAGGTCAGGCCAGCCACTGTGCCGTCTGAGGGGCTCTGGTTGGCCCCTCTGTGCTGCTCCAGAGTCAGCTCTGCTTCTGGGGTGTGTGGGAGCATGGGCAGGAGGGCACAAATGGGGCTGGGCCTCCTCCTTCCTTCATCGCTTCCTCCCGGTTCTAGCTTCGACCCCTCCAACCAGGTCCATGCCATCCTTCCATCTCCTCCATCCATTTCTTCCGCATAGGTGACGGATCGTTGGGGTTCTCTTGCCCACTGTTACTGGATGTGTGAGCTTCTCAGACTGGGCTGTGCTCCTGGTTCTGCTGTTCGTGTCCGCAGAGATTCTCCTGAAGGATCTCAGAGCTCAGGGCACGGCCCAGACCCCTGGGCTCACATCAGTCCTTTATCCCCTCTTGGGAGGGAGAAGACCTCAAGCACCATCCTCCAGGCCTTGAAGGAGAAGCAGGGAGGAAGGGTTAGCTGTTCCTTCTCAGCACTCACACGCTGCAGAAAGGATAGCCACCACCTCTGTTCCACGTGGCACTCCTTGAGGCTGCGAGAATGATTTCTGGGGAGTATTTATCGTTTCACAATTCCTCTATGGATAAACAGCTCAGGTGGAGAGGGTGGGGGGTGTTCTGTGGAGTACAGCACTCAGAGACTTCTTTTCCAGGGCAGAAACTCAGGTGGAGGCTCCAGGATGGTAATGAAAACAAATCCCTTAATTCTAGACCTGTGCCTCCAAGGCTTTGATGTGTGTTCCCTCACCTGGAATCCTACTGAAAGGCAGGCTCTCATTCAGTTGTTCTGGGGTGGGGGAGATTCCACATTTCCGGCAAGCTCTCAGGTGATGCTTGGCTAATACTTCAAAGATCCCGCTGAGGAGCGGTGCTTTAGACTGAGGCGTCTTTGGACGTGTTGTTTCTTACCCCGGAATCACTCCCAGTTACCAAATGCAAGGGCCTAGCGGGGAGCAGAGAACTCCTAATCTTCCCATGGTGTCCAGAGCAGGAAACCAGCCCTCCCAGAGTGCTTTCCTTTGTTTGTTTGTTTGTTTGTTTGTTAATCAAAAAGGTGCATGTTTAATAGATAGTGTTCTAAAATGTGAACTTTCATTTTTGATGACTTTCACTGGGAAAAAAAAAAAAAAACCAGCACAATAGTAAGGTATGATAGTCTGAGCTGGGAGGAAGAAATATGTGTCCAGTGCACATAATACAGAAAAAGCCCAAACTAGATAGAGAGAAATTGAGGAGATAATCAGAGGAAGGGGGGAAAGAACTCTGTCACAAGAAAGCCGCTTTGTTCTGGAGAGGGAGACTCACTTCAGTTCTCTGAGTCCTAGGAGAGAATCCATGAGCCTCTGTTGGCTAGAGGTGACTTTTGGGTGGCTCTTTCCCGGTTGTCTTTTGTAAGTTAGGGAAAAGGACCTGCAATTGGGGCCACGAAGACCAAATATGCTTAGGGGACTAACAGCTAGTTTGCAGGGAGACACAGGACCTGCTGTCCCCAGAGTCTGCGCGGAGTGTGGTTTCAGCTGCTTCTGTCCCTGCAGAGACCTGCTGGGTGTTGACCTGCAGGGAAGAGGGCTCAGAGTTTGCTCTGTACGTCCATTCCTGAAGGCAGATCCATTAGTCCGTCCCTGTGCTGTCAGGAATGCAGGCAGAGCCCTGCGACTCCATAGCTTTGGGGCCTAGACCTTGGAAGCCCAGCATCCTCATCTGTAAACCAGGCATGGTGCTGCCTTGCTTCTGGGTTTGGTGTGTGGCTGGAAACCATGTAGCACGTAGTAAGTGAAAGTGGATATGCCAGAATCTTCCAGGCCCTTGTTTTATTCATTCAAAAAATCCCAAGTTCCTATCCATACCCTGTGCCAAGCACAGATGTGTACAATGTTCTTTTACCTAGAGCAACCATCTCCTACTCTATATTCTTTTGTCCAATGAACAAGTTTCACTTGTTCAAAACAACTTTAAGTGCCATTGTCTTGTTCATATTTCCGTGGTCACTGGGCTGCCCCTCACCTGGGCTCTCACTGTGCCAAGTGTAACCCTCTCTCATCAAGCAGTCTCATCCGCTGAACCGGACGCCCACTGAAGGCAGGAACCCGGACTTTAGTCATGTCTGTATCTCAGGCGCTCAGCACAGCACATGACACCCAGGACAGGCTCAGCTGATGCTGGCTGACAGCAGAAAGGAGCCCCACATTCTTGCCACATTGTTTAGAAAATAATGACTCCCGGTGATCACTAAAGTGCCAGATTTATGACTATCAAGGCCACTTCTACTTGGAGGTGGCCTAAAAGGTTGGAGGTGAAATCAAGAAAGGTTCTAGAGCAGAGGTGGGCCTTGGGCTGAGGTCTGAGGGAGAGATGGTTGGAGTGCTGCAAAGGGAGAGACACCTTGTGCAAAAGTGTGGGGGGCAGTCACTTGCTTGCCTGTTCAGGGAGAGTAAGGTTGACCTAGAACAGCAGATCCACGGGAAGCTAGAACAGCAGACCTGCAGGGAGCCAGGAGACCAGGGCTGATCTAGAACAAGACACCCATGGGGATTCAGGAGGGTGAGGCTGATTTAGAATGGCGGACCTGCAGGGAGCCAGGAGAGCAGGGCTGATCTAGAACAGTATACCTGTGGGGAGCCAGGAGGGTCAGGTTGATCTAGAACAGCAGACCTGCGGGGAGTCAGGAAGTTTGGGCTGACCCAGAACAGCAGATCTGTGGGGAGCCAGGAGAACAGGGGTGATCTAGAAAGGCACACCTGTGGGGAGCCAGGAGAGCAGGACTGATCGAGAATAGCACACCTGTGGGAAGCCAGGATGGTAAGGAGGGCAAGTGGGTTGGAACCCTGTTGTAAGGATCTTCGGAGACCGGTGAGGATTCTGAACGTCTCGCTGCAGGCTGTGAGCACTTGCTGAGGGGTTTAGGGCAGGTGTGTGGTACTGTTGAGCTGTGCTTAGTTTCCTGTTTCTGCTTGCAAATCCCTGACCTGGGGCTCTCCCCCCACCCCCAGCTGCCCTCTCCATGTGTCAGAGTTATGGCCCCAGTGCGGGGAATGGGGCTTCTTGAGTTCTTGCTGTGGCTGTGGCATTGGGCTGCGTGCTTGCAGTGGGGGACGCACGTTTTCTCGGCTACTGATTCCGAGATGCCACTCTCTCCTTGGAGTCTCATTGAGAAGGTTTTCTCACCTGGCAGAGTGGGAGCTTTTCATGCAACGTGGTGTCTAAAAGTCATGGTTTCAAAGTGTGCTGGATCTGTAAGCCTGAGTCCCAACTTCTCAAGCTACAAAGTATGTGTCTTCAGCCAAAGGCCACCTTAATACATGGGAACAGCATGGAAACTCTTTCGATTTATCCACAAGGTGGAATCTGAGAGCTTTTGGAGACATGAGAAGGATTTCCTGCACCAGGCGGCAAATCTCTCCGCTCAGAGGCCTGAGTGGTGAGGTGGAGAGGGAGTCCGCGATTCTCTAATTCCTGTGGGGTAGTGAAGAACACAGGTGAAGATCTCTCTCCTGTAATTATTGATTGGATATGCAAAGAAAAGCACCCACGGTCTCTGCCCCTGGCGTTGGAGGCAAGTTTCAAAAGCTTCCAAAAGGCCGGGAGACTTGCCCTTTGGCCGTGAAGATCTGCTGCGGCACAAGGGGCCGTGGTCTTCACAGAGTCGCCGTCAAGTCCAGCCTCTGCCGCTATAGCCACGTGGCTTCGGGCAGGTGCGCACCTTCTCCCTGGCTCAGTCCTTGCCACGTTGCTGACTCTGTTTGAGTCTGTGATTGCAGGAATGTGATGGGTTTTGACCTTGCCGTAAAGCTGGTTCTCTGTCTCACCTCTGTGCCCTGGTCTTTCGTGGGTGCCTGCTGTATGCCCTGGGGATGCACAGCGAGGGGCCGCAGTCCTGCTCCCCGGGGAACCTGGCAAGTGAGGACTGGTTTCTTCTCAGAAGCTCAGATGCAAAATGCTTGTGTCAAATGATTTTTTCCCCACATATATCTTAATTTCACTATAAAACTTAGTTTTATTTATTGTTAGTGAAGAGAAAGGTGATTTTTCTCAGGCTACTTTTCTCTGTCCTTGTCTTATCTTGCAAGTCCATTTGGTGTTTGACAAGTGGAATAACTATACGTAGCAACGGTACATCTAAATGGACCATTGGGATCCTTGTCTCTGCCTTCAGGGAAAGAAGAGGAAGAAAAAGCGCCTTTCTAATTTGTTTCCATTCGCATTTCACCAAAACCGACCACGGCATTTAGGGCAGATACACCAAATACATAAACTCCTGTCTCAGATATGCCGTTTCATCAATTTCCTGTTGCATTCTCACAAGGATGAGCTATTCACCTGTTGCCACGCAGGGACGACTGGAAACAGACGGGGCAGAGTTTGGGGCTGGCCACTACCTGAGGGTTGCGTAGGTGAGTGAATCATCAGTCAGTGTGCGACACACTGGGACCCTGAGGGTCGTTTCGTCCTCAGACTCCTCCTTGGACCTCCTGAACACGGGCTGTGTTCAGTGATCGCGTGTCATAGCCTACTGGATCCCCGTGGCCCCTGACGGAGGCTGGCAGCCGCTGACCTTTATTTTACAGACAAGGAAACTGAGGCACGGAAGATCAACAATCACTCGGTGTTGCCCAGCTGGTGAGTGAGGCACAGCGACCCAAATTATTGGTTTTACTGCAAGCTTTTCCTGTAGGCGTGGAAATCCCTATCGATAGACGCATTTTTTCAAAAAAATTGTATTTCAAGGTGAGCATCCCTTTGTAAGCCAGAGTTACCGAACATTTCGGGACTTTGGTCCTTCCCGCCCTGATATTAAAGGAGTTCTTGTAACTGGAGAGGGCAAAACATCCAAGCAGATCTACCACACGGGACCCCACAATCAAGACAAAGTGAAGGCTGGAGTGCCTGAGCCTGGAGCTCTGAAGGGAGGAAGGGAAGCAGCCAGAAGCCATGAACACGCAACCCCCGCCCCGGGCAGCTCTGCAGCCAAAGAGCGAGGAGGCGGGCAAGGGGCACAGCACTGGTCTGGCTCAGCCTTGCCGAGGGGCACAGGGTGGGCCCAGGGAGTCTGGGACTCTGCAGGCGGCTGTTCCTCATCCCACCTTCTGCTTATTGTCTCTCCTGGTCCTCCTCGGTGAGGCCCTTCTCCCTGTGACAAGGCCAAGCACCAGTAAAAGCTTCTGGTAATGGGTGATTACTGTGTTGTGTGCGCGTGTTTTCACACGAACCTTACCCCGCCTCTGATTTTCTTGACAACCGGGTTAAAATGAGATTTTGATTCCCCCCTCCTCTTTTTTTTTTTTTTTCTTCAATTTGAAGAAACATCTTCAGCAATGTGGATCTTCTAAGGTGTACAGAATAGACAATGCAGGTTAGGAGCCAGGCCTGTGGGTCAAGACTTTCCTCTGAGTCGTGTGGGCCCAGCTGGGCCACCTGTGTACCCCATTGTGTGATGCAGATGAAAATGGAGTTAGTATAAATGGAAGCGTAGAAGGGTAACTGTGCCCTAGGGTCACATAAGTGAGGAGACCTCCCCGCCGGAGGGTTAACTCTGAGGTGACAACAGGGTTTGGTAGCTGATGAAAATGGAGACTGCTGTTTGCTGTGCAGGAAGACTCAATTGATGGCCTGAGCCCAAGACACTCAGTTTTAGGGAAGGATTTGGTCCGAACATTTCTTCTGCATTGTGGAAAAGATTGCTTCCTTCTGTAAGACAGAAGGAATTAGCCACTTAAGAAGGAAAACAAACAAATAATCAAGTTGCTCACAAAGTGGAATTAAGAGTGTGTTTTAAAATGGCTTCTTAATTGAGAGTATTGTAATTGCTTTATTAATCTGCAGCAAGGTAAACTGGGAACATCAGAGAGATAAAACAAAATAATTCCTGACGTTATTTGGAAATGACAGCGCACTTGGGAGCACATTAGCTGTGGAGCCTCTGTGACTGCACTCTGGAGGGAGGGCCCCGCGGGCCCCAGGGAGGGGGGCTGCGGGCAGGTTGCGGGCGGACCACGTGTGCACCGGCCACGCGCAGTCCTGGGCTCTGGGAATGGACTTTTGTTCTCAGAAGGGAGGGAGGCTGCAGAGCCCGTAAACTTGATCAATGATCATTCATCATTATCCCAATAAATTGAGCTTCGCAAGAGGGAGGATGAGTAAGATCTTTGGAAATGAAGGTTTGAAGGTTTGATGTGGTTGTCTGATGTTTCTGTTTGAAATCGGTGACTTTTATCTCCTGGAATGACCAGCGTGGGAGCAGAGCTAAATGGGGAGGGTCACTCAGGTACCATATTCTTTTTCCTCACAGTAACAAAACACAGATCTTCTTTTCTTTGGTCTGCCTGCATTTATGAGAGATGTGTGTGATGACACCAGTGAGTCAGGAACGGGGAAGTTCTCTTCAGAAAGAAAATCCATTCTAGCGGTGGGTCCTTTCACATCTGTGCATGTCCGACATTGGGACAGATCTGGCTGGTTTCCCAATTTAGAGCCTCATGTGTGGAGTATCCCGCGGACTTCCCTGATCCCTCCAACTTAGAAGACGCTGATTCTGTCCGGGTGAGAAACAAACTTGTCTTGCAGGAATGTGATCGACAGGGGGCTAACCCCGAGAGGGGCTCCCAGTCCTTCGATGAGCCCCCAGCTGTCAAATCTGAGGTCACGATGCATTTTAGCATTTTCGTTCAGGAGACGCATGTGTACATTCAGTGCTGCTATGATAGCACGTGCGCGATGGCTCTGTGTTTAGGTCATGTTTGTGGTTTGCTGTGGAGCTTCTGAATTGCTGTGTGGATATCAAAGCCTTGCCCAGGCTTTCCCCTTTGTATGGTGATGGGGGACTTGTATTGTTCCTGTCGCCCTTGCATTGACACCACTGCTCTGTGGATGAGAGGGGCTCATTTGCTTGTCACGCGGGTACGTGTTAATGTCTTGAGGCTGAGAGCTGGAGAAAGCGCAGGAAGCCCGTGTTCCTGTCATGGCCACCAGCTGGCTAGGGGAGGGCCCCCTATTACGACCTGTGAAACAGGAACAGTGGTGCTTCTGCCTCCAGGGATGCTGTGGGGATCCACTGTGTTAGAAGTGTCAGTGTTGGCGGGATCCAAGCCATGGCCCACAGACGGTCACAGAAGCTTGCTCTGCTGGCTGCGCGGGCTTACAGAGCCTCCTGCGTCCCAACAGATACAGAAAACAGTGGTGCTGGCCTGAGGCCCCAGGTGGCCAGTTCAGGGACACAGACACCGTGGAGGGTGGGTCCTCGGTGAAGCTTCATGGCAGAGACCCTGGGGGCGGGGGGAGGAGCGGAGAAGGTTCCCACAGACAACCGTCCAGCTGAGTGTTGAGCAGTAAGTATGTTTTCCAGGGAGGGAAGGTGTTGAGCCCTGAGCCCTGGAAGAGGAGTCGTCTGTGCTGAAAATGTACTGCAATGAAACCTGCCTAGGGCAGGTAGATGGGGAAGAGACACGGGAAGGAAGCGGGACAGACAGGTGGGACCTGCAGGCGGCACTCCTGCAGAGGCACTTTGAGCCCACAATGCCTGTGTTTGGGGTGGGATGTGATTGGATCTTTGCTTTAGGAAGTAATTTTTTTATCGAGGTGAGGGATGGAGGGGAGGTGGAGAGATCTCCACTCATTGTCTTTATTGTGTTCCGGGATAGGGGTGACTCGGGGGAAGACACAGTGGGGAAAGGACAGCTCTCACACTCTCCAGCCAGAGGAGGAGGAAGAGGTGGAGGAGGAGTGTGGCAGGAGGTGAGGAAGGAGGAGGAGGAGATTGGGGAAGAGGTGGAGCTGGGAGGAGGGGGAGGAGCAGGGAGGAGGAGGAGAGGGGGAGGAGGGAAGAGGAAGAAGCAGTGGCATTTGCTCATAGCCTGTGGAGGCAGTAAGGGTACAACCACCACCACGGAGCTCATCCCGGCTATTGGTGGCTCCTAACGTCTTGGGGCCCGGAGATGGATTCTTCTGTCATTTTCTGGGTGATGTTTGAGCACCTTGGATTCTGGGTATGTGTGCCAATGGGCCGGAAGGGAGGGCAGGATGCGCAGGGCAGGCAGCCCACCTGTGCACAGGTATGGGGTCTCCACTGCAGCAGAGCCTTGGTGGGGAGTGCAGAGCTGGAGGTCGGCAGGCCCTCCCTCCTGGGGACATGGTGCAGGGATGCACATGAGTGTGGTGGTCGGGGCGGGGGTGTGTGTGTACGGGAGTGCGGTGGTGGGGTCGGTGGTGCTGTTTGCTCAGTGTAGGGGTGCGTGAGCATGGTGGTCAGGGCGGGGGCCCTATGTGCTCAGTGCAAGGGGGCATGTGCATGAGTGTGGTGGTGGGGCCGGGGGTGGGCGCTGTGTGCTCCGTACAGGCATGTGTGTGTGCGTCAGCGTGGTGGCGGGGGCGCTGGGTGCTGGGTGCAGGGGTGCATATGTGTGAGTGCAGTGGCGGGGGCGGGGCCTCCTCCACCCAGGTGCTGGGTGCTGTGCGCTCCACCCTTTGGCAGCCCGGCTTTCAGTCCTTCAAAGACTCAGTCCTCATGGGCTTCAGTAAGTCTTCAAAGGAGCGACCCCTCTGTCACCCACACCCCGTGACCAGTGCTGTCACTTCTGAATCAGCAAGTCACATGAACCTCTCCAGGCTTTGGTTTCCTCATGGGCAATTGGGGTGGTGGGCTGTTCCTCTGCACTTCCTGGGGGCAGAGGGGGCACATGGAGGAGGCAGGTCAGGGGACAGAAGCTTTATAAACACAAGACACAGCAGGATGACTGTCGGCCCAGAAGCTGAGCTCTCTCCTTGGGGCCTGGGGTGTGTCAGGGCACGGCATGGAAGCGCCCTCCGAGTGTGGGGCCTGACCCTGGGAGAGCTCAGGCGGGGTGGGGGGAGCTCCTGCTTGGGCCCTGCCATGGGTGGACCGGGGGAGGAGTCCTGTCTGCGGATGGAGAAGGTCCTCGAGCCCGCAGGAGGGATGCACCTGCAGTCGTCCCTGGGCTCAGGGCCATTTTCATGCTCGCACAAGCCTCGGGGAGGGGAATTTGCACACATGTGGGGGCAGTGATTTACCATAGTGCTCAGAGTCTGCAGCAGGGGAAGGTTTCCTCCACATGCCCCCTCTGTCTCCCTTTATCCCAGGCACCACCTCAGCTGGAGGCACTGGGCCAGTGAGACAGAGGGGGCAGGGGGTTGTGTTTGGATCCAGGAGTCACCAAGGGCTTTGTCCATGTCCAGTGCCAGTCTGTGGTTGCTGCCTTCGAGTCTTCACTTACAGCGCGGGGATCCCACTGACTCTTTACCTGACTGTACTCTGTGTGATCTAGAAACTTTGTAACGGTTTCTCCTGAGCACGGTTGTGCACACGGTTTCTCCTGAGCAGTGTTGTGCACTGGGACCAAGAACAGCCCTGGCATCGGGCCTCTGCAGGGAATGTTAGGTTCCTTTTCCAGGGTGGGCTCCGGGCTGGCTCTCTCGAGCTCTGGAAGCAAGAGGGACGGAGTCTGTTCTGGCCTCGTGTCTGGTCGGCGGGTCAATAGGCTCCTTAGTGGTTTGGCAGGCAAGATCTGAGACCATGGGATTAAGAGATACTGCTGAATCGAGAATTTTTTATTTCTGACTCTTCCTTCCCTTTGGCTTTGGATGCCTGTGTCACTGGCAAGAAGGACACTGGTTTGGTCTTCAACCCTGTCCTGCCCTTGGCCAATGCAGCCCTGAAGGGCCCGAGATTTTCCTCACTGTAGCCCGCCGGATTCAAGCAGGGCTTTGAGCTGCTGTGGGCGAGGAACTGAGGTGGTCTTGCCAGCCTCTGCCTGCCTCCCGTTGCATGGTTACTCCTAACCAAAGGAACTTAGTAAGTGCTTACTGTGTGTAAGTCCTGCTTTAGGAGCTGAGCCGAGACATGGGGGAGAGGACCTGGCGTCAGGTGTGGGCAGTCCACAGACCTGTGGCTTAAACGACAGCACTTCATGTTGTTGCAGTTCTGGAGGCTGGACATCAGAGGTCAGGGGCCAGCGAGGTCCATGCAGATGGCTGCCTTCTTGCTGGGGCCCCAAGTGGCCATTCCTGCCGTGTGTGGTGGGTAGAGGGAGTGGGGAGAGGGAGCTCCCCGGAGTCCCTTCTCACGAGGACACCAGCCATAGTGGCTCAGGGCTCCTCCCTCATGACCTCTGTTAAGCTCAGTCACCTCCTCCAGTCGCTCAGGGGGATTTGGGCTTCAACATATGAGTCTGGGGGTAAGGGGGGACAGAAGTCAGCCCTTGGCAGGTACCTGAGGCAGACCAGTGTGAATTTTGATGAAGGGGTACTGTGAGGCCTCAGAGCTCAGGGGAGAGCAGAGAAGGCTTCCAGGAGGAGGTGATCCAGAGCTGAGCTCTGAAGGAAGAGTGGCATGTGGGCAAATGTGCATGTGTGTGTGTGTGTGTGTGTGTGTGAGAGAGAGAGACAGAGAGAGCGAGAGAGAGAAGGGGGGTGTTAACAATCTGCTGTTTTCCAATTCGTGTGTTTTCTTAAGTCATTCCCTGAACGTTCCCCGCGGATAGCTCTACACAGAACTTGGAGACACTGATGTGGGGCCCGGGGATGATCCGGAAGCTCACATGTGCAGTTTCCCAAATTACAGGCCGTAATGTTTGCTCTAACCTCATCAGCCAACTGCTAGACACTCCCAGTATTTGATTACAGCTGCTGGCCCCTAAAACAATCAATTGCAAGTGGGTCCCCAGGCCACCAAGTGGGCCACGTCTGGCTTAGGTCAGGTAAACATTGAATTACTGCTGGAGTGGGCCTGCGGAGTAGTGATGGGTTAATACCTACAGTAGTAGGAGGTTGGCTCGGATTGCATTATCAGTCGCTTTGCATCTATCTCTCCCGGGGCGGTTTCTCCTCTCCCAGTCGGACCTTTCCTTTGTCCCTCCCCCTCCTCCTTCCAACATTCCCAGTTGAAGCGCACAGGGCTTCTGACCGACCTGTGGGTCCGGGTGTGGTGGTGGTGCCTGAGCTCTTCAGGGGCCTCCTCCAGGCTGATGGGGTGGGCGGTGGCCAGGCCAGCTGAGGTCAGGCTCCCCACAGTCACTCCGTCTACTCACTGCCTCCTGGGAGCCCTCTGTCTCCACCCGCATTCTAGCTTCCAGACGTCGGTGACCCCACTCCGGCGCACGGGTGTGTGCAGACTGGTGTGAGGAGCCTCACATGCATTCGTTACCCGAAAAGAGTCCAGAACATCCCAGGCTCAGGGCCAACTGCTCAGGGCCCTTGCTCAGGCAAGGGAGGACAAGGTGGCCAGGGGCTTGGGAAATTGTTTCTCATACTTAGGCTTTCCTTGTTTTTGAAGTTTTGGACTTAAACGCCTGGGCTGGGGACCAGAATGTGCTGGGGACCTTTGGGTGGAGAGGCCGGGCTCACCGGGATGGGCAGGTGCCTTTGGAGTCGCCCCGCGGTTAAACCCCTCGCTCCCCTGGCTGTGGCACGCGCCACAATTTAGAAAGACTGCTGTCCAGCCGTTTCACTCTAAATAGTAAAACAATAAGTAAGCCTCGAAGAAGCAGAGATCATTTGCTGAGCAAGAATATTCTGAGTCGTTCTGATGTGCGAGGCTCTGGGCCAGCCAGGGTGTGAATCAGAGATGTACAATAGGCAGGACCCAAGGCCTGCGTTGTCTGAAAAGTCACATGTGGGAAATAGTCATCTTTATTTCTCCCCCCGTGAAAATGGGCGTAGAGTGAGAAATACTCCAATAAATGGCAAAAATGATGCTTCTGTTTTAGTTATCTCTGTAATTCAGCACGTCGTTACGACACATTGAAGTATTATGGGCTTTCTAAGTGTGATTATCTGCTATTGTTATAAACGGATAGCTTCGTGGCATAGGAGAAACCGTGTTATTGTTTTTGTTTCCCATGATGGCTATTAGAAACACAGTAAATGTCTTGGTCGTTCAGACCCGTGGCCTACCCAGCGTGGGCCTTGGACACGCACCCATGCTGCAGGGACCTCGGAGGGGGGATTAATCACCGCTGAGCTGGTGGACTGGGGGTCTCCCAACAGGTTGGCAGTGGAGCCAGGATGGGGACCCTGATTTCCTCTCCCTGAGGGCTTCCCTGTGATGTCACTTGCCTTCCTGCAGATAGGTGGGGGCTGTAACGGTGGCCACCTCCCAGGGGTTCTCTGGCTTAGACGAGGTCACATGTGGAAAAGCACTTACAGCGTTGTCTGGGCCAGCATGCGAGCTCTGCGGCTGCGACCCATCTGTACCTCCTGTGCATCTCATTCTCCACAAATCCTCTTCAGCCCGCCTTGGGCAGCCCGCCTTTCCCTCACATCTTGGGTTTTAGACGTTGTGCATTCACGAGCAACTCTGCCCTCCCTTAAATTTCCCTTGGACACATTCATGGTTGGGGGGTACTCGGATAAGCTGGTACTTTCTTGCAGACTTTACTATGCAGCTGTTCTTGACCCAGTGGAGGATCCATCTGCCCCATGTGACCTCATCTGTCCCTGTGCCAGGTCTGTCCCCTGGGGCCTGAGTGTCCAGCCCCCGGAGGCTGGGTTATGGGGCACTGGCAGTCAGCTGCCCACAGCTGGCGTGGCAGGTCCCTTTCTGAGGGTGTGGGGAATGTCTGTGTTGAGTGCAGGCAGCACCGTGGGGTCCAGGAGTAGAAACACAGGTGGAGGGCAGGGGACAAAGGCAGCGCTGTCCCTGAACAAAGTGTGAGGCTTGGTGCTGCTTGGGGGTCCTCACTCTGGCATGAACTGCGAGTGTGTTTTGCAGACATGTAGGTAAGAGACACGAAGCATTGCCAGGATGGTGAGCATGACGATGGTGACATGGTGGCCATAGGCTAGCGTGTAGTGGTTGGCTGCTTTATGCATGGTTTACGTGCTTTCCACATATTAATTCGTTTAACCCTGTGACTCAGGTACTGTGTTCATCTCCATTTTCAAACCCTCAAACTGCAGTACTGGGATACGGGCGGGCTAGGATGGTGGGGCTGGGGTCCCATCCTGGCCCGTGGCCCCACGGCCTCCCTGCTGGGGCACTCAGCCCCAGAGCCTTTGAGGGACTTGCCAGCCTGAGGGCGGTTAAGCCCAAAACCCCAGAGGAAGGAAATGACGAACCAGAAGCATAATACCCTGAACACTGTTTCCTTCCCAAGAACTCCTCGGGAAGCCCTCAGCGAGCCCTTGCGGGGCCCTGGAAGGAGCAGCATGTTTGAGCCATGCTTTACAGCATATCTGTCCTCAGGTGTTGGACGCTGTCTGAGACACAGCGGTTGCCGTGACTGGGATTGGCGTCCAGAGGGCAGACACTAGGGGTGCCGCTGACCCCGGCCCATGCACCGGGCGGAACCACTCGGAGGCGCGCAGCCCAGCTCAGCACTGGGCCCGAGGCTGGGAAGAGCTGCTCTGGAAAATGGTCTGGCTGTGTTGGACACCGGTGGCTTGGGCGGAGGGGACAGGAAGCCAAAAAGATGCCATGAAGCAAGGGAGGAGCGGCAGTCGGAGTTCTCGTGACGAGCGTCCATATGTGGAATGGAAAGTCGGGGAGGAGAGTCGTTTTAGGAAGATGTTGAATTTGGTCCCAAGACATCTGGGTTCTGACAGGTAGAACAGCCCAGCAGGTGTATGAGAATGAGGACGGAGGGACAGGTCGGGGGACCGTTGGCGCTATGAAGGCAGATTTCTAGTCCTCTTCTGGGAAGCAGTAATTGTGACCAGTGTTTGTGGCCCAGAGAGAAGACTAAAGACCGGGAATTCACCAATGGCTCCCTGGGCCGAGGTGGGACTCAGGGAGAGCCTGGAGCCCATCTCCGAATCCCAGCTGCACAGCTCATGACCTGTGAACTCATTGCTCAGGGGACCCTGGCATACTTGGGGGGCTTGACGGGTACCCCGCTCTCTGCCCAGGGTTCCCTGGATTTTTGGGGGGATTGATGGAAACCCGCTACTGCTCTTGGGGCTGGGGAGGGTGGGCTTGGCTGGGGGCTGGCAGCCCCCCGCTGGTGGATGCAGCCACAGCTCTGCTATTTTTAAGCGTCTGCTCCACTCCGGTGGAGGCTGTCGGCACCTGATGCTGAATCACGATCCAGCTTGCTAATTGCGGCGGAGCCCATGGCCTGTCAAGTACCCGACAGGCATCTGGCTCTGCGTGGCAGGTTCCCGAGGTACCCGGGGATGGGGAGGGCGACAGGACCCTGTGACGGGGGCCAGGCAGGCCCAGTGCGGCTGTGGCTCTTGTAGGTACCCCTGGGTGTATAGACTGACAGCAGCATCTCTGCGAGTTACCGGATTGTGGCTGGCTGTGAGATGAGGACTGCGTGCATCAAACCCGGGTATCTTTGCCATCAGTGCTGCTTTCATTCCTTCTCCTAGAGCAGAAGACACCGACGCGCAGCCATCAGAAGGCTGCCTTGCGCACGGGAGTCAGATGGAGGAGGTTGCGCGTCTTTGTCTGGGGTCCTTCCACATTTCTGAGAGAGGAAATTTAAGCAAGTCTCCTGCAGGGGAGTCTCTCCCAAGGTAGGCCTGCCTCACTTGTGCTCTCCCTCCCCGAGCACCTGTAGGTCACAGCCGGCCTTGTGTACCTCCTGTGGGGAGGTCTTCCTGCTAGAGCCCCTGGAGGGCTCACCTCCTGGGAGAGCAGGGCCATCGTTAGGCCTGCACGTGAGTGAGGGTTTGAAGGAGTAAGCTTCCCAGTCCCTTGCTCACCTCCAGAAGGCCTTCTCTGCGCCCGTGTGCCTCCTGCCTCTTCCCCAATGCAAGGTTGATGCAGATCATGGAGCCAGCCAGCACCCTGGCTGGCTCCACACCATGAGGGGTGGCTTTCCTCCGTCAGCTGAAGTGGCCCCTTGAGGCTCCCAGAAGTTTCTAGATCCTGAGCTGTCCATTGCAGAGGCAGATGGAGTTTCTAGAGCTGGGCTGTCACGGGAAGGGGAGTGATGGACAGCATAGGCTGCCTGGCTTCTTGTACCTTCTTCCTTGTGGGATGCATGATATTGTGGTGCAGATAAGCATGTCACAGCCCCGGTTGAGACCATGGAGTCCTCCTTAGGGAGCATGGTTAGTGCAGGAGGCTTGTGGTCCATCGCCTGGGACAGGTGTGCCCTGGGCGAGGGTCATGGCGGCGGGCCTTAGGGGCTGTGAGGTTTGGCCCACACATTTCTTGGCCCACGGATGTGCCGCTCTCAGGCTTATGAAGCTCCTGGCGTCCCAGAATGGCAAGAGTCACGGGGTGTGAGTACAGGTTCCTCCACAGCGGTCCTCCTCGGCCAGCCCGGGACAGAACCGAGTCTCTTTCCTCACTTCCAGCTCCCTCTTTGACCCGCCGCAGTGTGCTTCCAGCCCCCACGGCTCCGAAATTCTCCTGGGAGGTGTTGCCGTGGGAGGATGTGGGAGTGCCAACCCACGGACACTGTGGAGTCATCTGTTCTCAGTGCCCTTGAGCTCTTTGTGGCCCTTGATGGCTCTTTCTAGAGACTCCCCTCCTGTGGGCACCAGGCATCACTCACCAGTTGCTCCTCCTTCTGGTCCGTCTGTCTGCCGGCACTAGCCAATGCAGCCAGGTGTCAGCTTCCACCCAGACCTGGGGGGTCCTCCTTCCCCATGGAGTTCTTCCTGCACCTGCCCATGGTCTGTGCCGCCGCCTCCCCAACCTGCCTGAACTGAAGTATATTCTTCTCTCAAAGTGCTTCTGTCCCCAAGCTCCCCATGTCCGTCGGTGGCATCGTCGTCTGCCCAGCTCTCCAGGTCTGGGGCCTGGGTACCCTGCATCCAGCATGCCCTTCCCACCCACCCTCCCCAACGCCAATGGACTGCTCATTCCAAATGTTCAGTGTTTCTGAGTTGTCTGCTGGATCCCACAAATATTTCCTGATGCATAAACCTTACCTATGGGGTTTTTGGTGTTCCTTTGTTTTTTTTAACACGGATGGCACGATGGTTTCCCTGGTTCTTGTTCTTCCTTCTCTTGGGAAGCTGACTCTTGTGTTTTGTTCAAAGCATAGTCACTTCGCAGACTTTGTAAGTGTGGTTCACTACCGAGTCCATGTATGTGGGTGACATTTCCTTTCCTTTCCTTTCCAACAATTTGTGTTTTTCCCAGGAGTTAACCATCACCTTGTGTTTTTTTTTTTTTTTTTATTTTCTCTTTGGCAATATTTTCTGTGTTTCTATAATAATTCTTCCCTGAGTCTCTAGAAGAGCCCTCATTCTGTCTTGATGCTCCACTCTCTGTGGCTGAATGTAGTCAGTTGGGTGAGCGATCACTCCCAGTTTCCCTGGGGACGTTACCCCTGGAGCCCACCAACCATTGCCCAGGCCTGGAGGGGCTGTTCTCCAGGTTTGCTGCGATCTCTCTGCCCCGCTGTGTTGGGCTCCCCATTTTCTGAGTCTGTCTTCCCATTTCTCAGATGAGCCCTGAGTTTGGTGGGGACAGATGTTTTAGGAGCTCCCTGAATCAGGGGGTTTGAGGGGTAACTATTTTGGGATTTGACTGTTGAATGTCTTCCCTCCTCACCTCAAATGTGACTGATAGAGTTTTGGAGGAATCGCCCCGGAGGTTCTGCCTTCTGGGACTGTTGCTGAGGAATCTGGGGTCATTCTGGTTCTCAGTCTTCCTGTGTACCTGCCCTCCTGCCACCAGAAGCCTTATGTTTTCCCTTTATATCTGGTTTCCTGAGATTTCCCAGTACCGTGCGTGGTCTGGGGGTCTGTTTGGTTACCTGTGTCTTGCTCAGCAGGCGTGGGGGCTGTGCTCCTCACTTCTGCCCCTCCCTTTCTGTGTTGAGGTTGTGACAACTCCCCTCTTCGTCCCCTCTTCTTCCCGAATTTCACGTCAGCAGGGCACTGAAACTCCCGGACTGACCCTGTGATGTTCTTGTCTTTCCTCCCCAACTTTCCATCTCTTGGACTTTGTGTTCCCTTTTCTGAGAGATTGCCATGACTTTTTTCCATTTTTTTTGTCGAGTTTTTTTCTATCTGCCGTAATTTAATTACTAGGAACGCTTCTTTTTTATCTAATCATTTTTTTTCTAGAATAGTGTTCTGCTCTTGTTGCATGGATATGTTCTCTTGTTGTGTGGATTTGCTATCTCCTCCTCTCTGTGGGCCTATGACTGGTCATAGTTCTCTTCCTGTGGTGTGTCCTAGTTCTTCACATGCTGCTTCTCAGCTTGGATACTGCCTGACTGTCTGTGATTTTCGCTGAGACCCACAAGGGCTGTGTGTACGCAGGTGCAGCAGTCTGGGCCATGGCAGGACTCAGGAACCATCGTGCAGGCATGAGCACTGCACCCAAGCACCACCAGCCCCTGACACGCTTCCTTCTGCTCTTCGTGTGGACAAGAGTGTTTTCTCTTTAACACTTTTTCTAGGAGTTTGATTTTGTCCTTAAAACCTGTATGTGGAATTCCACAGGAGTCAAGTCCAGCTCCTTTCTCTGCCCCCGCCTTGTGGGGGTCCCGTGGCACAGAGGAGAGTGGGGCCACTGGTCCCTTTCTTAGAGGCGGAAGGGGGACAGGGTGTGGCCTCCAGACCAATGAGCACCCTCACTCTGCCTCACCTCTCCCCAGACTCGAGTCAGCAGCTGCCCTCCCCACCAAAGAGCAGGGACCCTCCAGCTGCCTACCAGCCACGGGCACCCACTCAGGCCCCAGCCTGAGACTGCCTCCTGCATCTTGGGGGCAGAGCTGCACGGCCGAGAGAAGCCAAACACCAGAGCGTACCACCTGCCTTCAACCCTGAGATCAGCCCATTTTTGCTGTGTGAGTTGGGGCCAGTCAGTGAGCCCCTCAGGGCTGCAGTGTCCTACTCTGTCAGAGGAATGATAAGGTGCTTGCTTTCCAGGGCTGATAGGAGGGTTCAGAGATATGATACATGCGGTACTCAGAACCCTGCCTGGGTATATGGCTCTACGCACTGACTTCGTCCGGTCACAGCTCCCTTGTCTCTTCTGGGAAGACCTCCGACTTCCCTGTGCAGGGCGGAGACTTGCACTCAGTGCTTCCGAACGCCACGCTCACGCCCCCTGCCTTGCCTGCTGAGCTGCTGTAATTATTTAGTGTGTGTCTGTCGATCCAACCAGACCAGGCATTCTAAATCCTTCTGTGCTGTGGGTCCTTCCCTGTGGCGTTCTGCTGAAGGTGGTGGACCCATTGATAGAAATTTTCTTTTTTTTAAGATTTCTTTTATTTATTTGAGAGAGAGAGAGAGAGCATGAGAAGGGGGAGAGTCAAAGGGAGAAGCAGACTCCCTGCTGAACAGGGAGCCTGACGCAGGACTCAATTCTGGGACTGCAGGATCATGACCCGAGCTGAAGGCAGTCACCCAATGAGCTAGCCAGGTGCCCCCAGAACATTCTTACGTATAACATAAAACGCAGAGACATAGGGTTATTAAAATATTTTAAGAACTGATCTGTGACATGACGTGTGTGCGTCTTTATTAACACATCAAGAAATGAGATTTACCACTGGGTCTAATGAGTGCCCTAATTTCAAAGGAAAGATGCGCATAGACGATATTTTGAGAACAACAAATGGTATGAATATACCCATGACTTCTGCTGCCGACAAAGTCGCAGGGACTTCTAGCATCACTTCTGCCTTCCTGAGGAGAGGGAACGCTGCTCTTCACCAGGAAATGAGCGGAAATAAAAGATAATTCTTTCTAATCTAAGACCTCTTGGATTCTGCATTGAACATTATCTGGACTGGGAGCTTCTAAGAATTCACTGTTCCATTTATCTTTATAACTTCGGTCTCAGGTACAGAGCTTGGGACACAGGAAGGATTAGCATGTTTCTTTTAAATTAATAAACCTAGGACATGCCACAAAACAGGTGAGGCTCCTTCCTTATTAGAAGCTAAAATCTGTAGGCAAATAACTGATGCAAGATAGAAGCTGGGAGATGCTGTAAGGCAGGCAGTTAGGAAGGTAGATGGCCAGGGATGCGTGCGTGTATGTGTGGGTGCATGTGGTCAGGAGTGCCAGGACTGGGTGTGTGTGCATGTGTGGTCTGGAGTGCCAGGACCTGGGTGTGTGTGCATGTGTGTGCGTGAGGTCAGGAGTGCGGGTCCTGAGTGTGTGTATGTGTGTGTGTGTGTGCGCGCGCGGTCAGGAGCATGGGACCTGGACGTGTGTGTGTGTGTGTGTTCTGGAGTGCAGGGTCTAGGTGTGTGTGTGTGTGTCCATGTGCTGTCCAGAGTGTAGGGCCTATGCGTGCATGTGTTTGTGGTCAGGAGTGCGGGACCTTTTGTGTGTGTGTGCGTGTGTGTGTGTGTGCCTCCGTGTGTGCGGTTACGAGTATGGGGCCTTGGTGTGTGTGCATGTGTGTGTGCAGTCAAGAGTGCATGGCCTGGGTGTGTGTGTGCGTGTGTGTGCAGTCAGGAGTATAGGGCCTGGGTGTGTGTGTGTGCATGTTGTGTGCATGCATGGTCAGGAGGGTGGGGCTTGGGTGTGTGTGTGTGTGCACATGTGTGGTCATGAGTCCAGGGCGTCTGTGTGTGTTTGTGTATGTGCAGTCAAGAGTGCAGGCCCTGGGTATGTATGTGCGTGTGTGTGCACATGGTCGGGAGTGTGGGGCTTGGGTGTGTCTGCACGTGTGCAGTCAGGAGTGTGGGGCCTGGTTTGTGTGTGCACGTGTGTGGTCAGGAGTGTGAGGCCTGGATGTACATGTGCGTGTGTATGTGCACACGTGTGGGAGGAATGCAGGGCCATGATGGAGCTGTGTGTGTCTCACATGTTGTGACTCTCTGGCTGTGAATCTCTCTCCTTGACTGGAGCAGGATTTCCATGGACACAGACCATGTTTCATTTATGTTTGTGCAATGGGACTGATATTTTGAAAATATTAAGAGGATGTATTTTCATTCCCTAATAATCAATCATGCTCCCTGCAGTCTGGCCTGTCCCCAGGGCCAAGGAACGCAGCCCCAGGAAGGCCAAGAGAGGGAAGGAGGTCTCGAGATGAAGGCACCACCTGCCTCGACAGCCAGGGGAGTGGACAGGTCTCCTTGCTGGGGAAGGGCCCTGAGGAGACACGGCTGAGGGCACTACCACCTTGCATCTGTCGGAGACCCTGGTCCCTTGGCATTGCCAGCTCACGTCGGCCACGGAAGGGAAATGCTGCAGTGATGGTGGGGCTCTCGGCTGCCATGCGGCGTAAAGGGAGCCAACGCGGCCACGTAAGGCAGCTGAGGGCGGCGGGCCAGGGAGTCCAGGGTGTGCAGGGAGAGGAGACAGGCTGGGGATGGGCAGGAGCACAAGGCTGAGACTCCAGGTAGGGCAGTAGCAGGCAGCTTTGACGGGGGACCTCACATACACTCCCAAGCGTTCACCAGTGACAGACTCACGTCCTGGATGCCAGCAGGACGCCTGGTGGCCACGGGGCAGAGCCTCTGGGAAGAGGAGCTCCAACCCAGCTTACTGTGCCTGCCACCCTGAGGACATCTGGGTTTCCCTCCCCAGACGACTCACCAGCACTTGGAGTGCAGGGTTGGAACGCCACCTCCACGTGACGAAGCGAAGAGGCAGCGATGGGCCGCAGCAGAGCCCTGTGGCACAGTGGGACTGCACACGCTGTTCTCATCACGGCGCACCTGCCCCCAGGTCAGCACAGTCCCCGGCATCAGTCCTCCCTCTACCCAGTTGAGATGGGCCTGTGAAGTCCTCTGCCTTCATTCTATCGCGGGGAAGGAGCCTGAGTGCCTGCTTCCGTTGGTCGTCCCCGACCAGGCCGGGGCTGAAAGCTGCTGTTCTCAGTTCCCTCTCTCCTATCTTCCCCACCCTCCCACATGCCGGATTTTATTAAAAAAAAAATCAATAAACAAATTCCCAAAATAAGAGGATTCCTAAATAATACTATCAATGGATCAAATGGAGCCATGAAAGAAAATTCAGAGCAGACATGACTCTAATAGAAACATGTTCACAGTGACGATGAGATGAATTTTGCAGGTTACAAAGGTTCTACAGATTTCTAGAGGAAACAACTCAAAATGTACATGAAGCTTTGTCGACGTGTGCATTTTCCTGTGAACTACAGGTTGAGCTTGTCCCAATTTCACCAAGGAAAGAAGAGCAAGCATCCTTCCTGACTGTGGGACCCGGCCGCACTCTGGCCACTCTGTGGGGGGCACAGGGTCCTTGATGGCAGGGGGCAGCCCCCACGCATGCAGGAAGAGGCAGATGGGGGTTCCAGGCCAGCGTCAGGACACGAGGAGTGTGCCTTCTCCTGGCCTGGTACCCAGGCTGGGACCCCTGTGTGACTGTCCCAGGGAGCTGGCTATACACATAAAGACTCCGTGAGATCCTATGTTAACACGCCTGCTACTCATTTGGAAGCTCCTGTTTGCCGGAACTGTGTCTTCTTGAGGGGTGAGTTGTGGTCTGGCTCTGAGGAAGCACCAGACAGAGGCTGGTTCCCAGCCGCTGCCACCCTTCTCTTTGGCCACAGAGGCAACCTTTCCCCCCAAGATGGATTGGAGTCGGGGTGGGATTGGGATGGGGACAGGGTGGGAAGGGACGGGATGGGGTCAAAAATGGGTCAGGATGGGGTCAGGAAAGGTTCGGGATGGGGTCAGGACGGGGTTGGGACGGGGTCAGGATGGGATGGGGTCACAATGGGGTCAGGACACAGCAGGTGTAGTGTCATCTGTCATCAGTAGTGAGAGTTCTTCTAAAAATTTTAAGGAGCTCTGCCATTTTCTTCTGCTCCTGGATGTGACAACGGCAGCCCAATGACTCTTACAAGACCTCCCCACCGCCGCGCCCCAGTTGTTGGACTTTGGATTTATGAGGGCTCTTGGGCCCAGCATTGCACTTGGTCCTTCCTTCGTGCCCGCATGTCCTGTGCTGTAGGGATGAGGCACGGCGATCTTGATGTCCCATGACTTGTGTGTGGTCACAGGGACGTGGCAGAGTCAGGACCACAACCACCACCAGCCCTCCTGAGCTAGCCTCTCAGTGCTCAGGGCGCAGCTGGGAGTCCTCCTGAGAGAATTCACCCACTCTGTTCCTAAATAGTCTGTGAGCCGCGGGGGGACACGCCAGGGACTCCTCTGCCTGGCGTGGACCTGTGTGTTTTCGCTTTGGCTACCCACCGCCGTCAGAGGCAGGGCGCGAGTCAGAGAAGGGCTTGGCGCTGCTGCTGCCCACCACTCGGCACCCGTGGGCCAAGTCCCCACCCTTTCCTCGTGCCCTGGTTCCTGGTGCGAGCCCGACTTAGTCTGTGCCATTGAGCTTGCGCCAGCAGCTAACCCTCTGGTGCCCGCCCCATTGCCCTGGCTGGTCGACTCGCTGGCTCCTGCGACTGCACCACCATTCCGCCATTCGGTCAGAACGCGGCATGTCCTGGCCATAGAGGGGTCTGCTGTTCCAGTCCTCTGTAGACAAGCTCGGGGTCTCCAAATCCCTGTGTACCTGGGTTGTGCCAGGAAAGCAGGAGCTGGGTGCTGAGTTCAGTTGTGGCCTCTGGCTCGTGCCCTGGCTCTCGGGTCTCCCTCTGTGGATGCCTCCTATGTACGTTCAGCCCACCATCTTGTCTGGGGCGAATTTCACTTCCATTTGGAGCCTTATCCATGGGTATGGGGGCAGAAGGGGGTTAGGCCCAGCTTTCTGTTTTGATCAGGGGCAGGCCGGAACACATGGAAACAGAATTTGGGGTTATCAGCAAACTCCACCCCCAGCTCTCCTAGTCTCACAGGAAAAAGCATGGGTTATCTGTTCTGACTTGGTGATTTATAGTCTCATTCCAAGAAACCAGAAACACCTTTGCGAGAAATCACCTTTTCCTGGGGCAGCATCTCTCCCCTTTTTGCTTTCTGTGCCCTGCAGCCTTATGTTCCATGCATGCCCCTGCCCCACGCCCCTCAGGCTCCCCTGGGTTCACTCCTCAGGCCTTTTATGCCAGAAAGGGCCCAGCAGAAGCAGACTTAGTGATGGATGGATGGATGTCGTGGATGGACCGATGGATGGACAGACTGGTATGGATGGATGGATGGATGCACAGCTGATGGGACAGATGGATGGTCAGTGCATGGATTATGGACAGATGGTCAGTGGGTGAATGGATGGTGGATGGATGGTCGGGCATAAATGGATGATGGTCAGTGGATGGATTATGGATGGATGGTGGATGGACAGATGCATGGATGATAGGTGGACGGATGATTGATGGACGGGCAGAAAGATGGATGGCATAGACACAGGGATGGTCAGTGAAGAGATGATGGACGGATGGTTGAAGGATGGTCGGTAGGCAGATGGACGGGTGGATAGATGGATGGTCGATGGAATGATGGAAAGAAGGGCATAGATGGAAAGATGGGCATAGACAAATGGACAGACGGATGGATGGTCAGGGGTGGAATATGGATGGGTTGTCGATGGAGAAATGGAAAGATGGGCATAGATGGATAGACCGATGGACAAAAGGCAGAGAAGAGGGACTCCTCCTCTCTGCAGCCACTACAACTCTCTTTCCGTCTTTCTTTGGAAAAGCTACCCACACCTGCCTTGTTATTGTGCCTGCTCGACTCAAGCACACTCCCAGCCGGGAGGTTGTGTGGTTTCTCAATGACCACCAGAGTAAAAGTGTACCCGCAGTGGGAAAGCCACGGGCATTCCAAAACTTGAGTGGCTAGAACTCTGTCTGAAGCACCAGCCACAGATCAGTGTTCTCCCTTCATGTTTAGAAGCTAAAAATTTTCGACTGGAAACTCTGCAGGCCTGCCCTCTCACACCTGCTTAACGTGCCTTCCAAGTGCTCCCAAGTGTCTTCATTCTTTCCATAGGTGCCGCCAGTTCTCATCAAATTTTAATTTTAAACAAAGACATTCAAAAAGCACAACGAGGGAGAAAATACGGTAGGTTCTCTGACAGCAAAGGGAGCATCACGGATGACGCCATGTGTTGGAGTGTCTGCCTTTCACTCCCTCCCAGACTAGGCACCATGAGAAACAAAGGCGCCTGCATCCCATGCAGCAGGTCCCCTGAGACAGCCCCTCCCTCAGGCCACCTGTTCCAATACCAACACCGTGGTCATGCTTGTCTTGGATCCCAGCCACTCAGAGGAGCCTGTACTACCCACCCCTGACGGGAAACAGTAGCAAGGACTCAGCTCTAGCTCTGGACCCTACAGGGGGCTTCCCAGTGCCACGAGGAGACCTGCTCCTGCCTGTGTAATCGTCCCCTGGGCCCCAAACACAAGTTTTCAGTTTTTTCTTTATTCTTTGCAACCTTGTGTACCAGCCATGCTCTGTCCTTTGCTGTAAAACCACAGGTGAACCTGCGTACTCCATGGCTGGGGCCGAGCAAGAGCAACATGGCCTGGGGATGGCAGTCATCCACACTGGCTGCCCCGAAGCCCTTGCTGACTTCCGAGACCCTGTTTTTGGCGCGAGGCAGAGATGAGGTTCTCGGGGCTGAGCTAACACAGCTTGCCTGGCTGGCTCAAACTGCACGGGGCCATCACTCACAGGACTGTGTGCGCCTCCCCCAGCAGTGCTGGGAAGATGCCATCTGCTTCTCCAACAGGCTCCGGCAAGGATCCTGAGATGCCTGTCCCAGCTGGGAGCGCGTGTGCCCTCCCCATCTTCCCAGAGAGATCACCGCCCACACACACTGAAGGACACCCATCCAGGCTGTACTGAAGACAGTGGTAAAGTCTCGGATGAGGCAGCCAGAGCACGCTTCATGAGCCCCCAAGGGGCTGTCCACCTCCTGTACCCTACTGGCTGTTGCCCGCTTGCATCTTGCTTCATGAAATCCCAGCCTGGTCGCTGCAGAGGAATGAGTCTTGGTGATGGAGGGACAGGTTCCCCTGTCTCTGAGCATGGCTCCTCCTGGTCAGGTGCCGGGTACCATGGGAGGCAGCTGTGGGGGGCTGGGGGCTTGTTGGGGACACTACAAGCAGCCATAAAATACATCGGATGTGGCTCGTGAAATCCTGGGCTCCCTCAGCACAGCCTGTTGTATTCCTGATGACAGACACATGTTCCTGCAGGAAATGGTACAGTATGTATGTAAAAGACACATCTATATTCACACATGCTACCTGGATTCCAGCAAGCGCCACCGGGATCAAATGACCTTGGTGAGGTCTTGCAAAAATCACATGTCACCTGCCGCTGGCCCCTATAACAACTTCCAGGCATCTGCGTTCTTGAACATCAGCCTCCTGGCCCATTGAACCCACATGGTTTCTTAGCATCTGTCCATCAGCCAGAGGTCCAGAGTTGTTTTTAAGGCTGTAGTTTGGATCTGAGACTTCAGCATTCGCTTCCTGGGCACTGGTCTGAGTTATTCTGCAATGCTCCGTGACGGGAAGTTGCTGTGGGAGGACCCAGACCTGCCGCTCGTCACCAGTTGTGGCAGTTTGTGTTTGCAGAACTGTTGGCCACAGTACCAGCACCTCCTGCCAGGGTGAGTGTGAGGATTCAGCGGGATTGCACACATAAACCACTCAGAACATGTCTTGTACTATCATCCATGCAAGAAAAAAATAACTCTGCAAGAAGATAAAATGAAATTAGGGCTTTTTGCTAAACCCGACAGATTTAACACGTGGAGAGGTTTTTTCTTTTTTCCTTTCCCAAAACTCTACTAAAATGAGAATTAAGGAAGAAGAAAACACACAAGCCCCCAACAACACTTGAAAACAAGAGAAGTGACAATGCAGAAACAGTCTCTAATTTTTTTAAAAAGCAGAGGGTGGACTGAGGAGTTAGCAGAGCCACGAAGAGCAGCGTGAGGGCTTGCAGAAGCTGCGGCAGGCGAGGGGCAGGAACACTTGCAGGAGCAATCAGACCAAGGTGCTACAGGCCTGGGCCTTGGGGTGAGCCATTCCCCGTGGCATGTGCTTTGCTCACACCTTCTTCACTCTTCAGCCCAACCTAAATTCGAGGGTACCAGGTGCTGCAGAGAACAGGAAAGAGGAAGCAGGCCCAAAGTTGGGGTTTTGGGGAAAGCATAAATCCAGACCAACACCCCTCCCACAGCTTTCCCACCTCTGCAAAAACAGCCCCCTCCAGGCCACTGTCTTCATCCCTCCCCCCAGGGAGACAATGGAGGCCCTCCTCCTCCTCCAGAAAGATGAACAGCTTCAGGGTGAAGAGGGAACCACCTGTCCTGACAAAGTGGCTGAATTACCCTCTGAGCCCAGCCCTGTGCCAGGGTTCAAGGCCTGGGGGGGTTGTGTGGGGAGGGGCCCCAGGCTGCACAGCCCTGCATTCAGACCCAGAACTGACTTCTGGTGAGCAGCCTATCCCTCTCCAGGCTTGGACCTCCCACCCGAACTCTTGGGTCCATAGGAGCTGGGGAGCTGGCACACACATCTGTTTTCTAAGACACACCTACATACAGCATCAGACACTTTTTCCAAATGAGTCTTACCTGTCAGCCCCAACACAGAAGACATGAGATGAGTGGTGGTCCCATAGACCCTGCCTGGGCCTTGCTGTCCGTCTGAGGGGGATCTTGATAACCCCCTGGGGAAAGACTTGCTGTAAGGTTTCTACCAGTTTCTACCCAGCGTGGAGCGGCTGTCTGCTGAATACCCACCCAGGTTCCAGGGGGACACTCCGATCCTCCCTCGTGGCTCCGTGTGGTCCTCCATGTGGAGACTGAGTTTTGGGCAGAGGAAGGTTAGTGACCTCATTGTCACAGGGTGGAGCGATGGAGCAACAGCTCGGCCCCAGGGTTTGCCGTCCAGTTCGCCTATCCGTCCTCCTACCCCAAACCTGGGCCACCCGCAATGGGGGGCCGCCGGGTCCGTGCCCTGACGGGCTGGCTGTGGGTTTGGGAGTCCCCCACTCCTCAGGTTCCGTAACGACCGCGGCTCCCGGGGCCCAGGGCAGTGAGGTACTGGGATTACAGCTGATGGTAAGTACAGGCCAGTTAGAAACCACACAGGCAGGGTGATGGCAGGGAGAGTCTCAAATGCGGAGCGCATGTCCTCGGGAGCCTCAGCCTCCGGGTGTCCACGTGCATCCCAGCTGATTGCGTCACGGACCACCTGGGTGAGCTGCAGCTGTAACACCCCCTCCTCCACCGAGGGCCGGCTTAGTTCACTGAAGCCCTGACCCCTGGACACATGACTGGTGTTTCTGCCGTGGCCCATCTCCAACCTGGGTCATCTGGCTTGTGGGCGCTGTTTGAGGGCCACCATGGGTGAGAAAGAGACGTGCTACTCAGGGGATCCGGAGGAATAGCGGGGCGGGGGGGCGGGGGGGCGGGACAGGCAGATTCTTACTTGCCCCTACCCACTGCCGCTGTCGCCTGGGCTTTCCTCCTTCCAGACCTCAGCCTGCCCCCATCTCAGCTAGATCCTCCCGTCCCCTGCCGGCCGGCCCCGCGGTCCTCGACCTCGTCAGCACGCTACCACCGCCTGCCTCTGGGTACCATACCGTGCTTCTGAGTTGCAGTGATCCTGGAAACACTGTCATCCCGCCTCTCTCCAGCAGCCTGGGGACACGGGGACCGGGGACATGGGGAGCAGACCAGGGTGATTAGGGGTCCAGGCTTCTAGCCGTTCTGCTCTGGGACCTCAGTTTACCAGTCCAGGTCCTTCTCAAATTACATTCGGATAGCCTTTCAGAGTTTTCAGAGAAGTTAGGGTTCTTTGCTCCCCTTGCCCCCCCAGAGGTTCAAGACAGGCAAGGTAATTCCAGATCTCTCTTTTTTACAGATAGTAACAAGGTTCTGGAAGCTGATGCAATTTGCTGAAGGAGACGTGTCCCTGCGGTGCTAGAACAGGTAGCTGCCACTGGGTCCACCAACCCTAAGCCCCATGAGTGATTGCATGTGGATTGGTTTTCCTCCTGCAGACTTGAGGCCAGAGCTTCTTTCGTGGCCAGCCCGTCCTATTTGCCAGCTAATGAGACCAATTGTAGGCTCCATAAAAAAATTAAACAGCAGCTGCTTCATTTTCTTCCTCTCCAACTTTGAAATCATGATGACCTCGTTTGCAGGCATCTCCAGCTAGGGCTTTTGGGGCCTGTAGCGCCCAGGAAACCTGAAATGTAAGCATAGTCCTGCTGTGTTTTCGGGTTGGCCAGAGTGAAATATTCTGAACACTGGCATTCCCAACGCGAACCAGTCACCATGTTCGTGAAGCACGGGATGCCTGCTCAGCCTGGTAGCTCTAATTAATAATGCCGTTCAGGTAGGGGAAGCACCTGCAGCTTTTTTTGGAATACTAGCAAGGAGGTGGAAGGAGCAGGTGATGTGAGCCGGGGGAAGATTAGCCAGATGCGGAATCCCAGACCCCAGATGCTGCTGTTTTAGCAACGGTCACAGAGGAACCGTGCAAGCCTTAGGTTCACCCCCATCCTCAGTGCAGTTCCTCCCACTTTGTTCTGGGGTCTGGCCTATGACAACAGTATGGACTGCATCTTGGCACTAGGAAGGAAAGCCTAGTTCGCTTCTGTATCGTAGAGGTTTGGGGAGCTTATAAAATTTTGCAAGAAAAATAATAACAAACCCTGAGCTCTTTCTAAGTCAACAAACACCTGCTGCATTTTTCCACCTTTGCGTTCATCTGAAATTACTGTGTTCCCACCGGACTGTTCACAAACCCCCACCATCCCTGCGGTAATTCAGTAAGGCAGCATTTCACGCTGTGGGTGAGGGTGGAAATCTGTGATGAACGGGGGGTCTTTCGATGCCCTTTAGTGCGTGTGATTTTTTTGAAAGAAAAGCTGCTCATTAGCAACCCCAGGCTGAGCAGAACAGCCTGCATCGTGTGTAGCATTTCCCTCCATCCTCCAAGGTAGTGTGTTGCTGAGATCAGAGAGATTGATGTTTGTTTTGGGAAGGGGTGGTGTTCCATTAGCCCGGTTTCTTCTCCGTCTCCTTTCTTCCTCAGCTAAGCCCACTGAAAGCATATTTATAACACAGTTTCAGAAATTTAGTAATTCGGATAAGATGTAACGGTTCATTCTCGATGTCAGCCAGACAGCACTTTTATCCCCGGCATCCATCTGTTTTGCTCTCGTGGTCTCCCAGTGCCTGCCCCGCCTGCGGCCATCGGTTTTCAGCGTGCAGGACCCCATCCCGGAATGAGACCTGTCAATCACGCCCATGGCATCTCAGTGCCCGTGGCCAGGGGACGCTCCCTATAAACCTGCGGGGGCCCGGGGAGCTGAGTCAGCACCACTCCCCCAGTGGGGAGATGATTTAGGGATACCACTAGAGGGAGGTATGTGGTCTGCAGGCACCTGGGTAGATTTACTACCCGCCAATACAGAGCCTGTCCTCGTATGTGCTGCCTCGGGAGAGCCCATTTCACTCTGTCCATCTCTGAGACAGTGACTTTGCCAAGATCCCCTTGGGCCGGCTCTTACCCGCCCCAGTCCGATACTCCCTTCCCACCAGGGTTCGTTAAAACATAACGTGGGCTTCTTGATTATAAGCGTTCATCATAGAGAATTTGGAAAACACAGAAATGCATAAAGAAGACTATAAAACTTGCTCATCAGTCCTGAATCCCAAATAACACAGGTCCTATTGGGGCATCTGTCTTTCTCTTCTACACACACGTGTGCTTTTTGTATGTTAAAAACAAGGATCATGATGTGTATGCTCTTTTGTGGTTTTTTAAATTAACTATGCAGGGAATTGTCTCATAATCACCCACATTTAATGATCAGAAGATCTTGAGAGCCTTGCATGGTGTGAAGAGATCACTAGCGACGATGGAGGTTTGGGGGCCTGCTGTGTGGGGGCTCCTGGGGAAGTGCTGTGGGGCCGGCAGGCATGTGAGGGTTCCCGGGAGGAGGGTGATAGGGAGCACACTGGCTTGCTGTAGCGAGGCCGGAGCATCACAGCTGGCCAGCCGTGCTGAAGGAACAGTTGCGGGACGCCGCTGAGGTCGGATCTGAATTGCTGCCCTCCCCATTTGCAGAACGGCACCGACCCAGGGCCTGCCCGCCCCCGGAGATGGGGGAGCCTTGCAGGACCCCAGGACTCCCTGAAGTGGGACACAGCCTTTTTCTGCCTGCACCCGGGAACGTTCCCCTCCATCTCTCCACCACCGGGCCCTGAGGGAGGCCCTCCCCTCCCTTTCAGGCACTCCTGGTGCTGGAGCTCTTGTGTGGATGGGTTTAGAACTTGGCAGTCAGACATTGGGGGTGTGATGAGAAAGATCACATGGGGAACCCCGATTTCCTGTGTTTCATGAAGGACAAATAAGATCAGAAAAGCCTGCCTGTCAAAGATCTGTTGGGCTCAGACGCAAACACCAGTTATTGGTTGGGTACCTCTTGTGCTCGGGGATGCCTTTCACCTGAGTCTGGTGTAACTTGGAGTAGCTGCCATGGGGGTCGACTCCTTCTCTCTTGCGCCAGACGTCTGTACTGGGGATGAGGCTCTACGGAGAGACAGAGGGCCCAGATGTGGCAGATTCCTGCATTTTTCTAGATTAAATGTGACATCCTCAGAGCCAGTCACTGCCTGGCTGCGGTGCTCCTTCCACAGTCGTTCCATGGTCCTTGGGCCAGGCAGCCACCTGGGGTTCCCGTGGTGCTGGCAGGGAGAACCCTGGGTTGTCCATTCTTGGCGGCTGCTTCGTTGCCTTCTGGGGTTGCCCAGGCCCGTGTCATAGGCCTGGCTCCTCCTGGAGGGCTCAGGCTGCATCCCCCAAAGCTGATCATGATGCCAGGCCTGCTCCCCTGGCCTCTACATGCCCCTGTTCCCACGGCTGTCCCTGGGACAGAGGCAGCTGGTGAAGGGTAGACAGCATAGGGCAAGGTGCAAAAGGAAGGAGTGGTCCACACGCGGGTGTGGGGACCTGTGCGACGGTGAGGGCGTGTGTACCCTGCCACCTCCTTGTTTTCGTTTTACCCTGCAGCCCTGTTGTCCTGTGGCAGGAAGCTGTTTAAGGCCGGCCTTGCCCTCCATGCTTAGAGGTGGCTGATGGAGGGACAGAGCATCAGAAGGGTCATGTGCCTGCATCTTACAGTCAGAAAAGAATGCCAGAGTGGCAGACTATGCGAGTTTGTTGGAACGAATTCATGTTGTCATCCTAACCCAGAGGACAGCCTTCTATTCAACGCCCTGACCCCTGTGTGTGTTGTTGGAGGTCAGTTTTGGCAGTGGCCGGAGGTACAGATTCATTGGTCAGGGTGCCCATTGTTGGGGGTGCCGCACCGTGGCCTCCTCGATCAGATGCAGACCTGGGCCCCCTCATTCAGAGCTGCGTGAGTCTGCACACTCTGTTAAACTTTTTGGTCTCCGATTTCTCAGCTATAAAATGAGGGAAATTATTTTGGGTGAATTTTAAGATTCCTTCCAGCAAGAACATTCTGTAAATTGTGTGTAGTTAAAAAGCTTCAGCTGATACATACATACATATTATTTTGTAGTTTTCAAAATATTTTTTAAAGATTTTATTTATCAGAGAGAGAGCACGCACATGCACGAGCACAGGGAGGGGCAGGCAGAGGGAGAGCCAGGCTCCCCGTGGAGCAGGGAGCCTGACGTGGGACTCAATCCCAGGACCTCAGGATCATGACCTGAGCCCAAGGCAGACATTTAACCAAAGGCCACCCAGGCGCCCCCCCACCCCCTGCCATTTTCAACTTACTAATCAGCTTTGTAATTTATCCACGTGTTTGTGGGATGCCGTCAGCTAATAACCCCGAGGTTTATGTCAGTGATGAGGTGTGAGTGCCCCATCTCCGGTTGATAGACGAGGCCCTCGGGTTATTCTGATGGGTGGTTTTCTATAGGAAGGCTTGTTCTGTTTCTCCATGTTGGGATGCAGTCTGGAGTAATTCTGTCGTGTTGGTCGCACATTTATGGAGCAGTATTGAAACTGGAGTGGAAAGCGTGTTAGGCATTAGCACTGTTATCGGTTTTGTAGGAGCTGAAACCGAGTGAGAGGGTTTTGGAATAATTGGGTAATCCAAGCGAATTAAATCAAGAGGGGGAAAATATCAGTTTTGGCATCAGATGGAGAGAGCGACGACTTCCACATCTGTGGTCTTTATGCATTTTAATCAAGTCTAAATTATGCTCTTAAGATTTACTTTTGCTGCGTTTACTTAGATGCTGTGACACAGCTGACTTTGTATTCATCTCTGGATACTTCTCGAAACGGGGAAGCATTCTCACGGTTTCCAGGGGAAGAGTTGCTTCCCTGCGGAGTGCCGGGTGTGGGCTGGGGCCTGGCAGGCGCCATGTCCCCAGGCCACAGGGGCTTCGGCGGTGGGTGTGCACACCATGTGGCGGGTGTGACTCTTCTGTGATCAGCAGGGCACCATGCTGGGACACAGAAGCAGCTCCATGGTCACGCGCCTGGTCTTGCTTTTTGGCCTTGTGGCTGTGTTCCCCAGGGGATCCTGCTTTTTCAGTGAAGTCTCTTTAGCTTAATAAATAGTAGCAGTGATCAGTGTTCCTTTATTCCAGATGTTTGTTAAATATGTAAAGGGAGGCCGTGTTGAACTGTGGCACGATGATATGCCATATTCACAGACAAAATTAACTTAGACGGCTTTGATTGCCTTTGTTGCATTTTTTATCTGGTATCAGAAAATCTGTCCCAAACCCATTCTTGACTCAAGTGCTTTCTGCATGTGTTCTGTTTGGTTTCCATCTGACTCGCTGGTCCCCAGGAGCATGCCCATCGTTGTGCCCAGGCCGGGGAGCCTGACTGCCATCTCGTGCTGCCCACCGCCCTCTGCTCCAAGTCTGGCTCATGAGATACAAAAGGCCAACTCCAGGGCTTTGTGTGACTCTCTTGACTTTCCTGAGGACGGCCTTCTGGGAGTATTTGTTGTCCTTCTGACGCTCGACAGCCAAAATTTGCAGACATCTCTAGGGCAAGTTCAGAAAAGAGCCCGAATATTTTGGGAAATGAAGGTGGTTCTAGGAAATCTGGCGATTGCCCTTTGTGAAGTGAGATGTTTTTGTTCTTGAGGGAACTGGTTGAATATTAATGACGTTAACATATTAGTGACGTTATCTATGCTTGTTGTGAACTTACCATGTGCTGGTTGTCTCGCTACTTATATCTGTCAGTAGCTCTAGAAGCAGAGCTGTGACGCAGAGAGGGGAAGTAACTTACCCGAGAGCACACAGCTAGAAGAATGGCTGGGCCAGGCTACAGAGCGCACAGCCTCCCTCCACAACCTAGAGTGTCTATGTTATTTTAGGAAATTTATGTGTGCATGTAGTACGACAGGGTAGGGTATGTTTAAAGCAGGGTCTTTCAAACCTTTTTTGCCTGTGAACTGTGGAAACAAATCTAGTTTCCACTGCAGATTAACAACTAATAAAACGAAAGAGTTCTCCCCCTTACTGTGTGGAATGTACTCTGATTTTTTTCTCTTTACTTTGTTTCCCAAAAGTGCCTGTTGTGACCCTTAAAATCTATTTTGTGTCTTGCTGTGAGTCTGTGACCTGCAGATCAGAAACTCTAGTCAGTCCTCGATGTAAGCTCACTTTCCAGGGTCGGTGGGGGGTGGCGGGCTCCCATGGTTTGTTGAGTGAATGCCTGTCGGCAGCTTTCCCCCAGTGCCTGGCACTGGATGTTGACCCAATGAGTGTGTATATAGGTTATAATAACCCCTCCTCTCCTCCTTCCCTTTTCCTTTTAAAAACAAAGAGCTGAAATTTCGGCCAAACATGGGTATCATCTGGACTGGAAGACAGAAGGTCAAGAACCACTTAATAATGATTTTGTTGCGGAAATATGGGTTATAAGTGAATTTTTATAAAGCAAATTCCATTTTCACATTGATTTTAATTATAATTTTAACAGTGTTAAATTTTAATTTGCTGTTTTTCCTGCATTCCAACTCCTGTGAGGGTCTTCTGTGGCCCACCTGACTTCTGGCAAGGTGGTAGGCCCAGGGTGGGCTCAGCTCCCACAGTAGCCCGGGGCCACCTTGCTCGGTCCTTCCAACACTCCGTGGAAGATGTCTGTCATCAGCGGCGGGGGAGGGTCCCTCCAAGTGTCCGAGGCTGACCCTGCCGAGGATGGGCCTCCCAAATGTGTAGATGGTGTTTGGTTGGCTCTGTACAGCTTGTGTGCACAACAAGTAGGTGGCTGGAAACTTCTGGCAAGTGCGTGGTTCCGGGTTCCCTGACCACCATCTGTGTAGGGCATTGTGCTTGAGAAATTTGGTGTTGAAAGTTGATGGATTTGCTGGTTAGGTTTTGCCTGACGTCATTGCCTCAGCATTGTCTCGGTGGCTCTTGTAATTGGTAATGCCTTGTTTTAGACACACCCCCAGCTCTGGTGGCCTCTGGAATAAGGCAGGCTCTCCATACCCACCTGCATTGGAATAATCAGTAAAGGCCACGTGGAGATGGGATTTCTGCGGCAGAGGGAAGCCCAAGGGGGCGTCTGTGGTGGTACGGAGGTGGTTGGAGGCATCCCTTGCCCGCAGGCCCTGAGGACCTGCCTAGTGGCTTCATGTTGGTGCTTATAGCTCCACAAGCCAGGTGCCTAAGTTTCCAGGGTCTTTAAACTTAGGAAAGGCGTTCCGAGGGTCTTCCCCTGACATGACGGGAGGAAGGGCTCCTCCCTGGCTGAGACACAGCCCCGTCGCACTCATTAGCATCTCAGAGACTATGTCCCCCTCACTGGTGAGGAGAAGAAGCAGAAACTGTGCAGGAGGAGCCAGGTGTGTTCGGATCCGCCAGACGGAAGCTGTCGTGTTGCTTGGAGGGACTGTCTGGTTTACGCATGGTCACTGGGCTGCCCTGCCTTTACTCTGGGCCACCAAGGGTGGGAGTCTGGCGCCTTGCCTGGCTGCTTCTGGGTCAGGAGCTTCTCCCTGGGCCTTAAGCTACGACCTCTCCTGAGGCACTCACCGCCCAGGTCGTCCATACTGTACTGTTGTCAGTGGGGCTCCATGGCCGGCTTCCCCAAGTTGGCATGTGTCAGGTCACGCAAAAGTTTCCCCAGCCCCATCTCCCTGAGACGGTGCACCAGGAGGTGTCAGGGCGGGGGAACCACGAGGATTCTTTTCTGTGTGGTGATGAACCCTTCCCCACAGCTGTTTGCTCAGTCCTTTCTGAACAGGTATGGAGACACCAAAGCGTTGACAAATTGTCCTTTCCCTTGAAGCGCTTGCAAAGCCGTGACGATGTGAGCCCCCGCTGCATGAAAGGCCTGCGGGAGCAGCAGTGGGAGTGGCTGTGAGCCCCAGGCCAGATGGCCCCAGTGACCGGACTGGACCCCCACCCTCAGCGTCCTCTCCAGGGTGCGGCAGGGCTCAGACCCTGGCCTGTCGGTGGTCCTATGCCCACCCGTGGGGCAGACTGTGAGTGTGGGGGGCTCCGGAATCTGGCTCAGATGTGCAGACATGTGAGCTTCACCTTGGCAGGAATGCCCTTTTCTTACCCGCCCCAGGACCCTCTCCCCAAGTCAGTGCATACACAGTCAATTTCTCTGTCTCTACTCTGTTCCTTCCTCCAAAGACTCACCCAGCAGTTTACAGAGAAATGGAAACCACCCCGACTTCTAAATTGATTTGGCTGCATTTGATACAGTCTTCTTTCCTCGAATAGGACTTTTCAGTTATAATAAGCCCAAAGATTGCTTTTCACACCGCTTTTATTTTTATGGTTCTTTCCAGCGACTCTTATGTTGCTCACAGGAAAACGGTCTGGTGGGTTTCAACAGACTCCGAAGTCCCCAGACCTGAGGGCTCAAACCCTCATAATGAGCCTCAGGTTGGGACGCCATTCTCTGGGGCGAAGAACCCACATTCCTGTCACTGCCCCTGCTTTTAGTCGGAAGGAAAGGGAAAGAGGAGATCTCACCTTCTGCCCGGAAGCCAAACCCAAGTAACAGTCCTAGCTCTGACCTCTCGTGGGGTCACCGATGCCAGGGTCGAGGAGGGTGTCCCAGGCTGGGATTCTGGGATGGGCTTGCAGACCCTGGCACCCAGCGCTGCCCCACCCTGCAGGCTGCTTCCCAGAACCTGGGTCCAGAGAGAAATAGTGTCTCTTGGGTTGTGGGGACGGCTGGCATTCATGTCTTTGCCTCTTTAAAGTGCCTGTGTATCCTTAGGAAGACTGCATGTGTCTGGGCTCGCCAGAGAACACAGGGCCAAGGAGGAGCACTAGCTGCTTCTCTCGCACACATGCACACACGCACACGCATACACCCAGGGACCGGCTGACACAGGGATGCAGGATGGGAAGTCCAAGTTCCGCTTGGTGAGCCGGAGGCCCAGGAGGGCTGCTGATGTGCGCTGCAGCCTGTGTCTGAGTCTGAAGGCAGGAGGACTGATGTGTCAGCCCGAGTATGCAGACAGAGAGAAAGAAGTCTTTCTTACTCAATCTTTACTTCTATTCAGGTCACAAGATTGGATGAGGCCCACCCGCGTCAGGGAGGGCAGTCTGCTTTACTCAGTTACTGACTCCAGTGGTGATCTCATCCGGAAGCACCCCGCAGACACACCGAGAATACTGTGGGACCAAATGTCTGGGTACCCCAGGCCCAGTCAAGTTGACATATGTGAAATGTCTCTTGTACATCCGTGTTGTGTTCTGGATTGAATTTAGGAGGAACTGTTAGGGGATACTCTCTCCGGGACTTACTAAAATGGGATCTTCCCTTTTCCGTCTACGTCCCCCAAAAGAAACATTAGAAATCATCCTGTGGACTCTGTTTCCTTCCTAAGATGTGGCTGCTGGATTGTAAAGCAGAATTTGGAGCCCAGGTGGGCAGGTTCCCAGAGCCAGACCCTCTGAGCAGGCCAACTACCCCCGCATGGGTGTGCGTCTGGTGGATGGATCCCCATGTTAGAGGAAATGCCAGAGCAGCCTGGGGAGACGTGGCTGAGGCTGGGGACTGTCACTGACCCTCCAGGGTACTTTGAAGAGTGGTATATGGAGCTCTGGCAAGACATGGAAGATGGTGGTCTTGCTTGATGGGATGACGTGTCCAGAGTGAACCGAGGGCTCTTCTTACACCATCCCTCTTTCTTTCTTTCTTTCTTTCTTTCTTTCTTTCTTTCTTTCTTTCTTTCTTTTTTCTTTTTTTTTAAAAATATATTTGACAAGACAGAGATCACAAGTAGGCAGAGAGGCAGGCAGAGAGAGATGGGGAAGCAGGCTCTCTGCAGAGCAGAGAGCCCGATGCAGGGCCAGTCCCAGGACTCTGGGATCATGACCCAAGCTGAAGGCAGAGGCTTTAATCCACTGAGCCACCCAGGTGCCGCACCACCCTACTTTCTGACAGCTGTCTCTTCACTCCTGTCTGTGGCTGGGCCTGGCCAGTGGCATCTTGAGTCTCGGACTGTCTGGATGCAGAGATACATAAGCTAACTGTGGTCCCTCATAGGCAGGGGAGGGGGGCAGGGAAGGAATAAGTAAGGAGAGCACAGAGCTGGGTCCCTGAGGAAATTCCTCTGTCCTCACAGCATAGTTGTCCTATTTATTGTGAGAACAGGAGTCATTCTGATGGATCCAGGGCTGGCACCCACAGAGGCTCAGCACTCACCTGAGAGGGTTATCTCTCCTCTCTTGGAGAATAGCTCTCTTCCTGGGGCAGGGGGTGTGACAAGCTGAGGGTTTGTGCCTGAGATTGATGATCACTGTGGCTCATTTGTTAGCGGGTGTGACTGCCCAAAGAGTGTGTGTTTGAGAGAGAAACACAGGACTCAGTCCAGTCCCAACCCAGACCCACCTCTGGCCCTATGTTGCAGAGGGCGGAGGAGGGGGCGTTCGGTGCAGGTATGGATGGGAAGAAGGTTGTAAAAAAATTAAGGAATTCAGTCCACTCAGGGTGGAAGAAGGGAGGGGGTAAGAAGGTGTAGGAGAAAGCCTGTCTGTGCTAGGGGAGAGCACTAAGTGCCTCCCTCATCTGTGAAATCCATCCGTCCACCATCCATCCATCCATCCATCCTCCCACCATCCATCTATCCCCCAGCCATCCATCTACCCACCTACCCATCCATTCACCCTCCATCATCCCCCATCCACCCGTCCGTCATTGATCTGTCCATCCATCCATTCACCCACCCACCACCCCACCCGTCCATCCTGCCCCCATCCACCATCTATCTGTCTTCTCACCCACCCTACTCATCCATCTACCATCCTCCATCCATCCATCCATCCCCTCATCCCCCCACCCATCCATCCACCTACCCGTCCATCCATCCTCCACCGTCCCCTCATCCAACATCCTCCATCCATTCATCCACCCATCCATCTATCCGTGCATCCACCCTCCTCCCACCGCCCACTGCCCATCCATCCTCCATCCATGCTCCAACCATCCATCCTCCCATTCATCCTCCCTCCCTCCCTCCATCCGTCCCTCCTTCCCTCTCACCCTCCCTCTCTCTGTCCTGCATTAGCAGCGCCTGTGGCATGCTGGAAGTGAAGGATGAGACATGGTTCTCCAACCCCAGGAGTTCACAGCCCAGTGGCAGAGGCTGTGAGGCAGAGCACAACACTGCCAGTGTGAAGGGTGCTCTAGGAGAGCTGGGCACAGATGCCTTGATGGGAAGAGAGGCTCCTGGTCATACTTTGCAGAGGGAGGGATGGCTCCCGGGGAGGTACCCATGAGCTAGTCCCAGAGGGTGGATACACCATGGGGACCACCCTTTCCGCAGTGGGGGTTCTGAAAAACCCTTTCTTGTCTTAGTGGAAGTCAAGGCCCTCCTATAGGGCTGGGTCCTCTCTCCACCACACACCTGCTTCCCCATCTGCTACTCATTTGCAGTCTTTCTTTCTCCCTGCTGTGTGGACATGGGTTCAGATCGCTTTCACTCTCAATTTTTAATATGGTAACAGGAAAGTCCCTCCCTTGGCCCTAATGCAGGGATGGCTTGTGCCCTGTGATCTTCTGTCCCCATGCAGCACTATGCATGGGCAGTGCACATTTGCTGCAGCCTCCCCCTGACACATGGGGAGGCAGGCTCCCCCAGGCCAGTCCAGCCCTGTAGCTGTCCCGGATCCTTCCTCTGCAGCCGGCGGCTGCATATTGCGCCTTTGCCCAGCCGCCTGCCCTGGTGGCTGAGACGCCTCCCCTTGCCTCTGCAGCCTTGCTCAGGCCATCTTGTCTTCTCATGCCCCTACTGCCCGCTTCTGTCTGAGGCATGTGTCATCCTCTCTCTGTGTTTGTTCCCAGGAGGCTGTCCAGCTTGCCTTCAGCTGCCACCTTTGTGCATTCATGCAGCTCAGGACATCATGGCTTCAACTTGGCTCTCCAGCTGGTCTCCCCCACCTGGCCTCGGTGTCCTGAGGTCTTAGACTCATCGTATCTACCTGCTACACTGGGACTGGTCCCCAGGCCGGTCTTCACCACGTCCCCTCTCTCTGTGTGCAGGCTCAGCGCCCAAACCTGGCAGCTGTCCTCGACGCCTCTCTTAACCCCTTCCCCTCCCCGCAGCCGCAGTCCCTTTGGTATCTGAATTCATGCATCTGGGTCCTTAGTATCTCCTGCAGCCTTGAGACTCCACATACCTCAACTACTGGCCCTCTCAGGAGCCAGACTGGCTGCTCAGAGCTGTTTGGAGAGCTTTCCAGGAGGACAGCCCTTCCCCCACCCACCCAGAGAGTGCCTAGTCTGTGGGTCTGCCTTTCACAAACCATCTTGCAGATCCTGGTGCAGCTGGGGTCCGGGAGGCATTTCTGATGGACTTTCTGCCTCCTGAGGGCTCAGTGCAAGTGCGTCCACTGCCTGGGTGTGAAGGGGCTGAGATACTGATCTGCTCTCAGTCATGCCTTTGTTCAAGTCTCAGTCTCTGGGGTTAATATCCAAAGTATACAAAGAACTCACACAACACCCAAAGAATAAATAATTCAGTCAAGATATGGGCAGAAAACATGAACAGACATTTCTCCAAAGAAGATGTCCAAATGGTCAACACACAGATGAAAAAATTTTCAACATCGCTCAGCATCAGGGAAGTACAAATCAAAACCACAGTGAGAGAGTACCTCCCACCAGACAGAATGCCTAAAATTAACAAATCAGGAAACGACAGATGTTGGCAAGGATGCAGAGAAAGGGGATCCCTCCTGCATTGTTGGTGGGAATGCAAGCTGGTGTAGGCATTCTGGAAAACAGTATGGAGGTTCCTTAAGATGTTAAAAATAGGAATGGGATGAATAAGTCCCAGGAGGGAACGGCACAGCACGGGAACACAGTCAGTGCTGTTGTCACAGTGAAGTGAAGTGGTGATAAGATGGCAGCCATGCTCATGTGACCGCAAGGTAACGCACACACTTGTTGCACCACTGTGTTGTGTGCCTGACACTAACGTCACAGCTTGTATCCCCTGCACCTAAAACAACCAAAACAGCACAATAGTCTCCCCTCCTTCACATCTCTGCTGCCTGCATCAAGTCCCAGCCCTGGGCCCACATGCGGCGGTCAGGGTCCGTCTCTAGCTCCCCCTTCGTTGTCCCTGGGGCTCCTGCTAGAAGGGTTCTGCCTGGCCTGGCAGAGCCATCCCTTATCCTGGGATTGAGCTCCACCGTCTGCACTCCACTGGTCCCCACAGGACCGTCCTCCCTCTGGCAGGCTCCCTGGGGGCCTCAGCTCTCCCCTGCTCCCTGCATGTATCCCAGCCCCCTGGGGCTACCCTAAGGGTGTCAGACTCTGGGGGCTGACGTTGACCAGGCCACACGGAGGGGGCACCTACACTCTGCTGCAAACTGAAGACATGAAGCCAGCCATGTTCCTGCTCTCCACCCCAGCAGTGCTGATCCCGACCCCTCCTTGGGTCATCTGTGGACCTCAGGACGCCCAGCCTGCTCTGTGGATCACGTTGCTTCTACATAGCCCAGCTGTCAAGGGTCACCCCTTCCCATGTGGGGTGACTGTGGAGTCTGTGGGAGTCTGTGGGCCTTTGCTCCTCCCTGGGACATGCGTGGGGGTGACGTGGGGCAGCGGCGGATTCTGAGGGTCACAAAGATGAACAGGTGACTCGTCCTTGGAGGTTCCCAGCTCAGCACCCGTGGCGCTTGAGCTCTAGTTGGAGCACAGAATGGGTGGCTGGGAGGTTCGGAAGGTACCCAAATCCTCGGGAAGTCCGGAGGAGGCCTGGCGGGTGGGGCCAGGGTGAGGGCCCGGAAGGAGACGAGTGTTGGTGGCTCAGGCCTGTCCTGTGAGAATGCCAGCCCTGCCAGTCCTACATCCTTGGTTCTGTCCCTGAAATGTCGTCTGGCCTGCTGGGTGGCTCAGAGTCCATGCCTCCTCCCTGACCCTCCCGCCTCACCCCCCTGCAGCGTCTTGCACAGCGTCGTTCCCTGTGTGGCTTCCTTCTCCCCTGCTCCTCCCCGAGCCTCCATGAAGGGCTGTGGTCGGCGCTGTTCTAAGCAAGAAGCCAGTGTGGCACACAGCAGAATGCGGACATTCTGGTCTGACTGGAGTGGCTAGGTGTTCGCGGTGTGTGACAGTGTCCGTCACGGATGCAGGAAGGCTCCCAGCCTCGGAAGCACATATTTAGAGGCTCCTTTTCTTCTCTCTGTCAATGTAGGGTTCGATGACCTTCCGGTGTGTGCTGACCCAGGCGTCCCTGAGAATGGCTTCAGGACACCCGGTGGAGGGCTTTTCCTTGAAAGGTCTGTCACCCAGTTTCACTGCCAAGACGGGTTTACGCTCCAGGGCCCTACAAAGAGGCTGTGTGTGAGACATCTCAATGGAACCCTCGGCTGGATCCCCAGTGATAAGCCCTTCTGTGCACAAGAAGGTAAAGTGCCCCCCTGGTCCGTGGAGGCTGCTCGTGGGGCTGTGGGGACCAGCCGCGCCAGCCCAGGGGCCCACCCCACATGCTGGCGGGAGAGCATTGTGGCCAGGCCGGGGGCAAAGGAGGCTCGGTGTCACAAGTCACCGTGTCCCTCCTCTACCTCAATGACGACCCAGGTCCTGGTTTCTGTCGAGGCAGGAGAGCAGCTCAGGTCACACCAGGGGTGCTCACTGCTGCGTCCCTAGCCAGCCGTGCACTCCCAGCCCCGGCGCCTGAGAAAGCAGAGTACGTGCTGCTCAGACGTGCCCGTGGAGGCAGGGACGTGTGGTACTCGGGAGATCCACTCAGTCACTGTCGCGTCTGTTCCAGGCGGGGTTTGATAGGGAGACAGGGCGGCACAGTGGGCATTTGTTTCCAGCAGTTACCCTATGGTCTCTCGTCATGGCAAGGTATCTGCCTACCTCTGGCAAGCGTGGCGGTGTCTGCTCTGTGTGGTTCCTGCTGCGTGGGTGTGTGTGAGTTTAGAACACTGCTCAGAGGTTACCTGGCGGCGGGCAGGGGGCTGACTGTGTCCGCGGCAGGTTGGGCTGACGCAGGGGAGGCAGTGCCGGTGCGGGCAAGGGCTCCGTCTCTCTGCCCACCACCCCTGACCGTGGGTGTGGATGGAGCTTTCCTGACCTTGACAGCTCACTGTTTCTCGGACTTAGCATAGACCGTGTTTATGGAAGTCTTCGAAGCACCGAACTCGACTGTCACTGAGCATAGGCAAAGGCTTCCCCAAGCTGAGAGCATGCGTGGTCTCTGCTTTTATTTTAGAGGTCTTTTTCTAAAAGAGTCAAAATTAAAACAAAGAACTAAAGTGAACTAAATCACACAGAGAAGGACAGGTGTGTGTGTGACAGGTGGAATCTCAACAACAAAACAAATGAACAAGTAAGAGACGCGTTGCAACGAACATGGGAGTGGTGGCTGAGCAGGGCTGAGAGAGCTCCAGCTGTGAGGTGGGTCGCAGGAAGGAACATGCGCCCGGGAGTACTGTCTGTGGTACTGTGACCACGGTGTGTGGGGACAGACGGGGACACCCCTGGAGGCACTGTCGGAAGTTCTGAAATATGGAATCACCGTGATTATGCCTAAAAGCAAGAGGACATGGTTGGTCAAGTATCCTTCACAGCACCATTCAGAACGGGTGCTGTGGGCCTCGGGTGGATGCTGTGTAGGGAAGGTGGCTCCCTGTGTTGCAGGTAGGAGTCTGTGTCACGTGATACAGACGCTTCTCTATATTTATTGAGACAGGCGTGTGGTTTTTCCTCTTTAACTTTGCAGCCTTGCAGGTTACACAAGCTTTCTCTTGAAAATCAAAACAAATTTTAAAAAGGATTTTAGAAATAAATGAATATTTTCTGCTATGCGCAGCCCATGCAGGCTGTGGTTTCCATAAGGTTTCAGTAATGAAAAGTTTATTTGGTTTTGTAGATCGACTTCCCTGATAAATCCTTTGGCCCAAGATACTCAGCATTTAAAACCCAGACAGGCTCAGGAACATATCAGGAATAGTAGAACACGCAGGCTCCGAGAATATTGCCTAGAGACAAAGGCCTTCTATTGTTTTATCATCCTAGGAAACAGAGAGCTTATCTAAAAGACAACCTCTTACCAGTCCTGTCATAACTACCTAATGAAGTATGCCCCAACTTAGAAGGCCTTCATCTCCCCTTGCTCACTGTATCTCAGACACATGGACGCTCCTATGTGTGTGTGAGTGTGTTTAAAAGATTTTATTTATTATTTATATGTCAGAGAGAGAGCGTGTAGGAGCAGAGGGAGAATTAGACACTGTACTGAGCCAGGAGCCCGATGCGGGACTTGATCCCAGGACCCTGGGACTGAGCCAGCCAGGTGTCCCCCTCCTGTGTGTTTTTAAGGACACTCGTGTTCTCCTGGCTTTTGCACTTACTCTCCCTCTGCCTGAAGCTGCCTTTTCCCAGATCTGCTCGATAAGGCCATGTGGCCCTGCATCATAAACATTATCTCCTCAGGGTGCCTGTCCCATGCACCCGGATTCCAGGGGCCCCTGGTAGGTCCCTGTGACCTCAGCACCTGCATCATAAACATTATCTCCTCAGGGTGCCTGTCCCATGCACCCGGATTCCAGGGGCCCCTGGTAGGTCCCTGTGACCTCAGCACCTGTTCCTCCTCATGCGAGCAGCAATCACTGCATGTTAGTCTCTACCTCGCAGATTTACTAACTTGTTAGCGGCCTCTCCATGCAGCGAGGGTAGGATTCCTAACTCTCCGTGCCCCGTGCTTGCGGCTGGGTGCTCAGCGAGTCACCAGTGGACAGATGGATGGTTGGATGGATGAATACCGGGTGTTATAAAGGCAGGGGTAAACAAAAGCCAACACCATCCTTTACAGCGAGGCTTCCAGCACCTTTCCTGTGTGGATATGAATGCTGTGTCTCCAGGGTGGATTACGTAGTTACGTTCCTGGAAACACTTTTTAGGGAGAATGGGTGTCAGAGTTGGCACTTGAAGGAATCAGGTTCATGTTCACATATAACTGGCATTTAAAAAGGCCAGTAAATATTGGTCGTGGTATGTATTCTTAGAACTTTGCCTTTTCTGCTCCTTAGGACTCTGCTCTGTGCTAACTAATGTCACTGAATAATTTGTTCTTAGGTATAACTGTGTAATATCACCTTAATATCCCCTCTTTGACTTGTTTCTATTAAATCCCCTATTACACGAGCAGGACTCAGATGCAGCGATGCAGTGGTCTGGGGAGAAAGGATGTCTCAAAGTGGAAGCTTTGCACCCTCTCAGTTGTATCCCCAAAGTGCCTCTTTGTGTCTGTCTGTGTCGGGTTTGATCACATCCCCACTCCTGCCAGAGTCAGATACCGATGGAGCTTTATGTGTCATCCTTGGTAACGGCATTTTTGGAGCGGCTTTTAAACATTCTTCCGGCTGACGGGATGCACTCATACTGTAGGAAATTTCTCTTATTTCTGTTTGAAACTTCAGAACTGATGAAGATTATATGTATTCGTTTTGGGGCACTAAAGATCCTGGCTTCTCTGTTTCCATAGACATGAAGTGCAAGTCACGTCCGGCTAAGGATGGCCTGGCTGGGCCAGGCTCGTGTTCCTATCTCCCCTCCTCTGGTGGGGGGCTCAGGCGCCAGACGCCAAGGGTAGGATCATAGCTCAGCTTTGGGGGGCCGACTTCTGTGAAGCTACAGCTAGTCTGTTTTGTTCTCTCCTTTATCTGGGCCACAGCCCTCCTGGCCTCCTGGCCATAGCTCCGGTGCCTGCTCCCAGCTCCCTGGTCAGTGCGAGTCTCTGTTCCATAGCAGCCAGTCCCCATGGTGACTCCATCATGAGCAGAACTTGGGAGGCCGTAGTGCCCTGGGATCCTTGGGCCATGTGCCCCGTGGCGGCCCCCAGCTCCTGGCTGTGGACAGAGGCATCTGGTCAGGAGTTCAGGGCACTCTGTGTGAGTGACTGCTGCTTCTGCACAGCCAGCGACCACACACTCATGGGCCACAGTGTCCCTTCTTTCCAATGGCTTTACTCACTGATGCTGGTTGCCTGCTAAGGACCTGGGTCAGCTCCTGGAGAAGTCGGAAGGCAGTCAGGGGAACGGTGGCTTTGTCACGTAAATCAGCACCATGGGGTCAGTTGGCAGCTGGGGTTTTACAGAGGGGCGCCTGGATAAAGGTGTTTTTATTTGCTCTGAGTAATGCCTGCGTTAGCACTACTGAGAAACGTGATTCCCCGTTTCCATTAAGAAGGCAGCAGTGGTGCCAAGTTGTCACTTGCCTTGTGACTCCAGTCAGGATCATTCTGGCATTGACTTTGGGGGAATTTGTCTATAATGGTACAAAAATTATTGGTTAAGCGTGAGACGTTGGAAACCCCTTTCCACAGTTTGAAGCTCAAAAATGAGAGGTCGAACTAGAACCACAACAGTTTTCCATCAAGGACGCTTCCTGCTGAAATTTGCAGACAGAGGGTTGATGGGGTTGTCCCGGGGCTCCATGGCTGCACTTCCTCGACATTTCTTTGCCAGCCACGTGTAGAGTCCCGGAGTGCCAAGGGCATGTGGGAGAATGCAGGGGTGCAGTCCCTGTTCTCCAGCTAATCTGGAGATGAAGGCAGATGCCACACCCAAGCTTTGACTTTGCATGACCCCGGGAAGAGGTCATTCTGTTTTCTAGAGTCTGTTGTCAGATTCTTCATTGGTCCCTGTAAACCCAGCCCCAACCCTACATCAAAACTTCTGGGATGTGCTTTTTAAACCCACCTGTGTTCCCGGCCATGGGCTGCTTGGGTCCCTTCCCTCCGCAGCCTCAGGACTCCTGGGCTCAGACCTCAGAGCCAACAGTTCATGGTCAAGTCTCCCACCATTCCAACCGTATGGTTGATTCAGAAGGCTTTCGGGAGTGGCTGAGAAACCCAGTCTTACAGCATTGAGATACTCTTGGAGAAAGTTTCTGTGATTGTCGAAATGCTGTTCTTGGATTTTGCTTCATTTTTAAAACTTGCGAAGCTTGGAGCGCAACCCCTCTGTACGCCTCCGGGGATGGCTGCTCAAGGTTATGCGGGGACACACGCGGAATTGGGAGGAGACCGTGTTCGAAGTGGAGGGTTATAATTTATCCACTGTATTTTATCTCTTAATCACCTTCTGTGTGGACTTCCTGTTCCTGCGCCCCTGATGCTGGGCTACAGACCCTTTCCGAGTCTGTATTCTGCTCCCACCTGCTTCCAGGAAGCAGGTCACCTACCTGTGGTGGGCTGTGTGGTGTTGGCGGTTGCATGTGCTTCCATGTTATTACCCGCGTGGAGCAGATCCGGTAGAAGGGAGGTGCCGGCCGGTGTGGCCCCAGCTTGTCCCCCACTGTTCTGCAAGGCCTTTTTTTCTTCTGCCAAGGCTTTTCTTCTGCCCCAAGGCAGAGGCGGTGGGCTGGGTGGGACCACGTAGCGGGTCATTGTGAGCCCCCAGCTCTGTCCTTCCTCTCTTATTTCCAAAATCACCTGAGGCTCCACTGCGAGGTATGAAGGGTTCCAGCCTGGAGGTGAAGCTCCTTTCATGGCTGGATTGGGACATCTTGTCCTCAGTCCCCTCCAGACCAGGGGTAGCAGTCCGTGTGCGAGGGCCTTTTATCACAGGGAAGCCTGAGGCCAGGTCCGAAAAGAAGAGCTTTGTGCCAAGCTGGGAAGCACAACAGGCTGAAATTTAAAAAAATAACGTGTCCATTTTACACCTTTGCAGATTGCCGTATCCCTCAAATCGACGATGCTGAGATTCATAACAGGACATACAGACACGGAGACAAGCTGATCGTCACCTGTCACGAGGGATTCAAGATCCGCTACCCTGATCTGTACAACATGGTTTCTCTGTGCCGTGATGACGGGACGTGGGACAACCTGCCGCTCTGTCAAGGTAGGGGCGCGGGCTAGGAGCACGTGCGCGTCTCTCCACTGGGACGTGGAGGGAAGCAGGGCCCACCGGCTCTGGCCTTGGCATCCGCACACCCTCCCTGCGATCCCCACCAGCCCCTCGTGCCCACCGTAAGAGCCCAGACCAGAAGAGCCCTTGTTCTTGAGCATGTTGACTTCTCCTTCACACCGAGAACCAAAAGTCTTTTAAGAAATAGGCATTTTGTAACCAGGCTGTGAGCACGATGATGAACTATGACATTTTTAATGAAAACAGCAGAACGTTTATACTTATTTCAGTGGTGGTGAGGGTAGATTAAAGCCGCATCTTTACAGAGGCTATTTTTTCTTAACGTTATCCATTTTTATAATGCATGAGGAGCAGAAAAATAATCAAATTCAGATTTTATCCAAACTACACAGTAAATAAGAATCCTCTTGCCTTTTTAACATTTGCCTGGGCCACCGTGGAGGGCCCTGTTTGTGAAAATAAGTCCTCGCGTGCACATTAATTCTGATTTTATTTTCTTGACATGTGACTTGAAAGCCAGTGCATAATTCATTCTTCGGGGAGGAGGCTTGTTTGCGCCGGAGCCTTGGCGTGTTCCGGTCGAGACGATGCTAGCGCTGGGCTCTAGGTCATGGCTGGCAGGCTCTGATATTACTCTGCGTGCCCCGGGGTCGGAAATGAATTATTTCCTTCTGTGAGGGCTTAAGAGTCCTACATGGCCCTTTGCAGAAACAGAGGCTCTGGATCGGGAGGACCAAGGGCGGCCAGGCCACCCCTTTGTGAGCTTCTCTGCCCAAACTCCCTGTGCCACGTGGCCTGCACAGATGACATTTCCAGGGATACATGTGCTCTGGGGGCACTTCTCGGGAGGCTGTGGAGAGTTGTCACCGTGATCTGAGGTTGGGCTGAATATTCACGTGAACATTACCAACCACTGGTCCCTTTCCTTCCCGGTGCCAAGAACGCTCCCTCGGATGCCAGCCCTCTCTGCCTTCATGAATCCCGCATCCCCCACTGTCCCCTGTTCTCCTGCCCTTTCTAGAGGTTTCTCCCTCTTAGGTCTTGCAAATTCCGTGCACCTATTTACGAGTTCTTTTGGTCCCTATTATTTCTTAAGAAATGCCCGAGGGTGGCATCCTCATCAGGGGCTCAGGTGTGGCCTCCTGCTCTGCTCTGTCCACCACCCTGCGCTTGCATCTCAGAGCGTCGCCCAGAGCCGGCTGGCTGCTCTTGGAAGGTGCCCTTCCCCGGAAAGCACCGTCACCCACACCACCCTCCCTCAGGGCATGTCCCCTGGTCTGTGCCCTGACCTCATCTCCATGCAGAGGCAGGTAGGGGCCTGGCTGCCCAAGCAGTGACTGCCCAACATGGCATGGGCGTGAGGGGTCTAGCGGCATTAGATGGCCTGACACCTCGGAGCGCCAGGGGGAGCATGACTGGCCCTTAGCATGACGTCTCGTCCTGTGGCTTTTCTTTGCACTTCCAGATCCGGGGGAGAGAGCCTGACAAGCCGGCTCGCCATTGCCTGGAAGTGTAAATAGAGGTTTCACCAAGCTATTGTGTCAAAGCCTGGTGTCTGCTGGCATGCTTGGGATGGGCTATCCCCAGCCAAGGAGCATGTCTCGCTTTCCCTGGTTTACTACTGCAGTTACAACCCCTTCTGGCTTCTTTTGGGGCAGGCAAGCAGGCGGGCATGTTCCAAGGCCATGTGTTCCTTGGGAACTTTGTGTTTTGGAGAGCAGTGTCCAGACGCACCTGCTGTTCACTGTGGGTCTGTCCGTTTTATATTCAGGGGACTCCAGCTTCTCTGTGGGAGTGGCCAGGAATGACACTCCTTCTTGGGAGGAGCCGCAGGCACTGTCCCTTGTGCCAGCTCATTTGAACAGCACTTAGGGACTCTGATACGGTCAGTTGTTCATGTTGACGTGCTTGTCTTACTTTTCTCAGTCACGGATTCTGTTTATTCCTAAGTCCCAATCTTCCCCTCCTCCCCGACACTTCACTTTTCCTGTGAACACAGTTCACGTTCAGCTCAACGGGTACATCCTTCCAGGCCGTGGAGACAGGATGTGGCCACGTGTCTCAGATGTGGCCTGGGTGGTAGTAGGCCCGTGGATCTCTGTGGCACGGGACACTGTCGGCCCCAAAGGGAGCATTTCCCTAAGTTTCCTAAGGGCTGCCCTGGCCTCTCTGGTCTCACGCCGAAACATAGATCCCACGTACCAGCTCACTGACCAGGGCAGTCGGCGGAGCATGAAGCCGTTCGAGGCTCAGAATGTCAAAGCAAGCCAGCTCGGGAGCAGATCTCAGACATCTGCTGCCATGGGCATGCTGTGATCTGTGCTCGGCGACTGGAAGGGAGAGTCGGGATTTCCATTATACGTTATTTACTTCACACACAATTAGTTCTCCGTGGGAAGAGCCCCAGCTCTGCAGAGTCATTATTTCCTCTAGTGAGACCACTGACCCCAACAGGAAATGCCAGGATCGCAGTGGGGGCCACACAGAACGGGATTCTGTGCCACTGCGAATGTTCCCCAGGCACAGGTTTCAACACGGAAAAGCAGCTTCCGTTTGGCAGAAGCAGAAGTGTGGGAACACAGACAGCATGGAGAATTCTGGGTGTGCTGTGGGGGCTTGCGACACCCAGCCGAATGCCTGCCGTGCATGTCCTTGGGGTCTGCGCAGACCCTGACCAGGAGCTCCTTGGGAGGGGGCCCAGAGGGGTGTATTCTGAGACACCCTTTTTCTGGGTCGTTCTCAAGGCTGAGAACCATGTCAAGTGCACCTAAAATGCAAATTGATCTTCACGTGGCATCACACGGGGTCCGCAGGCCCCTGCCTCACAGCCCAAGCAGGGGAAGGGTGTTTGCTGCCACCTCCTCAGACCCCCCCAGGTGTCCCCATTGTTGAAACAGTTGGGGTGTGTGTTTGCTGCACAGCACCTCAGTGCTTCTCACCCCCAAGAGCATGTTAGCATCACCTGGGGAGATTTTAAAAATTCGGGGTGCCCTGGCTGTGCATAGACCTAGGGCTCGCAGCCAGGATTGTGTTGCTTAAAGGTTCCCGGATGATTCTGAGGTGTGTCTGGGGCTCCCTGATCCCAGCTGTACCCCCCTCACTTCCTCCCTCTTCCCCTGGGCCTCTCTGTGTGGTTTGCAAGCATGACGCCAAATTCTGCGACATGAATCGAACAGGAAAGTGGTTACGGGCGTCTGGCTGAAGAGCCCTTGGAGGCGGGCAGGGGGCCAGGGTTTTGCGGGTCTCGTTGGTGCAGAGGGGACCAAGTGCAACCGTCCCTCCTCTTTTCCTCGCCACAGGCTGCCTGAGACCTCTTGCCTCTTCCAATGGCTACGCGAACATCTCCGAGTTGCAGACCTCCTTCCCCGTGGGGACGGTCATCTCCTACCAGTGCTGCCCTGGGTACAAGTTGGAGGGGGCCGAGCGCCTCGAGTGCCTACACAGCCTCATCTGGTCGACCAGCCCACCCCGGTGCCTTGCTCTGGAAGGTAATGTGTCCACTCTTCGGGAGGGCGACTCACAGTTACAGCGGGTGCTCCTGCGGGAGGTGACGAGCTGGGAACCCTGCTCAGCGCAACTCCCGTTCCTTGAGTGCACACGGCCCTGAGCTGGGCCATGAGGCTGGTCATCCCCCAAGAGGCAGGACCTACAGCTAGTCGTAAAACGGGCTTCCCCCGTCTGAGGCTTAAGGGCATGAAAGAGAGGCGCTTCAGGCATCAGAGGTTAAACCGTAAAATATTGCCAAGTTAAGTGAAATGTCCTAAAAAATTAATTTTCTCTGCACAAAATGAAAACAGACTGTATTATGGCGTCATTCATTTTCTCCTTGCTTTATTGTGTTGTCCGTGCTTCTCCCTGTTCCTGTGCATTTTATGGCTGGGCTTGAGCCGTGGCTGGCACACGCTGGGAAGCCTGGAGCTGAGGGCTCCTTTCTTCCCGTTCTCCTCGAATGTGTGTCATTACCCTGAGCAGTGGTTCGCAGTAGTGAGGGGACAGGGCATCCAGGGACAGCAGCAGGTCGGGGTCTGAGGGGTTTCCTGCTAGCGAAGGTGGGCACACTGGTTCAGCTCTCAGTTTCGTGTGGGTCTTGAAATTATGACTGAAGTACACACACTGATTTGCGTGTGGGCCTCTGAGCACAGCGTGCAGGACGGGTCTACGAGGGGGAAGAGGAAAACAAAAGCAGGCTCCAGTTAGGAGGCCCCTGGAGCTTTTCCTGGACACAAGACACGAGCACATGACGTTCTTTCAAGGGTGTGCATGCAGCAGGGAAGACGCCGCTGGACCATGGGTGGTGTGCAGTGCTGACAGCCAAAAGAGGCCGGGGGCGTCCTGAAGCAGTGCTGGGGGAAGGGCAAGTGGGGGCCCCTGGGACAGCAGCAGGCATGCCCTCGTGAGTCCGCCCCCACCCGTCCCAGGTCCCTGGGGTTGGGCCTCCAGTGCATGTGGCAGGTAAGACACGGTATGCCTGGTAAAAGCTGAATTTCAGATAAATGACAAATCATTTCTTAATTTGAGCGTGCTCTCAGTATTGCCTGGGACTTAACTCATTTGTTAAATTCTCAATTCAAATATAACTGAGCACCCAGTACTTTCACCTGTTAACTCTGGGGACCCTCACCTGCAGGGATGGGGTGTCCCCCATGTCCAGAAGTGCAGGCAGGTAGAGGTGAGCCTGGGCCATAAGGAAAGGGGCTCCTCTGGGCCTGGGGGTGTCTCGCTGCTCAGAAAGCCAGAACTAGATTGGGTGGACGGTGTCATGATTACGATTCTATCAGTCCAAGATGCCCGTTTCAAGATATTGACAAGTTTTGTTTAAATGTTTTTCAATCGGTTACCTTCCGATAAGCTTCATTTTGAAGCTTTGAGAGCTGTTTCTGTGGAGTCTGGAGGATATGCAGGGAGCAAATGAAACAGACCCTAGTGTTAGTAGCTGGTAGCTAAGGTTGGAACACAGAACTGGAGTGTAGCCTCGTCCTCCGCCAGCAAGGGCTATGGCCAGAGTGACCGCTGCCACAAAGGCCACAGTGGCCTTTCCTCTGAGGTTTTGGTGTGCGAGTGTGCGCATGCATGGCTGCGTGCATGTGTGCGTGCGTACACATGCACATGTACACATGTATGTACGCCATGTGTATGTGTTTAATAATCTTCGCATGTCTGCTCTCCCTGTAAAGTATCTGGTGGAAGCACTCGTGGGATCTTGAACTGCTAACTGGGCAAAGATGCCAAAACTGGGATTCAGAACCAAGAGGCACAGCGCCGACTGCAGGATTTTGTGTTTCGAGACTTGCTAGAAACGGGGCCAGGTTGAACGATGGTTCGGGGTACCAGGCAAGGATTCATGGAAGATTATCCAGATGCATCAGATGTTGCTGTTTCCTCAGCCTTACTGGAATCACATGCGGTCTTTGAAAGGAGGAGTCATGCTGTCACGGGGCACTCGTTGACATCCCCAGGGACTCTGCCCCTTGCCCTCTGTCACCTGGTTCCCCCTTCAGTTTCCCATCTTTCTTAGCACACAGTCTGATTGTTCTTGATGTCCCAGGGAAATCCACTGCATGGTGCTGGGAAGCATGGAGCCTTCAGGGGCTTTTCAATGTAGGGGTGATCTGCCCCCTGAGTGCCTTGGCTGTGCCAGGGAAGTGGTTCCCTTCTGTTTTGGGGCTCCCCGGGACCCACCAGTGCGTCGGCTGTGGTCCCCCCCCCAAGCCTTCTCCACACCCACCAACAGCCAGGAGATGGGGTCCCCAAGTGGGTCGGGAGGCAGCGTGCAATGTTGAGCAAGAGCGTGGACTGAGGTCCGACTGGTTGGGCTCACATCGTAGGTTCCCACACGATGGCTTTGCCGTGGGGTGCATCACTTAGCTCTGTCAGCCCTGTTCCCTCACCTGTCGCATGGGGCAGATGGTCATCGCTCCTCCTGACACCGTGAGAATCCAGCATGGACATCACACATTTAGGGAGGCTTGTGGCACATGCTGGGTGTTCCCTCCAGGGCCACCGTTATCATTCTTCTTGGAATTCTGTGCAGAGGCACATTAAGTAAATAAGTGAGAACCTGGGCGTGGCCATGTGAGCCCAGTACCCACACTTCTGTGCACACTCGGGATCGTCCAGGGTGTTCTGGTGCTCGCGTGGAAGGTGAATCCCACGTGTCAGGAGGAGGTGCTCAGCAGCACCAGTGATGCCATTGGTTCTGAGAGCTTAGCATGTGGCCAGAGGTTTGATGTGGCAAGCCACTTAGCGCCTTGTGAGGCAGGCGCTGGTTTTGACGCACTTCACAGATGGGCCAGCCTGGGCTTGTAAAGTTCCAGAAACTCAGCAAGTGACATAGCTGGGAAACGGGTGCACTGGGACCTCGACATGGGTCCCTGTCCTGTCAGAGCTCGCGCGTGTTATCGTCAGGGTACGTCACCTAACTAGCTTGTTCTGATCATTTTGCAGCCTCGTGGGCAAGCAGTGTGATGTTTTTATAACCTTTTCTTGCAGAGTCAAACAATTTGGAAGCACTAACACGTAGGAAGGGGTTCATCTTTCTAGACTGGCTGCTGACCCTGTGGAGCTCTCCACCTCAGGGGATGTGTGGCGGACAAGAGCCGCTCACTGCCCCCCTGGCACCCCATGTCCCCATCATGGTGCAGAGCCTCGCCGGGCTTGTGTCTCCTCTCACAGGCCCGGATGGACACCTCAAGGGTGACATGACGTGTCCGGACGCTCCATCTCTTTGGCTATGGCGGCTCTTTCTGCCATGTGGGGCCTCCTGTCCTCCATGGGCCGTGGGGCATCTTCTGAGATCAGGCCTCTCTGGCACTGGCATCAGGCAGCCCCACACACATGTCAGCAAGCCCAGAACGGATGCCTCGCTTTGTGAAGGAGTTTATGCTTTGGAAGGAAAAGCTCTGGCAGCTTCTTCAAAGGTACGGGTTGTGTTTTCTGATGTCTGTGCGCTTGTACTGAGAGTAGACGCCTCTGGAGCCCGTGTTCCCTGCAGCTGAGCTGGGGGCAGTGGATAAAGCAACAGAAATCATGAGGTCTTGAACCAGGTTGTTGGTCCATCCTTCAAAAATAGATGTGTGCGTATAAATGTACTTGTCCAGAGCCCCACGCGTCCCCGTGTGCCAGCCTGGCTCACTGCGGCCTCGGGGGTTGTCATCCCTGTGCAACGTCCATTCTGCCTTCATCCCTATCTGTCTCTTTCTCTCACACACACACACAAACACACACACACACTATGGAGTATTATGCCTCCATCAGAAAGAATGAATTCCCAAGTTTTTATCAACATGGATGGGACTGGAGGAGATTATGCTGAATAAATCAGTCAAGCAGAGAGAGTCAGTTATCATGGTTTCACTTACTTGTGGAGCATAAGAATAACACAGAGTACATTGGGAGAAGGGGAGGAGAAGGGATTTGGGGGAAATTGGAGAGGGAGGCAAACCATGAGAGACTGTGGACTCTGAGAAACAAACTAAAGGTTTTGGAGGGGAGGAGGTTGGGGGTTGAGTGAGCCTGGTGGTGGGAATTAAGGAGGGCATGTATTGCATGGGGCACTGGGTGTGGTGCATAAACAATGAATCTTGGAACACTGAAAGAATTAAATTAAATTTTTAAAAAAAGAGTGTGTGTTTCTGTGTCAAGGTCATGCTGCCCTGATTATGATGGCTTTGCAATCTATCTTGAACTCTGGGACTGTGATGCCTTCAGCTTTGTTCTTCTTTGTCAATATTGCTTTAGCTATTTGGGGTATTTTGTGGTTCCATACAAAGTTCAGGATTCTTCAATCTAGTTCTGTCAAAAGTACTATTGGTATTTTGATAGGGATTGCACTGAATCTCTAGATGGCTTTGGGTAGTATCCACATTTTAATATTAATTCTTCCAATCTGTGAGTATGGTTTATCATTCCATTTATGTGTAAGTAGTGGTAACTTCTTAAAAAAAACACGCTGGATAGCAACTGTATCAGGATTCTCCAAATGAAAAGAGTCAAGGGATTGGCTTATGGGATGTGGGGTTGGCACATGAAAATCCATAGGATAGGCCATCATTCTGGAGACTCAGGTGGAGTTTGATGCTGTGGTCATGACCCACAGAATTCTTTCCTCTTTGAGTGACCTCAGTTTTTGCTCTTAAGTCCCTTTGGCTGATTGGATGATGCCCATCTCCATTATTGAGAACAATCTCTTTCATTTCAAGTCAACTTATTGTTGTTATTAACCACATCTACCAAACAACTTCACAGCACCACCTGGATTGTGCCTGAATAAATAGGTGGGTCCTAGACCCCAACTAAGCTGACACATAAAACTAACCATCATATAGCCAGTGAGGAAAAATGATATTTCAAGTTACTGACTAAAATCAGCATTAATTAATAAATTAGCATGAATAAAATCAATGAAGTTTCAAGAGCTACCTTTCTCACAATTTGAAGTTCTGAAGAAGCACTCCACCATCAACATATTCTTGGGCCCTCTCAGCAAAACTAAATTTTCCCCAAGACAACCAAAGACCATCATGAAATAGTTATCTTGGGACATGTTTTCTGCCAAAATTCAGTCAATTCCAAATAAAATTTTTGTGTCAACCTCTTCTCCCTGGTTTATGCAGCTGCTTGAGCAAGTAAAGAGGACAGAGTACATGTCTCAGGAAAGTAACATCCGCCTCCTTTTGGGTGATTTTTTGCAGGGTCCTTTGCATTCTTTTTCTCGGTATCAATATCACCCAATTAAACTCGTGTTGACAGAAGCATGTTTCTCTGTCCTTGTCTCTGGTGTCAATGAGGCTATACAAGGAAATGTTTTTCCCTGAAAGGCATTCACCTTTTCCCCCTCTTTTGCCTCAAAAGCTGACTCCTATGTTTGCTAGCACTTGGCATTGCTGTAAAAATGCCCTGAGAATAAAATTGATATGGTTAAGCACGAAGACACCTCCAGATTTTAAGTGAGGGGGTGGAAAAGAATTTACCATGCTAGTGGACATCAGAAGAAAGCAGGAGTGGCAATCTTTATATTATATCAATTAGATTTTAAGCCAAAGACTATAATAAGAGATGAGGAAGGACACTATATCATACTCAAAGGGTCTGTCCAACAAGAAGATTTAACAATTTTAAATATCTATGCCCCCAACGTGGAAGCAGCCAACTATATAAACCAATTAATAACAAAATCAAAGAAACACATCAACAATAATACAATAATAGTAGGGAACATTAACACTCCCCTCACTGAAATGGACAGATCATCCAAGCAAAAGATCAGCAAGGAAATAAAGGCCTTAAACGACACACTGGACCAGATGGACATCACAGATATATTCAGAACATTTCATCCCAAAGCAACAGAATACACATTCTTCTCTAGTGCACATGGAACATTCTCCAGAATAGATCACATCCTCGGTCCTAAATCAGGACTCAACTGGTATCAAAAGATTGGGATCATTCCCTGCATATTTTCAGACCACAATGCTCTAAAGCTAGAACTCAACCACAAAAGGAAGTTTGAAAAGAAACAAAATACATGGAGACTAAACAGCATCCTTCTAAAGAATGAATGGGTCAACCGGGAAATTAAAGAAGAATTGAAAAAAATCATGGAAACAAATGATAATGAAAATACAATGGTTCAAAATCTGTGGGACACAACAAAGGCAGTCCTGAGAGGAAAATATATAGCGGTACAAGCCTTTCTCAAGAAACAAGAAAGGTCGCAGGTACACAACCTAACCCTACACCTAAAGGAGCTGGAGAAAGAACAAGAAAGAAACCCTAAGCCCAGCAGGAGAAGAGAAATCATAAAGATCAGAGCAGAAATCAATGAAATAGAAACCAAAAAAAACAATAGAACAAATCAACGAAAGTAGGAGCTAGTTCTTTGAAAGAATTAATAAAATTGATAAACCCCTGGCCCGACTTATCAGAAAGAAAAGAGAAAGGACCCAAATAAATAAAATCATGAATGAAAGAGGAGAGATCACAACTAACACCAAAGAAATACAAACTATTATAAGAACATACTATGAGCAACTCTACGGCAATAAATTTGACAATCTGGAAGAAATGGATGCATTCCTAGAAACATATAAACTACCACAACTGAACCAGGAAGAAATAGAAAGCCTGAACAGACCCATAACCAGTAAGGAGATTGAAACAGTCATTAAAAATCTCCAAACAAACAAAAGCCCAGGGCCAGATGGCTTCCCGGGGGAATTCTACCAAACATTTAAAGAAGAACTAATTCCTATTCTCCTAAAACTGTTCCAAAAAATAGAAATGGAAGGAAAACTTCCAAACTCATTTTATGAGGCCAGCATCACCTTGATCCCCAAACCAGGCAAGGATCCCACCAAAAAAGAGAGCTATAGGCCAATATCCTTGATGAACACAGATGCGAAAATACTCAACAAAATACTAGCCAATAGGATTCAACAGTACATTAAAAAGATTATTCACCACGACCAAGTGGGATTTATTCCAGGGCTGCAAGGTTGGTTCAACATCCGCAAACCAGTCAATGTGATACAACACATCAATAAAAGAAAGAACAAGAACCATATGATACTCTCAATAGATGCTGAAAAAGCATTTGACAAAGTACAGCATCCCTTCCTGATCAAAACTCTTCAAAGTGTAGGGATAGAGGGCACATACCTCAATATCATCAAAGCCATCTATGAAAAACCCACCGCAAATATCATTCTCAATGGAGAAAAACTGAAAGCTTTTGCACAGCAAAGGAAACAGTTAACAAAATCAAAAGACAACTGACAGAATGGGAGAAGATAGTTGCAAACGACATATCAGATAAAGGACTAGTGTCCAGAATCTATAAAGAACTTAGCAAACTCAACACCCAAAGAACAAATAATCCAATCAAGAAATGGGCAGAGGACATGAACAGACATTTCTGCAAAGAAGACATCCAGATGGCCAACAGACACATGAAAAAGTGCTCCATATCACTCAGCATCAGGGAAATACAAATCAAAACCACAATGCGATATCACCTCACACCAGTCAGAATGGCTAAAATCAACAAGTCAGGAAATGACAGATGCTGGCGAGGATGCGGAGAAAGGGGTACCCTCCTACACTGTTGGTGGGAATGCAAGCTGGTGCAACCTCTCTGGAAAACAGCATGGAGGTTCCTCAAAATGTTGAAAATAGAACTGCCTTATGACCCAGCAATTGCACTATTGGGTATTTACCCTAAAGATACAAACGTAGTGATCCAAAGGGGCACGTGTACCTGAATGTTTATAGCAGCAATGTCCACAATAGCCAAATTATGGAAAGAACCTAGATGTCCATCAACAGATGAATGGATCAAGAAGATGTGGTATATATACACAATGGAATACTATGCAGCCACCAAAAGAAATGAAATCTTGCCATTTGTGACAACATGGATGGAACTAGAGCGTATCATGCTTAGCGAAATAAGTCAAGCAGAGAAAGACAACTATCATATGACCTCCCTGATATGAGGAAGTGGTGATGCAACATGGGGGCTTAAGTGGGTACGAGAAGAATAAATGAAAGAAAATGGGATTGGGAGGGAGACAAACTATAAGTGACTCTTAATCTCACAAAACAAACTGAGTGTTGCTGGGGGGAGGGGGTTTGGAAGAAGGGGGTGGGATTATGGACATTGGGGAGGGTATGTGCTTTGGTGAGTGCTGTGAAGTGTGTAAACCTGGTGATTCACAGACCTGTACCCCTGGGGATAAAAATATGTGTTTATAAAAAATAAAAAATTATATATAAAAAAATAAAAAATAAAAAAAATAAAAAGTTGGCCGGTGGATGAGGTAAAAAAAAAAAAATTGATATGGTTGGCTTCATTTAACTGTAGGGATAAGAAATAACTACATGGTGTGGTTGGAGGTGCTGAGTTTGGCAAAGGTTAGAAACCTTCACAGGGATAATTGAAGGGCATCCTCATCAAGATCCCTATGAAGATGAAAAAGACCCAAACAACTTCTGGCTGGCTGCTCATCCAGGCAAAGACGGAAAGGTGGGAGACTATGGCTGCCAAAGACCTTCCCTGATCATGGAAGATTTCCTGAATTTTCACTCTATGGATGAAAGGTTAGGGGACTCCATTATTAGACAGAAAAAATAGAAAAACTGACTTTAACTTAACTGCTTTACACACCACAACGTGTCAGAATGTCAAGAATCAGAAAACCATTTGAATTTACTTTATTGATTCAAAAGATGTTTTGTTATATAATTAATTAAATTAGGCACTTTGGACTAAGAGAGAACCTAGCAACTGCTGGATGTGGAAGTCAGTTAGATCCATAAAATGTCTAGGGCGCCTGAATGGCTCAGTGTTTAGCCTCTGCCTTTAACTCAGGTCGGGATCTTAGGGTTCTCCAGGTCTGCATCAGGCTCTCTCTCAGTGGGGAGCCTGATCCCCCCACCCCCGCCCTTTGCCTGTCTCTATGCCTACTTGTGATTTTTCTCTGTCAAATAAATAAATAAAATCTTCTTAAAACATTTAATGCAATCCCTAACAAAATTCCATCAGCAGTTTTCACAGAGTTGATAGAAACAGTCCTAAAACATCTATGGAACACAAAGACATTTGGTGTTTCTTTTTTTTTTTTTTTTTTTTAGATTTTTTTACTTATTTATTTGACAGAGAGAGAGAGGGATGACAAGTAGGCAGAGAGGCAGGGGGGAAAGCAGGCTCCCTGCTTCCGAGCAGAGAGCCTGATGCACGACATGATCCCAGGACCCTGAGATCATGACCTTATCTGAAAGCAGAGGCTTAACCCACTGAGCCACTCAGGCGTCCCAGACATTTTGTGTTTCTATGGAACACAAAATGTCTATGGACACAAAGAGGCGGGACCACAGCAGCAGCCCGTCCTCCCCACGCTGCTGGAAGTGCAGGAGTGTCCACACCCGCTAGGGGCATCAGAGGGCCGGCCCGGAAGTGCCCTAAGTATCCCAGGCCCGCCGGCCTCATGGGATGGGCGCAGCCGGAAGTGCGGGCCGCACGCCGGAAGTGCCGGAACTACGCCGGCATCGTCCACAGGCGTTCACAGGGAGCGTGGCAAGCTGCGGAGCAGGATGTCCCTGAGGCGCCCGGCCGGCCTGCGCCCAGCCGCCTGCTCCCCAAGGCCGGCTGCCAAGGCGCTGAGAGAGCTCGGCTAAGAACCCCCCACGCCTTACAGCTCAGCCCGTTGAATCACCCCGTGACTCTCTTTCGAGCCCCGCGTGGGTGGGTGCCACGGGCGGCGGCGCACGTCACCTCCATTGGCGTGGCTTAGGCGGCAGAGCTGGGCTTAGGTCCTGCGGCCTGCGGGACGGACTTGCTCCAGAGTCTGCAGAGCCCACGCCCCCAAGGCCGCGAGAGAGGGAAATGCGTGCGCCCGGTATGCTGACGGCTCTGCGCGGTGCTCCCTGATTCCGAGGAACTGCCGTCCAAGGTGGGTGTGCGGCGGACCTTCCACTGCTCTCACGGGTGTCCAGCTGCATCTCCAGCCCCCATTAAGCCCGGTATCCCGTGGGGTGCGACAGCTGCGTGGGCCACAGGGGCCAAGGACGCCCCCTGTCCACCACTGGGGGAGCTGAGGGAGGGCAGCCCCCGGGGGCTGGGGCTCGGGGTGGGCTGCGTCCAAGCTGGTCCTCTCTCTCCGGGACGCTTCGGGGATTCTCGGGGACTCTGGTGGCAGCACCCTGGCATGGGTGGGTGGTCCTTCCTTCCCAGGTGCCCCTCAGCCCTGGGTTCTTGCTGCGCACTCTGCAGACTCTGATGGGATCTACCGCCACCCATCCCAGAGCTATCCTCTGTCCAGCAGACGTTCCTGCTTACCCTTTGGTGGTCCCGGGAGGCTTGTGTGCTGTCAGTGGGGTGCACGTGCTGCAGCTGACGTGGTCCAGGCCCGCTCAGTCCGTGTCAGTCGGGAAGGCTGCCTTGGGCTTATGACCAGGGAGGTTTCCTCTCTTTCCCTGGGGGGAGGAGAGGGAAGGCACCACAGAGCTCCGGACAGCCCCATGGGACCTGGTCTCACCATCCCAAGTCTCCCTGGGCAGACCTCCGGAGTGTGTGACTTTGGGGTCAACCCTGTGTAGACCCTCCTGAGATGAGCCAAGGCATCTCTGTAGTGTGTGGATACCGTGCACCCTGTTCTCAGCTGGTGATGGGATGCAGCATCCCAGCATGGATCCCAGGGAGTCCCCCTCCACAAAGGCACACGCTGTTCCTCCTGCCCGACCGAGGACAGATCTCATCCCCTCCTGTAGCACTTGACTGCCCTGCGGTCTTTTTGGATGTGAAGAATGTGCCAGAAGTGACACTGTGTTGTTCAGGGCTGACCCCTGAGGGTCCATCCCATGCTCCCACTTCCCTGCAATCCTGCCCCCATGCTGCTGGGGGGAGGGGCCACCTGCAAAGAGAGGCCCTTGGGGAGGACAGACAGCAGGCCCTGCCTGCTGGATGTCTGCCCAGCGTGTAGGAGAGCTCCCGACCCCTGCCGGCCAGCAGAGGGCCGCTGTGCATGTGTCCCCGCCCTATCAACCCATACTCACGGGCGATGACCTGAGCCTGTGGTTCCTAGCCCCCAGATGCTGGAGCCGCATTGGGCGACTGGAACTGGGAGCCACAGCAGGTTTTACAGGGAAGGTGTGCTGCCATTGACATGGGTTTGTGATAAGTCTCTGTACGTGATCTGGCAGGTTGACCGTGTGTCCTGAGGTGAGAGGCAGGGGAAGGGGTGCTGTGAGAGGAGACTGAAGGGGTCGTTGGGGAGTCCCCCTCTGCTGGGGACACGGGCATCACCTAGATCCCGGTCTTCCACTCCCAGGCTGCCGTTTACCGGGGGGTGAGCGGTATTTCCCAGCCTCGCCGCAGGCCTGCTGTCCCGCCTCTCTGCACACATTTCTGCGCCCGTTGCTGGTGTAGGGTTAAGGCAATGCCCTGCACCCTGTTCTCCCGTGGTGGAAGTCCAGGTCACCCAGACGGTGGATATAGAGCCCTGTGGGCACAGGTGGAGGCCAGCACGCTGCCTGGGGACCCTGCAGCCACAGCCTAGGGATCCCAGGAAACCCGGGCGGACATTTGCTGGCTGCAGCGGGCCAGCAGTCCCACTCACCTTCAGCGGGGCCGTTAAACCCCTCTTGTGGAGGGAGGGGCATCAGATATTTGGGGACCAGCTATGGAACCATCCCAGAGGCACTGAGTTTTTCCACCCCTGGCTTGGCTTCTGTTTCTGCCGTGAAAACGCTGTGTCCCAGACGGGGCTTCCCCTCCCTGAATGCTGGGCCCTGTGGTGGGAGAGTGGCCGTACTGTGGTTGCCTCGGGTGACAGTGATGGTACCACAGGCTCTGGAATGGGGCTTGCTTGTTAGTGCAGCAGATGCGGGTGGGGCCCACTGGCCGTAGGGCTAGGACACAGGGCAGGATGCAGGCCCGGCCGAGACGGAGGGAGCTAGCTGTAAGGTAGAAGGAGGATGGAAGGTGGAATGAGGAGGGCTTGGTGGCCAAAAGGCTGCGGGGCTGGGAGGGAGCTGTCCGGGGAACCCTGGGAGCCCCTGCATTGGGTTTGTTCCCACCTCGTGGCCAGCCGTCCATCAGGCAGGGCTGAGTAAAGGAGTCCCAGAGAAGCCAGAGGAGTCTGCGTAGAGGGCAGCTGGTTGGGGGGGTCCTCGAGGCGGCCTGGCTTGGGTGATCCCCCAGCAGTGTGCACTGGAGTCCCGAGGGCTCAGCCCTGAGCTGGTTCAGTGCCGTGTGCTTAGGAACTCACTCATTCATGGTTCCTTCAGCCAGCTACCATGTTGTGAGGACCTGCTCTCTTCTGGGCCCGTTTCTCTGCATGGGGCACAGAGGCATGGACAAGACAGATTGTAGCCAGCCCTCAGGAGTTGGAAGTCCAGTAAACAGGTGACCCTGGCCTCCTGCCCACACCCTGTCTCCACAGGGGAGGTGGTCTCTCCAATCCTCTCTGCCAGGACGTCTACTGGCACCTTCCTGGCACCACTCGCCGCCTTACCTGGTGGCTGCGTGCCACGTTTGGCCGGCGGCTTGAACCTCTGTCCCCATTCCCACATGCTCCTCTCTGTGTCAGCCTTTCTCATCCGTCCTGTGTGGACATGGACCCTCATGTGAGGATGGAGGTGTTCTTAGAGAAAATCCTCCATGTGAGGGATGGGGAGGTCCTGGCCCTTGGTCGCTGCTGCTTCTGACACTGGGGCCCCTGGTGTCCTACTGCAGGTGTGACCTTCACAGCCCCAGCAGGGACGGTTCTATCTGCTGCCCCAAATCCAGTTCCAAAAATAACATCTGTTAGACTCTCACGGACTCCATCTCTAACTTCTGTCCCCACAGCTCCTTCACGCTCACATTGACAGCATCTCCGTTCCCCAGGGTGGTTGGAAAATTGAGTCAGAGACCACCACGTCTCCTTCTCAGAGCTGGTAAGTGCTGCAAAGCAGACATCCTGTTTTCCTTTTTGTTGTTGAAGAATGTGTGCCAAATTTCCACAAGAGGGGATTCTTGTTATGAGTGATGAGCTTTTATTAAGAGGGCTTTTTCCTCACTAGCGGAGTGTTTCTGGGGTTGGGCAAAGGCTGGTCAGACGGAGGTCAGGAGGTCTAGTGGACACTTGTCGTTGGAGGTTGTTGCTGGCCGAGCAGCACGAGGGGTTTGCCTTCAACCCATCTCAGAGCCATGCTGAGAGGCACAGGCATGTTGGAGCCAAGAACACTGAGCCTCGGACCCGTGGCCGGCTTGGTCACCCTCCCTACACCCCGTCCTCTGCTTCGGGACGTCCAGGTGGGAGGGTGACATCTTCTGGCCTGTCGTAGATCCTTCCTCACATGCTTCCCGCCAGCCCTTCCCAGCCTCTGGCTAACAGCCCCAGCCAGGTGGCCCTTTCCTGAACCCCCCGAGGGCATCTTTCCTCCAGGAGGCCCCGTAGAGCAGCACTGGTGGATGTTTTTATGGGTCATGTTCTGAAGGTCACACCCGAGTTAAAACTGTGCTGATTCAATTAAAACACGCAAGCTGAGGGACTTCTTCACGTTCCATGACTGGGTCCTGGGTGAGCGCCTTCTCTCTCTGGACACAGGTGTCCTCACTGCCGTGCTGCGAGCGAACGGCCGGGCCCTCCCTGCTCAGCCTGTGTGCCAAGCAGTCTTGCGGCAGGATGGCAGAACTGGAAGCCCATGGCCCTGCACACACAGGAAACTGAGGGCCGGGCGGCAGGGGTGGCACACTGCTCAAAGCCACACAGATAGGCTTCTGTCTGGGGTGGTGGGTTGTCAGGCCAAGGCCCGAGGGGCTTTAGAAGCTGCACCTGTGGAGCTGGCCGGGGCTTGGGCCAGATGGGGTCCCGGCCTCCAGATGATGCCACGACCTGCTGCCCCTAAGCAGGAAATGTGTGACGTCACCTTGCAGGAGGGGCTTCGCCGATGTGACTGGTTCAAGGTTCTCACTGGGGGTGGGGTGATCCTGGATTGTTGGGCCACACACCAGCTCCGTGCGAGGTGCCTGCTACGTGGGGGCAGGTGGGTCCGCATCAGATGAGGTGAGACAAGGGAAGCAGAGGCATGTGTGTGCACACGTGTATATGTTGCTGTGTGTGGGCTTGTGTGTGGAAGAGAGAGACCGGGAGCAAGGGAAGCAGGTGGAGGATCGCAGGCGGTGCTGGAGGTGGAGGAGGGCCCCGGGGGCAAGGGCACAGTTGTGTCTGGACTCCTCGGAGACAAGAGAACACACTTGCCTGGGGAGCACGGCCCCGAATTTAGACCTCGTGACTGCAGAGCTACAAGAGTGCGTGTGGTGACTTTTCCCGGTGGCCGCGGGAAACCCGTTAGAGGCATGACAGCCTGCGTCTAGTTCAAGACGGAGACGGGCTGTGAGCAGTGCGTCTCGGTGCTGACCGTGACCTCAGGGTGACGGGGATGGCAGTGGCCTGGAAGCCACCATCCACTCTGAGTGTTCAGAAATAGCTTTCCACCGTGCGTTCCCAGTTTCAGTCTCCTGGAATGAAGAACAGACAACAGACTTAAACTGATGCCTGCCTTCCTTTGCTGGCGGACCATCACGGGCTGGCCTCACGGGGTTCTCCACTGCGTGGACAGTTTCCATGAGCCCGGGGGAATGGTTCTTGGGGGCTGCCCACTCCTGACCCCCTCAGACCCTTCTGTGCAGGAGCCCCCCTGGCCTCCAGCACTGGAGGCTTGCCCCAGTCCATACTTGTCCTACACTCCAGGGTGCCTGGTGGAGGTGGGGGTGCATCAGCCGTGCTCAGGGAGGGGTTGCCCCATGGTTTGACCAGGGGATGTGACTGGCCACCAAGGACCTACTTCCCTGAGAAAGGAGGGTCCTCCATTGGGGCGAAGACTGTCAGTGATCTTCTCTGCTCATCTAGGTGCTAAGGTCCTGCATCTCAGAGAGCAGCATGGAAGGATCTAGGGCGGGTGGCGCACCCACCGCATGAGCTTCTGCGGGGGCCTAATGGCACGTGTTTCTGCAGTTCAGGACTCAGGACGGTGCACCTGCTGCAGTCCATGCCTGGGGCTTGACAAAGCCACCGGCCTCCAGGAACTTCTTGTTTTGAGAAAAAAGCTGATCTTCGCATGGTTGGGGCTGCAGGCCCAGCTCAGACGGGTGTGGAGGATGACAGGCAAGGGAGCGTCGCCATTGATGCGGGAACGGAGCATCGCCATGGACCCGGGGGTCTCTCAGAGGAGCTGTGTCTCCCACTCGTGTAGGAAAATCAGGGAGGGGCTGGATACTGTGACATTCCAGTGGCTTTGGGGCCATGAGCTGGGGCACTCCTTTGGGCCTTTCTTGCTGTGTGGACTGAGAATCCCTGGGGACGAGAACTCTGTCTTTTGCTCTTTCTTGCCCCTTGGTCCTGAGGGGATGACCAGCAGGCCAGCAGGACCAGCACCAAGAACGTAGTCTTCCTCTCCGTCCTGCTTCCTCAGGGCTGGGCCCAGGTCCTCATGTCCAGGGAAGGAGCTTGCCCTGGCCTGGGGCTCCCCGGTCGGTCCTGGGAATGGCGTGCATGGTGCTGGGGGAGAGGCCTGGCAGCATCTGATTCCTTCGTCCCTCCCTCCGTGCTCGAGGGCTGCATCCCGACCACAAGCCTGGGAAGCTGTTCAGATGGTTTGGATGTGGAGACCGAGGCTTCCTTGGAAGGAAGGGCCGCATCCTCGACCCAGTGAGGCCATGTTCTCTCTGACCTCTGCGCCATCTCGCCCGGACCTGAGCATGCTCCCAGGATCCAGGAGGTGTCCATGGCCCCGTCACTCTGTCTGTTCCTTGATGAGCTCCTGCTTTGAGGGCTGCAGAAGGTTCTGGCCAAGAAGAGGACATCCCCGTCAGCAGGACCGCTGCCCCCGATCTTCCACCTCCAGGGCCTTCCTGGTTGTCTGTCCTTTCTGCTGCCGGAGGAGCTCAGAGCCAGCAAGGCATCAGCTGCTGGGGCGCTGGCTCAGGTCCCAAGAAGGTGGTGTCTCTATGAAGTACGGGACTATCATGGCACCTGTCGCATGCAGGGCAAATCCTAGGTCCCTTGTCCAGGCGGTGAAGATGCCTTTCTTCCAGGGCTGGGCTCTTCTGGATATCCCTCTTCCCTGCGTCCTGCGTGAGGCTTGGAGGGCTGGTCAGGCGCTCTAGTGCTGTGCAGTTTGGAACCAACCTCGCGTGCGCTGCTTGGGACAGCCTACCTGTTCTTCGCCAGAGCCAACCCCTTCTTCTCCAGGTAGAGCCAGCCCATCTCAGCACCGCGTCGCACAGCGCTTTGCTCGACCCAAGTGCAAACACGTCGCGTTCCAGTGGTTTGCCTTGCGGCCCATTCCTCACTGGTCAGACCCTTCTCTGAGGATGGGGAGCGTGTCACGTCAGATTCTCGCATGCTCCGTCCTGGCACAGGAACGCTCACGGTATCCCTGGGAAGAATGGGTGGCACTCGGCGCCTACTGGAGGGTTTGAGAGCACGTCTGTGAGGAGCTGCCCTGTCCCAGATAAGCTCAGGACCAGAAGGGGGGCCAGAGGTGCGGGGGATGGGGAGCCTCGGACATTGCTGGCGGTGGCCTGGTGAGGAGCTCCCGACTTAGCAGAGTCACAAGGACTTGTGAGTCCCTGGCTCTGGTCCACACCAGACCTTGAGAAAGCTTTTCTCAGTTGGTCAAGTCCCTGCTGATAGAGTCCACAGCGTGGAAAAGATCAAAGTCTGGTGGAGAAGGTGAGCACCAAGAGTGGTACACGTCATGCCAGAGGGGAGTGCAGGCCCCTGTGGGCACAGGCCACGGAGCTGAGGACTGTCATTTGGCATAGAGAAGGTGAGAGTCTTCACGGCAACTCCTGAGTAATCAGAGAGGGCTTCCTGGTGGAGGTGACCCTAGCACAGTCTCAAGAACTTCATCATCAGTGGCAGTCGTGCAAAGGGAAGAGTGGTTCATGCACAGTACTGACAGAGGCCGCTGGCATGAAGTCCCCGTCCCGTGTGGTTCAGCATGCTGTGTGGAGAACTCGCACATTGTGCTGCAGTTGGAGCCTGACATGCTTGCTGGAGGGCGGTTCGGAGGGGTTGCTGAAGCACCAGAGGAACATGTTGGGCAGGAGTCAGGGAACATTTAGGGAAACATCCACCTACAGGAATCTCGGGGCCTGGTGAGAGCTGACGCCCCTCCCGTGCTCCTCACTGAGTAAGCAGGTGGGAGCCACCCGGGCCCTGAAGGACAGGCCACATATGAGGCTCCCTTCTGTCTTCGGGCCATCCTGAGATCCTGGGGCGCAGAAGGGCAGGTTGGAAAAGGCAGGAAACAGGTCAGGCCAGGGAGGCTAGCCCTGTGACGCCTGGGTCCAGCCAGCAAGGTTCCCTTGGGATGTCTACCCTCCAGACTGCTAGAGAGCAGCGTTTGTGGTCCTGGTCCTTGAGCAGTGTCCTGCTTGGTGCCCCACGTCCACCTGCTGTTCCCTTGGGCTCCCAGTCTCATGGACACCAGCGTGCACCTGCTCCATCCTCCAGCCAGGCAGCCAGAGTCGACTCAGGGTCTGCTACACAGCAGGTGTCAGGCCAAGAGGGAGCGTGAGCTCCTGTGCTCCTGCATGGGGATCCGGGCATGGGCGTCTGGGTGGGTCATGAAGGAAATCGTTCTCGGACATGCCCAGTGCCACGCTGGGAGCCCTATGCCCACTTCATGCTGTCTTGGACGTTAGAATTCATCGGCAGTGTAACTGTTGCCCTAGGTGGAGCTCCTTTTTGTAGTACACAACCGGAACAACCACACAGGGTGGCCCTGATGAGCTGCTTGGCCTTGGCAAACTGTCTGACCTCTCGAAGCCTCTCTCTCTTTTGTAAGATGGGAGTAGTGAGAACACGCCCTCAGAGTGCTATCGTGACTCCTGTGGGCTCTGGAATTAGCCACTAGTAAGCAGGCGTGGTATCATCGTGGCCGTCCTTGTCCTGTTCTGAGAGGTGGGCCAGGCTCGTCTGGCCTGAAGTCTCACAGCAGCAAAGGGCAGAGTCGCATGGGCTCAGACCTCCAGAGTCTGAGGAACTTCGTGCTTCTTCCCCTCAGTTTCTAGGCAGAGGACAGGTGAGGGGGAAACGGCCACCCTGGAGCACCGCGGGGAGGGGCTGGCACCGCCGTGGATTGGACCGCAGTCACAGGAAAGGAAAATGAAGTGACAGTCCCCAAGCGTGGTCTCTTTTTTCCAATTCAGCTTTGTCTGTCAACAGCCAGTATCGTCATCCCAGGCCGGGGGGACCCGGGTCTTTAGGAACCTCTATCACCACGACAGAAATCTCAGCCCTGGCAGAGACACTGCTCCAAATCACACTGCACACTCCCACCCCCATCCTGGGCGTGTGCCTCTTATTTGAAGAGTTGATTGGGAGGCTTTGCAGCCCCGTGAAGAGATGTTTTGTCCCGCATCCCATTAAGGGTTCACTCCGCTGGCTGGAAAAGCAGGAACAGCCCCGGGGCAGCCAACCCCGTGACGGGCAGATGGCTCCCGTCACATCGCGGCTTCACGAAGCACCTGCAGTCACCGTGCAGCTGGTGCCACTGTCCAGGGCGATCCGGGTCCCTGTCTGTGTACCGCCTGCATGGCCTGCCCACCCCTGGGCCTTTGCTAACCATCTGCCGGCTCCAGAGCTCCACCCAGCACCCCTGTGCATCCCAAGCCCGCTGTAAGCGGGAGCCCCAGTTTCTGAAGTCCTGGTCCCTCCACCTAGTAGGCTGTTCTCCACTAGGGCAGCGGTGTCTCCCAACCTGGGCCAGAGTGAGCCAGGGTCGTTCCGCATGACAGGGAGCCAAGGCAGGGCGAATGCAGTAGAAGGACACCACTCCTACAGACACCACTCCTACCAAATCCTACAGAGCCCAGGACAGCCTCTCAGCAGGGAGTGTCAGCAGTGTGGTGGCTGGGAAACACATGCTGTGTGGCGGGGTTGACACAGAGTGCATGAGGGGCAGACCCAGCAGACCAGAGTGAGTGAGCTGGGGAGACCCTGCCGACTAGAGCTTATGAGCTGGGGAGAGCCCATAGACCAGAGTGTAGAGCTGGGGAGACCCCCCCAGACTAGAGCACGAGAGCTGGGGAGACCCCACAGACGAGAGCGCATTAGCAGGAGACCCCCACAGACCAGGGTTCGTGAGTACGGGACTCCACAGTCCAGAGCGCCCAAGGCAGGGAGGTGCCGCAGACCAGGGTGCGTGAGGGGGAGACCCCACACACCAGAGCGTATGAGCCACGGAAACTCTGCAGACCAGAGTGCAGAGTCGGGGAACCTCGCGGACCAGAGCTTACGAGCCGGAGACACCACAGACTCGAGCACGTGAGCGGTGGACCCCCTAGACCAGGGCTCATGAGCAGAGGACTCTGCAGATCAGTACGGGTGAGCCAGGGACCCTACAGACCAGAGACCAGGAGCCCAGGATACCCCGCACACCAGAGTGCATGAGCGGGAGACCTCACAGACAAGAGCACGAGAGCGGGTGACCCTGCAGACCACAGTGCATGAGAAGGGGAATCCCTCAGACCAGAGCGTGTGAGCCCGGAGACCCCGGAGACCAGAGCGCTTGAGCTGGGGACCCCGCAGACGGACTGTTACAGCAGGTGCCTTCCACGCACATGCTGTGTCCCACGTGAGCCCTCCCTGCTGTCCATGGGTCTATTCTTCTACATCCTTAAGTCCACAGCAACCCAGGGGGCAAATGGTTGTTTATACCAACTACCCCCCCCATTTCATGGGGAGGCTGGGACTCCGCCCCTCAGTACCCACGAGACTCTAACAAGCTGCCCGCTGCACCTTAAGTGTCCCTGGGGCATCCGGAATCAGTGTCCGGGGGGGGGGGGCCGTATGTCCATGCGCGAGGCGAGGCCACAGCAGCCACTCAGGCCAGGCTCTGAGGCAGGGTCTGTCTGGCCCTGCACAGCTGCTGTGGCCCCAGTGTCCGTGGTTATGGCTGCGTCCCTCCATCTGTCTCTGTGTCCGTGTGTCCTGTCCTGTGTGTGTGTATCTGGAAAGGACGCTTGTGTCTGGGTTGGGGGATGATCCAGGACCGTCTCACGTTGAGATCCTTCGTTTATTTACATTAGGCAAGACCCGTTAAAGGTATCCGCCACAGGTTGCAGAGTCGCGAACGCAGACGTGCCTCTCTAGCAGCCACTGTTCAGCCCCTTCCGGACCGCGATGTCTGACGCAGTGAGCGCGGTCCTAAGAGTAAAAGCGCCACCACTCACGGGGAACGAGAAATCTTAGAGGAGGCACTTGTGCACGTGAGAGGGGCTGGATGACCCACGGGAAACACTGCGGGCTTGGCTGGCCGCGGCCCGTGGGAGTACCCTGCACTCCAGGCATGGGGGAGTATAGGCAGTCCGTGGCTGGGGGCTAAGTGTGCAAAGTTACAGGCCCTGCACGAGGTGTACTGACCTTCCCACCCCTTCGGCAGGGCGCAGCCTTGGGACTGGCTCAGCGGGCGGGTAGAGTGCACCTGATGTTCAGTTAGGGCTGGAGTGAGTCTGGCAAGAGCACGTTCACATACAGTGCTGGGCACCACAGCACATGGCAGAGAGAGAGGAGGAGGAGGACCCGGCTGCCCGAGGCAGGGTCCTGAAGGCACATGCCCCGCAGAAGGGGCCTACAGGCTGAGGGACATGGAGGCTATGGGGAGCCATAGGTTCAGGGGGAGGGACTGCCTGGGAGGAGGCAGGGTGGGGGCAGGGAAGGGCTCAGAAAGGGGAGGAGGAGGAGCAGGTAGGAGGAAGTGGTACCTGGGGCACTGGGAGCAGAAAGCATGGCAGGAGTGAGCTGAGCGCATGGCCGGTGCTGGGTACGCAGGAGGGGGCGCGAGGTCTGGTCAGCGGGCAGGTTGGTGGCTTTGCGGATAGTCTCCGGCTGTGCTCGCCATCGGGCGTGGCCCAGGGGAGGGATCTTCATGGATGGAACGTGATTTAGGGGGTGTCTGCTCCCTTGGGGAGTGGCAGGGTCCAGGAGACCCTGGGCTCTCCACTCTCCAGCAGGTGCAGGCATGAACACAGAGCAGAGGGAACTGGGCGGCCAGAGGGATGGTGTGCGCAGCGCCCCAAGGGAACAGAAAAGAGGAGCCTGACTCGCAGGGGGCAGAGCTGGGCGTCGAACCCAGGGAGACCTGAACCCAAAGCGCCCGTCTACACCCCACACTGCGCTGCCTCCTGGTCATGGAAGGCTGCAGGTGGGAGAGTGGGTCGGTGGGGCTGGCCACCTGTGCGGATGCGCAGTTCCGCTGGAGGTGGGGTGTCGGTGCCCTGACGGGCCTGCCCCCTTCAGACCCACAGAAGCATAAATGAGCTCGGCTCGCTTTGACGCTGGTCTCGGGTCCCAAAGACCCGTCAGCTCAGGGGAAACTGAGGCAGCGTGGCCCCTTGTCCTGCCGTCACAAGGCAGGCTTCCCCGGAGCATGCTCTGGCTGGTGGGGCAGGCAGCGGTCCCCACATCCTTGGTCGAGCGCCAGAGACCCAGGGAGGCCAGGGCAAGGCTGACTTAGAGTCCTCAGATGCTCTGAGGGCCCCAGGCAGGGCGTGCCCTCCCCGCCCCCCCCATCCTGTTTCTTTGCCACAGGGAGTGTTTCCCAGCCCATTATCACATGAGTGCTTGGCTGGGTCACCCTTTGTCAGGGCAAACATCAGGCATGTGCTAATGGTCCCCTTAACCATGGCCAGTTGGGTCTTAATATCTGTTCAATGACACCTGCTATGAAGGCTCCCATAACGGAGCTCTTAATGGCAGACGAGGAGGGGCTGTTAGACCTCGGACACTTAGCCCACAGCCATGGACAGATCCCGGAGGGCAGCCTGCCCCTCCAGAGGGCCGAAGGGAGGGGCTTGGGGGAGACGCCTAGAGCCCCCCCTGTTCTGCTGAGCCCCTGAGAGTGGGGGACACAGAAGTGGCTCTGGGGGGATGTGGCCAACACCAGAGCCCATCCCAGTTTCCTGTACAGACCACTGACCTCCGCTCAGAATGAACACCAAGCACTCAGTTTCCCGTGAGGGGTTGGGGATAAGAAATACCAGGGACGGGGAGCCGGAGACGGGTCCCTCCGTGCTGGGTCCCTCCCAGCAGCAAGCAGGTCCCTCCCTGCCCTCCTGCCCCAGCCTCAACCTCCACACTCGGTTGGGGGGCAGAGACGGCTTGTGAGGGTGCGTGGGGACGTCACCGGCTGGCACATCCATTCTCAGACGCTCTCTTTGTCCTCACGCCTCCCCGCTTGTGGTACCGAGGCACGTCCAGGCAGCTGGTGCCTGCTTGCTCCTGGGGCACCTGTCCCCCTCGGGAGGAGGGGTCTCTAGGTGTGGGGATCGTTGTTCACACACAAGTAACTGGAAGCCTTCCACGATGAACAGAATGTTCCCTGTGCTTGACAGGTGTGTGGTGGGACGAGAGGCCGAAGCGGTTAGCACAGCCGGCCTGCTGGGCACTCTCAGACGGGAGCACACCCGGGAGTTTGCCAGTGGCCAGGGAGGTAAGACGCTCCATGAGGACGGGACGGTGTGTGGAACAAGGGGTCACTGGAGGGCACCCACGTCCCATGGACAACAGGACAGGGAGCTCCAGAACGCCCTCTGAGGGGGCGCGCAGAAATGCGGCTGAACACCCAGCATCTTCCTGGAATACAATTAATTCTTCCCATCAGCAGGGAAGTTAAAACATTTTTATATTGAAGTTAACAAGAATATATCACAGTAAAAAAGCAAACATTGCATGGTTCTTTTTTTTTTTTTAGGATTGAATTTTTGAAAGTGAGGTATGTTTTGTGTCTCCCCAGGCCTTGCTGAAATGTCCTTGGCAGTGTCGGCACTCGGGCCCGAAGGATGGGAGCGTCAAGGGGCTACTGATGGTGAGGGGTCCCTCCGGGAGGTTCTCATCTGGGAGTGAGCTGGGAGCAGACCCCCATTGGAAATAAGCGAGGCGGACGATTCGTGCAGGACGGAAGCCAGGGCTCCGGCTTGGATCCTCCTGGAACGGCCAATGTAGAGGCCCCGTGGAGGGCAGGACAGCTGGGAGGAGCAGAGGGGTCCGCCTGGAAAGACCTCTGAGGCTCAGAGCCCGTGGCACTGGCTGGGACTGCAGGCCCCGTGAAGCATCTGGCGTCCGCACCAGCTCACCAGGCCACCGTGCTGGGTGCTCACGGCATCAGTAACCACACAGTGCGGCCCCAAGGAGTGCTTCCCGCACACCTTGCAGTCTGTGGGCTCACACTGTCCAGAGCACGTTCGCCCGTGAGACAGCTGCTGAAGCAAGAGCTGTCTGGAACTAAGTAGAACACGGCTGACAGGTGCCCAGGAGCACGTCCGGAGCCCAAGGCCCCTCCAGCCCGTCACTGTCCCCTTGGTCCCACGTGGTCAGAGGTTCCATTCAGGTGTTTCTGGAGAGAAGGCAAATGAGCAGCGTCTCTCGCGAAACTTTGTCCTTTTACTCAGAAAGGAATGCGCTCACCAAAATTTCTATCTGTGCTCACGGACAGGAACCGGGCCGCGTGGCCCACGTGGCCGCAGGGATCCTGGAAGGTGAGCCGTCATCAGGAAGCATGGCCGCCCCAACAAGCTCTGGGTCCTCTCAGGGAACAAGGGGGTATGGTGGACATGTGTTGGCTGACATGGCTGTCCCCACCGTCCTGGGATGTGATGACCATTTTCATTTTCATAATTTGACGGAGGAGGAGATTAAAGGACAGGCAAGTCAGGTCATTTCTTTCCTGAAGACTACCTAATAGACGGGGAACCGTATCTCTGTGAGACCATAGGCAACCTGAGAGCAGGACTGTGTGTTTGTCCTTTGCCTGTGTAGCTGTGACCCCATCACCAGACAGAATGTCACTTGGATCGATGCCTGATCGAATGCCTCGTTGATGGCCCGGTAAAGTCCCGTGCATGTCTCAGGCTTCCCCGTCCTCCCTCTCAGAGGAAAGAGTTCCAGAAGCCTCGCCATGTCGGCATGCAGTTCCTCTGGGCCCAGGCAGCGTGGGTGTGCCGGGAGGACCAGTTTCGGCCGACTGCCATCCCAGCCACGTGCAGCTGAGCTCACCAGGACCGAACAAGGCCCGAAGTGTCTCAAGGAGTGTTTTTAACAAGTTGTAAATAATATCTCACCAAGTCCCATCGCGGCCTAGAATTGATGCAGCTGGTGAGAAGTAGTCATGATCCTGTGAATCATTTGTCCATTTCCAAGAACATTTCATTCACCTCCTTCCAGAAGGATGCCCAGAACACGCTTTAAAAGAAGGCGTAACTGGTACTGACATATGGGAAGGCTGTGTTGCATTCCAGTTCCTCACTGGCTCATGCGGTGTGTGCAGAAGAAGGGATACTCGTAATTACTGGGGATTTTTAAAAAAATAGAGATAATTTGTCGTAAGAAGAACCACGGGCATCTGCAGAATGATGACTTTGTCTCCCCGTGGTCTGCTCTTGGGTCAGAAACGTGGCCGGTACCCTGCCATGTGATTGCTGGCTTCTGGCCCTGCTCTCTGACTCTCGAAGAAAGGGCGTATGTCTCAGCCTCCTGTAGAACCACCCCGCTCTTGCCTCTTGTCGCCCCTGCTAAGGCTGAGCATGGATCTCCGTATGTTGGCACGTGAACTAAGGAATAAGCCTCTGGAAGAAAGTCAGAATATCTCTCATGGGGAAGTCTTTCCTGCTACAGCGACCATCCCTATGACAGTTGGGCTTAAGGAGGAAGGGGGAGAGCTTGGATGACCAGGGTTGCATCAGCTCGCAAACCGAGCAGCCACGCCACGTAACAAAGCATCCGACCCTCAGTGACTTGAGACAAAGTCTATTTCTTCTCATGACCAAGGTTCTGCGGGTTCACCTCGCTACAGCTGATCTGGGCTACCCTCATTCTGGGGTGGGCGAGTGGGGCATGGCTTTAGGCTCCTGAATAGACTTGGGTCTTTTCCTCAGCTTTCTGCAGAGGCCATATCTGAAGTGGCGCCTCTGCCTGGTGCATAACCTTATCGGGAGATCCCAGGAATGAAAGCTTGCCCAACTCCAGGGCACAAGGACGTGGCAAGCCTCTGGAGGCATTGCATCAAGAATAGCTCATTAGCCCAGACAGGTCACATGTTCCACCCATGTGGACCACCATGGTGCACCTCCCTCCCAAGGGCAGGGAGGGAGCAGGGCCTGGCCTTGGGTCTCTGGGGATGGGGGAGGGGCTGTGGTGCCTGGGAAAGGGCTGTGGGGTGGGGTGGAGGGGATGTGGTGCCTGGACCAGGGCTGGGGGGAGGGGCTGTGGGATGGGGGGAGGGGCTGAGGGCCTGGGAAGGGCATGGGGCCAGGGGTAGGGCTGTGGTGCCTGGGCAAGGGCTCTGGGAATGGGGGAGGGGCTGTGGTGCCTGTGCAAGGACTGGGGAAAGGGGCTGTGGGGTGGGGGGAGGGGCTGAGGGGCCTTGGGAGGGGCATGGGGCTGGGGGAAGGCTGAGAAGTAAGATTTAGAATGAGGCAGTGAATCCTCCAAACTGGAGATTCAGTCTGTCCCAGAGGAAACCATGGGGTAGTTGGGTGGGGTAGGGGGAGCAGAGAAACGCAGGAGAAGCAGAGGGGACACACGGAGTGGGCAACAGGTGGAATGTGCATGGGGAGGGAAAGGGCAAATGTCTCCCAGATCCCCCAAGTCCGGGTTTCTGCCCCAGAAAGGTGAGAGCCACAGGTGTAGGTGGGGCGTTCCAGAGGGACACATTCCACATGTTGCCAAGATCCTTCGGGACCGAAAGGTCCCAGCAGCACCTGCCTTCCCCTGCAGAGAAGCTGTGACCCCTAGTTTCCCCAACAGTCAGTCGGTCTGTTAGCAAATACTCCGTGGAGGTCTGGATGGCCGGCGGGCGAGCAGACCTGCACCAACGTGGGTCTCTGATGATTCCATCAGAAAAAAAAAAAAAGAATGAAACATTAGGATCCATAAAAAACAACGAGCAATGATATTTTCCTTTTTATTGGTTCTTTTAAAACATTCGCTGATAATTTCCCCCATGCTTAATAGGCACATGCTTGTGTCTTTAGCTAAATCCAAAATTTGCAGAAACGCATTCTTATGATTGTTCAGCTTCCTCCCATCGTGAAGCCCAAATGAACAACTTCCCAAGGCAGCAGGCGTGGGGTTCCTGGAGGGCATTGACCCGGCCATACGGGTCACCCGGGGCAGAAGGACGCACCTGAGAGTGAGCACTGACTGTCCAGCTGTCCTCCAGCCAAGGGGGGTTAAACCTGAGAGCATCTATCCTGTTTTGCATTTGAATTAAGCCAGGATGAGCCCATCTAACAGGTTCCAGTCCTTTCTGCAGCTAATTAAGAGCAGGATTGAGGTCCTGGCTCTGCGGACTGAAAGCAGCACAGATGGGAACAAAGTCTGGGCTCTGGAGGGAGGGGCCTCGCAGCCTTCAGGATGCCCACAAGACCCACCCTCCTGTCTGTATTGTGAAGCTGGACAGACCTCTGAGTAGGTGCCGGTGTGTGTGACTTTGATCATGTGCGTGTGAGCGTGAACATGCACATACCCGTGTGTTTGTGTCTGTGTGTTAGTGCATGCGGACATGCGTGGACATGTGCACGTGTATCTCCAAGTGAGCATGTGGGTCGTGTGTGTACGTATGTGATCATGTGTGTCTGCCTGTGAGTGTGATCGTCTCTGCATGTGAATGAGTGTATACGTGTCCATAGCTCATGCAACCATCCCCAAAACCACTGTAGCCCGAGAGATGGAAAGAGCCGCTGGACTGCGCCCAGCTGGGGCCCCACCCCAGAGATGACAATGACCTTAAATAGCCCCACCCCGGGCACCAGGGCTGCTGGGGAGGGAAACGGAGGGGAACAGGGCATGGCCCTGCCTGGCTCAAGCTCTGCCTTCCACTCCATTTCGAGCTCATTCAGGCCTACTGGTCGTGGTGGGAACAGTGAGCACTAGGGGCCCAGACCCATCAGTTTCCCACTAGACCCCCACAAACCACACTGCAACAGCCCTGGTGAGCTTCCAGGTGCAGGAGACACACCTCTACCCCAAGCATTCTTGTAGCCATGTAGATCCCTCTCAGCACTCCCATCTCCCCGCTGAAGGCCCCCCAGGAACCAGGGAGCTCCTCTCATGTTTTAAGGGGAAAGTGAATTCTGGCGTGCAAACATTATCACACATTCATGCACTCGCGATCTAATTTTAGCTGCAAGAGGCTTCGTTACAAGATGCTCACATAATTAAGCGGCTTTGTTCCCAGGGTCTGGAAGCCTGTCTATCCTTCTGTTTCATTTAGAGGAGCAGCAGCCACTTGATGGAGAAGCTGAGAGCTCCAGGAGGCCTCACTTGCACAACGGACAGCCAGAGCCCTTTCCGTGCCTCCAGGCTCTTCCACAAGAAGAACCAGCCACAGGGCCTTTGCATGTCATTGCTCATCAGACACCCGGGAGCACCAGCCCCCTGTAGGGCACCCAACCATGTGAACTGACTCAGCGTGACCTGGGTGTACACTGAACCCATCTTTCTACTCATCTGCAGGTCTGGTTGAGGTCCCTTGTAAGCCACAAGGCTATCACAGCAGCTGGCTCTTCCCCGGGGAAGGAAGGGAGGTCTCTGCGGACCTGCTGCAGGAAATGGACCATCTACCAGGGGGTCCGGCTGATGCTGTCCTGATTCCAGGTTGGGCAGGAGGGTGGGAGGCCCAAGGGTCAGTGGGCCTGGCCCTCCAGCCATTCCGGTGCCCTTCCCAGCCTCCCCAGCGTCTGGGTCTTCTCCTTAAAGTCACACGGGGGGTGGGGGCCGGGAAGAGAGAGGGCCAGAGTTGGGAGCTAGGCACAGGAGGCAGTCAGGATCTGGCTGTCCATCCCATCGAGACTCTAGGCTTGCTTCGGGGGTGCGGGGACCCTTGGGTGCACGGCAGGTACAGCCTACTGGCAGGCCTCACGTCTTCCTACGACTCCAGAGAAACAGTTTCATCAGGGGCCTTTCCAGACTGATTCTCGGAGCCAGGGCCGTGGCAATAAGCGTTGCCAGCGTTAAGCAGAGAGCGGCTGTGGGACGGCCCAGGACAGGCTCCGCACCACAGTGAGTTTGGCGGGCACAGGAGTGGAGGCCTCCCTCCGAGGAAGGGCAGCCCGCCAGGCCCTCCACCCCACCTGCTTTCACCACAGTGGCTCTGGGCTTCCCCGGGGCCAGGGGGAGTGCAGGGTCAGGATGTTCCAATGCTGGTTTCCCCAAATCTCTCACCCCATTTTCTTCTTTTGGCACAGTTTGGCTCAGCCTGCAGGAGGGCAGACCAAGGGGCCCTGCCGCCATCACTCCAAACCTGGAGAAGCTGTCCAGGGGCCCACACACCATCCTCCACCTGGCCGGGGTCCAAACCCCCAACACACTGGAGACCTGGTAGCGCGGCCTCATTCTGGACCCGAGGTACCCAGAGGGGAGCTCTGGCGTGGGCGGCCCCCTGTGTTCGGGCCCAGGCTTGCCCTGGAGCCCTGCGGGCCACCTGGGGCCCTGCTCGTTGATGCTGAGATGCAGAGTGCCCCAAATCTGGAGCACAGATCGGCAATATCATCTCCTCTCCCCAAAACTGGGGGTGCTGATGAAAGCCCCATGCTGATGGGGGCCGGCATTGTGGTCCCAACTGGGGGGCCGGGGTGCTGGCTGTTGGGCCCAGCATGGGACACAGAGCCGGGCATTTGGGTGGCCGATGTCAAGGCAGGGCCAGCGGCAGTGGGCTGGGATGTACAGGAAGATGTCTTGTTGCCCGGCAAAGCTCTTTTGCGCCTAATCAATCTCTGGGCAGGGGATGAGGGGGTCTTTGTGGCAAGGCTGGTGTTGGCCGTGCTGACCACAAAGGCGATGGTGCTATGAGGAGAGGCCATGGCGCCCCCGTCCCCGTGGGCAGCCTTGCTGGAAGTGCCGCCGTCCGATCTAGACCTCTCCTTGGTCTGATGTCTGGGGATGTGAGGAGAGGGAGGAGCACTCAGGGCTCCCGACACAGGCTGCTTCGTTGTGCTGGCTCCCGTGGTCCCCGACAGGGTGCTCTGGCGTGGGCGGCCCCCTGGGTTCGGGCCCAGGCTTGCCCTGGAGCCCTGCGGGCCACCTGGGGCCCTGCTCGTTGATGCTGAGATGCAGAGTGCCCCAAATCTGGAGCACAGATCAGCAACATCATCTCCTCTCCCCAAAACTGGGGGTGCTGCCGAAAGGCCCATGCTGATGGGGGCCGGCATTGTGGTGTTAGTTGAGAGGCCGGGGTGCTGGCTGTTGGGCCCAGCTTGGGACACAGAGCCGGGCATTTGGGGGGCCGCTGTCAAGGCAGGGCCAGCGGCAGTGGGCTGGGATGTGCAGGAAGATGCCTTATTCCCCACTGAAGCTCTTTTGCACATAGTCAATCTCTGGGCAGGGGATGAGGGGGTCTTGGTGGCAAGGCTGGTGTTGGCCGTGCTGACCACAAAGGCGGTGGTGCTAGGAGGAGAGGCCAGGATGCCCCTGTCCCCGCGGGCAGCCTTGCTGGTAGTTCCGCCGTCCGATCTGGACCTCCCCTTGGTCTGGTGCCTGGGGATGTGACTAGGAGGAGGAGCACTCGGGGCTCCCGACAAAGGCTGGTTCATTGTGCTGGCTCCCGTGGTCCCCGACAGGGTGCTCTGGCGTGGGCGGCCCCCTGTGTTCGGGCCCAGGCTTGCCCTGGAGCCCTGCGGGCCACCTGGGGCCCTGCTCGTTGATGCTGAGATGCAGAGTGCCCCAAATCTGGAGCACAGATCGGCAACATCATCCCCTCTCCCCAGAACTGGGGGTGCTGCCGTAAGCCCCATGATGATGGTGGCCGGCATTGTGGTCCCAACTGGGGGGCCGGGGTGCTGGCTGTTGGGCCCAGCATGGGACACGGTGCCAAGTACCTGGGCGGCAACTGCCAAGCCAGGGGCAGCTGCAGTGGGCTGTGATGTGGCCGAAGATGGATTATTACGGGTTGCAGCTCTTTTGCACTTAATCAGTCGCAGGGCAGGGGATGAGGGGGTCTTGGTGGCAAGGCTGCTCTGGGCCTTGCTGACCAGGGACGTGGGGCCACTAGGAGGAAAGGCCAGGATGCTCCCGTCCCTGCAGACGGCCTTGCTGGAAGTGCTGTAGCCGTCTGATCTGGACCTCTTCCAGCTCAGGTTTCTGGGGATGTGACTGAAGGGAGGGAAACTCGGGGCTCCCGACACAGGCCGGTTCGTCGTGCTGGCTCCAGCGGTCCCCGACAAGGTGCTCTGGCGTGGGCGGCCCCCTGTGTTTAGGCCCAGGCTTGCCCTGGAGCCCTGAGTGCCATTTGGGGCCCTGCTTGTTGCTGCTGTAATGCAGAGAGCCCCTAATATGGAGCACAGGCCTGCAACTTTATCTCCTCTCCCCAAAACTGTGGGTGCTGCCAAAAGCCCCATGCTGATGGTGGCCGGCATTTTGGTGCCAGTTGGGGGGCCGGGGTGTTGGCTGTTGGGCCCAGCATGGGACACAGCGCTGGGCAACTGGGGGGCCGCTGTAAAGCCAGGGGCAGCAGCTGCGCCAGGGGCGAGGACAGCAGAGGAGGTAACCGAGCCTGGGTGGGCACTGGCACGGGTTCCCCAGGAGGCAGATGCGGGTAAGGGAACCACATAACCTACCTGGGTGCCACTGCCCAAGGACAGCTGGACTACTGCCGTGCTCAGGGCCTGGAGTGGGTCTGGAGCCTGAGCTGCCGGCTGTCCATGCGCGGGAGAGATTTGAAGGGTGCTGGCTCCGGGCCACTGCCCACCAACAGCCCCGAGTGGGGCCTGGGCAGTGGATCCCGGGTTGCCCCTACCTCCAGGCAGTGCAGGCAGCCCTGGGGGAACTGTGACTGAGGCTGTGATGTCCCCGGACGGCATCGAGGGGGCCTGGGTAGATGCAACGTTGCTCCCACTGCAGCCAGGGTGAGACCCCAAGGGGAGAGGCTGGGAAGAACTGGAGCAGTCCCTGGAGGTGACCTGGGAGTCAGAGGCTGGCAGCGGAGCAGCCACTGCAGCAGGCAGGGCCAAGGCACTGGATGGGCTAGCTGGGCCACAGCTGCAGGTGGCCTCTGTGTCCCTTCGAAGAGCATCTTGGATGCGCTGGAGAGCAGCTTTCTTTTCCCGGTCCAGGTCCTCAACAGTCACTCGAAACCCCGGCTCAGGGGGTGATGGCAGCCTCAGAGGCTCCCCTCGCCTGTGTGGCAGCAGAGGAAACTTGCGTTTTCGGGGCCTGGAACAGTCAGCTGGGGATGAATAGGTCCTCTGCGCTGCCTTCTGCCCCGTGGTGGTATCGGCAGCCTTTTCCGGCTGGTTCTTTTGGCAGAGTGCAGGCACTCTGGCAGGACACAAGAGGCTCTCTTGGCTGACTTTTTTGGGGGACCTCGGGGGCTGCGAGGCCTGACTTGGGGCCAGACGCCTCTTTTTCTGGACCGGGTGGCAGCCCCTGGTGGAACTGTAAGAACTGGTGATGGCATTTCGAGTGGGGCAGGAGCTCCTGCGGGAGCTGGGGGACTTCTTACTGTATGGGTCTTCTGAGCTCTCTTTCCGGGGGACGGCTCTCAGCAGAGGCCCAGGCCTGGGCACAAAGGAAGAGAGGCCTCCGTGGACCCCCAGGCGCCTAAATGCCCCCTGTGGGGCCACAGTGCCTTTAGGGTCTTTTCTGTGAGTCTCTATCTGGGCTGTCCCTTTGCCGCTCTGTCTGGGATTTCTGCACACCTGCTCCGCTGTGGAGTCACCAGGGTCATTTCTGGGTGTTGAGGGCCGCAGCCCAGTGATGACCCGCTTCTGCAGCAGACAGGGGGTGACTGTGTCCTCGATGGACTCGGAGCGGCAGCGGCAGGACATCTGTGATCTGGCATCTGACAGCACTGATTTCAGCCGGTAGCCCCACCTACAGGAGGAGGTAAGAAGCCACAGAAGAAAGCGCGGGGTCGCCAGGGTCCCGGAGTACCTTCTCCAAGCTGCTAGGACGGAGCGCGGATGCCAACTTGCAGGGTACTTGGAAGACCGCCTGTGAGTGGACCCCGGGGCATGGACCGCCGGGCGAGCCCTGGCCTCCAAGAGTTGTCTGTGGCCACAGTGAGCCCGGTGGGGGTGGACCAGCCCTCCTGGCAGGTGTGGACCCCGCAGAGCCCGGGGATGGGGGGAGGGGCATGGCCTGCTCAAGGAGGTGCCCATAGAGCAGTCCGGTAAGGTCAGACGCTGAGGATAGCGAACTAAACTCGCAGCGCTCTCCTTCAGCTGCCAAGTCACGGCTGAAGGCCTAGAGCACAATGCGGGGCCTGTTGCCAGGACACAGCTTTAGAACCTGGAACCTGAGGAGTGAGCGCGCGTGCAGGAACCCCTGTGCCCAGTGCAAGTATCAGGCCTGCAGAGGCGCCATGGGGGGGTCAACTCCCTCGTTCCCAACCCTTGGGGGATTCACAGACCTCTTGGGCTTGGAGGCTGAACTGAGGAAGGGGAACGGGAGTGCAATGGGTGCCAGCCATCTCCCCTGGCTGGGCCTGAAGCACTAAGGGACAAGATTTGGTCCCATAGCCGCGCCCCTGCAGACCCATCAGCCGGGCATGGCAGGGCTACATGCATTTTCTCTTCCCTGGGCAAGTGCCTGCATTGCCTCCTTCTCTGGGTGTCAGGCCCTTTGGTTCTGGGTGACATCTTGGACGGTGGGCTCACATGTGGTGCGACTCTGGCCTCTAGGAGACGCTCTGAAGACCTTTAGGGTTCTTTACCCATTTTGATTAATCCAGCAACAGGGTGAAGGTCCAAGTGGGCATTCCTGGTGCTCTCTGGGCTTTTCTCTCTCGCTGCTGCCGCCACTCGGAACCAAATTCTCACCACTGACTGCGGCAGCTGCCGTGCCAAGTTCTTCATGTCTGTCCATCCCTATCCAGTCCTCAGAGGCACTTTAAGAAGGAGGGAGTCTTCTCCCCGCTGTTCCGTAGTTGGGGACGCTGAGACACGCAGATGATTCACCGCCTGTCCCAGGTCACCCAGCTGGCAGGCTGATGCCACCCTGAGTCCATGCTTTGAGCTGGGTCCTAGAGGCTTGCAGGCCTGGCTAGAGCTCAGGCCCTGACCTTCCCTCATCCGTATAGGTCTTAGAGCTTGTTGGACACAGGTGGGAAGGGGGAGAAGGTGCTGAGCAGTCCCCACACTGGGACTGGGGCTTGAGTGGGGCCTGTTCCCTGTAGCCTGGCCCTGACCCCAACAGCTACATTTGCAGCGTGGCCCATAGGCGGGGTGGACCCCTGTCCCCCACAGGGCCCTTTGCCACTCTCCCAGGAAGTACATCTTGGGCTTTAAGGGTGCTGGCCTGAGCATGCAAGAAAGGTGGCCTGGGGGCTGAGAGATGACGCTGACTGCCGTGGACACGGTGGCAGGTAGTTGGGAAAGATGGGGCAGCAAGCAGACAGAGAAGCAGAGAAGGGACAGCTCTGCAGAAGGAGGTGGTAGGGGAGAGGAACAGAGGGGACTGACAACACACACACACACACACACACACACAGGCACATGCACACGCACACACAGAGAAACAGGGCAGATAGGAAAGAGGGGAGGAGCAGTGACCGAGGGATACAGTGAGGCCATCTAGATCCTGCTCTTCCTCCTGGCTGCTCGTCAGGTCCCCAGTGGGCAGGTCACCCCCACTGTGTCCTAGTCAGTCTCTTCCTCATCTGCATAGCAGTTTGGTGGGACCCTGTACCTGCTTGCACAAGTGGGTGGCATCTACCATTCCCTGTGTCCAGGGCTGGCCTAGTACCAGAGCTTTCATCTGCTCATGGCCCAACCCACACCAGGGGCACACAGAGACTTCTAGCAATGAGAGCTCCTGAGGCCACAGACATGCTTCCGGGGGCTCAGGAGGCTGAAAACTTGGCCTGGGAAGAGACTTTCTTTCCCTGGCGGTTTAGCAGCTGAAAACGGTTCCCCCCAGGCCAGGAGCCAGCTGTGTTCTTGGATAGTCTGTGACCATGGAGTTGAACATGCTTTCCAATTGTTCAGTAACGGGAGTCCCAACATAACCTGGCTCACATATTTTTATATGTGGATATAGATTTTTATCTATCCGTAGAAAAAATGACAAAATTCTTTGTTTTTAGAGATTATTTCTCATACCTGAATTCATCTCTACACTGCGCGGGGGGGAGGGGGCGGACTCAAACTCACAACCCTGAGACCAAGCATCACACACTCCACCGAATGAGCCACCCGGGCAGCTCGTCTTTTTAGAGGTTATTTCTAAAATTCTGCCTTAAAATTTTTTAAAGATTTTATTTACATATTTGTCAGAGAGAGATGGAGAGCACAGGGGGAGGAGTTGTAGCAGGGGCGAAGCAGACTCCCCTTTGAGCAGGGAAACCAATGCGGGCCTCCATTCCAGGACCCCGGCATCATGACCTGAGGAAAGGCAGATGCTTAACATACATAGACAGGGGTCCCAAAAATTCTGCCTTGAATTATCAATTTATTTATTTATTATTAATTGCATTAACTATTAATTATTAATTTTATTTTATTATTTTTCCTTTATTAATTTTATTTTAAAATTAATTTATTTTATCACTTTATTTATTATTATCATTATTATTATTTAGCATTTATTTTATTTTATTCTTTATTTATTATTTAAGGACAAGCTTAGGGAGTCTGTGACACTCACCCAGGCTCCCTGTGAGCCTGCTGTCTGGGACTATAAATAGGAACATTTGCTGATAGAACTGTAGGCCAAGGCAAAAATGGCCCTCTGGACATGTATCTAGGGACCTAAAGAATCAGAATTAAAGATTGGCCACTGACTAACTAAACCTACATTCCCAGAGCTAAAAGCAGATCCCTCTGAAAATAGAGAATTCCAACAATAAAGTGAAAACGAACAGCAAGAAAGTCAAATGACTCAAACATCAATATCAAAAAGCAAAGGCATGTCATGACTGAAACAAAGCAGAAGGCCCTTGAAAGTAGTCACTCTAAGATGGAAAAACTGATGTGACCAAAATAATTCAGAGAGGAAATGGGGTTTAAATACCAAATAAAAATAGGTCTCAGTGATTCTAAAGACCCACGTCCATTTTAAAAACTGCAGGGCCCCCCTTTCCAGCTGTTCAGGAACATCACGATGTGGTCGGACAGAAGGACACGCGGGGCACCGTCAGTGCCATGACCGTCTTGACCACCGGCAAGGGGCTCAGCCAATGTCACGTGTGTCCAAGCACAGAGAAGCCATCTGGTCTGATATTCTGCGGCCATAGGGACAGACCTGCCCTGTCTCCATGCCTGGACCTGGGATGGCAGACATGGGGCTGGCAAGGGGCTCCAGCACGGTGGGCAGACGGGCTGCTGGCCACTGACGCTTCCACAGGGATCCTGCATGCGGCCGGAGGTCCCCTCTCCCTGCACCTGCTCCTGGTCTGTCGGAAGGCGAGAATGAAGGGAGACAAGTGTGAGCTCTTCCTATAGATGACTGATGACTTGGGCAGGTCTTCCTGGGCTTTCCTGTGTTGCTGACCCGGCTTGTTCCGTGCACCATGGCTGTTCTGCGGACCACCTGGATCCCGGCAGGTGCAGGCTGTCCCGGGGTGGGGGAAGGGCGCTGCCTCTACAGCTGGCCAGCGGTGGGGCACTGAGCGTCTGGGTTTTGTGAATTAACCCTCTCAACCTCGGGAGGTTTATCCCTTTGCTAAAATGCTCACCGGTCCTGTCTGCTGGTGACCACCTAGCACAGCCTTGGGCTTCTCTCATGATTTTGGCCATAAACCTGTCGACGTTACACCGGGTGTCTTCAGAGAAAATGTATTGTGTTCTGGGGGTGGATGCCTATAAAGGAACACACGTCTATTTTAGAAAATTTGGAAAACGTGAAATTAAATTAGAACTCACCAGTGACGTTACTGCATCAGAGAAAACTACCAATGGCATTTAACATCTTTAGGTCTTTTGTTCAAAGGGTATGTTGCCAGAAGCCGAATCTTTAACATTGAATCTTTCGGGGCACGTGGGTGGCTCAGCCCGTTGAGCGTCCGACTCTTAGCTCAGCTCAGCTCATGGTCTCAGGGTCGTGAGATCAAATCCTGCCTTGGGCTCTGTGTTGGGCATGGAGGCTGCTTAAAGAAAAAAAAAAAAAAAGGAATCTCTCCTTCCATTTTTCTTTGTTCCACGTGTCCCTTGTGGCATGAGACTCCCCTCCTGCCCACTATGGGCTCTTTCTTCGCAGTTACAAACCAAGCTGCCATGAACATTCCGGAAGGTCAAGCTTTCAGCAGCTCATCATGCTCTCATCGTGTCATCACACATGGAGTCACTGGTGTGAGGGACTCGCGTGTCTCCTGCGTCACTTGTGAGACCATAGATACTTTTGGCTTGTGCCCCCCTGGTGATTTAATAATTTAAGCTCTCTTCAACATCTGATCCCCATGCTGCAACCGCCTAGCTGCTGATTAGCTGCAGCCGGGGTATTGCAGGGTGGGGTACTTTCTTGGAACTAAAGCAGGGAGGGGATCCCTGGAACTAAAGCAAAGTAGGGGTAAGTTCAGCCCTTGGGTCTGAGATGGCTGCCCAAGCTAAGATGGCGGTACTCATGCTAACCCACTTTTACATTCCCCCCTATTAGTTGTTCATAATGAGGAATCTTGTTCCTTTGTAGGGCAGTCGTGGGGGCCCTCAGCAGTGGGCAACTTTTCATATTGTTGTCTTAAGACCAGGAGTTGGACGGTAGTAACACGGTTCTTTACAAAATTAATAAGTTTGGTTAGAATGCAGGGGCCAAAAGTTAAAATGAGCCCAAGCAAAACAAAATGGGTCAGCTAAGGTAGAAACTAGGGTGGTGAACCAGGGGGACTTATTAAACCAAGCCTCAAACCAGTTCTCCTGTGCTTCTCTTTCTTTCTCTTAGCTAATCCCTCTCATACCTTAGCCATGGATTCCTTTATTACTCCCGAATGATCTGCGTAAAAGCAGCATTCTTCTCCTAGTGCAGCACATAGTCCCCCCTGTTGCAGGAACAACAAATTAAGCCCTATTCTATTCTGGAGTACTACCTCGGACAGGGAGGTAAGAGATAAAGGAATTGTTAAAGTAGACTTATAGAATCCTGGTCGGATCTGTTGGGGTAGGGGGTTGGTCAGGCTAGGATTGTCCTTAGCAAAACATCAAGGTGAGGGCAGTTAAGTCCCCAGGGGAGAGCCACTCTGTCTGTTTCAAGGGCTTGTCAGTAGGTAAGGAATTTTTTTTTTTAAGATTTTATTCATTCATTTGACAGAGAGATAGATCACAAGTAGGCAGAGAGGCAGGCAGAGAGAGAGGAGAAGCAGTCTCCCTGCTGAGCAGAGAGCCCGATGTGGGGCTCGATCCCAGGACCCCGAGATCATGACCTGAGCTGAAGGCAGAGGCTTTAACCCACTGAGCCACCCAGGCACCCCAGTAAGGAATTTTAATGATTTTCTTCTGCCTCTGTTTCCCACATAGGCTAAACGTGAGGTGGGATGGCCTTAATTTTCTTGGCCCCCATATTTCCCCCTGAACAATTTTGACCCTTAAATCTTTAAGGTTGTTGAAGGTGGAAGGTCTCATCTTCTGTAATTTCTTCCTGCTGAATAGGGGTGTAGAGTTGTCCCTACCTACTCGGGTCAACACTGGTCCATTGGGGAGTGTGTAGAGGAGTTATGAAAGACAGAGGCAGCTGAGTCCAGGGTTTAAATCAATCATTAAAGGAGAGAGGGACTGTTTAAAGTGCTAACCTGAGTAGGTCAGAACCCAAGAAATCAAGATGGCTGCAGTTATGTCAGGGCTAGACTCGAGGTGGGTACAGCTTTGTATTTCTTGGCCTCCACACGCTCAGAACGCCTCACTCAGTCACTCCCCCTCCTGCTCGGATGCTCCCCACTCAGACCCCTCCACTAGGACACCCCCCCCCCAGCTTGGATGCCCCCCACTCGGATTGCCCTGCTCAGATGCTGGGTCACCAGCGCCAAGGAAAGAAGCCAGAAGAAACACGTTTTCAAACTATCAATGGTAAAACAGAAATTGGGATCCACCATGCTTACAGAAAATACAGAAATATCTTCATATTCTCTCTACAGAAACAATGATAGAAAATCACTGTCCTAGAAAGAGATGAAAGAACAGAGGCCACAGCATGTAGGCAGGCATGTGATGGACTACTGGCAGCGGGTAATCGATCATTTATAGACTGTTTTGTTATTTCCGTCTCTGTGTGCCATCTTTGTGATGTCTGTGGGGCCAGCTTATTGAGATCTATAATTTGTTGTGATTTCTTAGTCTAAGGAAATAGTCAATTTTATACCGCACATGCTAGTTTGCATCTTTCTCTTAATGAGAGCCTTCAGAAGGCGGGCCTGCCGGCTCACTGAGGGGTGTGGGCGGCCTGGGTGACCCCCACTCCCACCAGGCTCTGGGACTGAAGCAGCCCAGCCAGTGCTCAGGGTAGAGATGCAGCCCCTGATAACACAGAGGAGGTTGGAGGACACTGTGACCAACCAGAGGTTTTCACTGCATTCCCCCAGAGCATTATCCCTGGCAGGGCTCCCCACCACCCTAGGGCACTAGGGAAACCATTCCACACATCTACATTACAAAGGCTTTAAAAAAAACTGTTAAACCACTATATCTTTAAGCGTTTTCCCATAGCCTGAGCCTTCTCCAGCCTTTGCCAAGCTTGTTCCGGCCTCCATGTGGCCTGGAGTCCCTTGGCCCAGTGACGTCACCCTGCGTTCAGGTGGAGCTCCCACCTGGTGACGTCACCACGCAGCCAGGCGGAGCTCCTGTGGAATGACCTCACCCCATACTGAGGTGCAGCTTCTTGCCCTCACTCAGTCCCTGTTGCTGACAGTCCTGTGGTTTTTCTATTTACTAGACAAATGTCACCATCTGGTGAAGCCAGGGGACCCGGTTTCCAGGTCTCTATCACTGAATGTAGGCCTCTGAGCTGATGTCCTTCACCTCTTCCTGTGGCTCCCAAACTTGTAAGACTGGGGGGCCTCTTGCTGATGTAGCCATACTTTTAGAATTTCCAGCCTCTGGGGCGCTCGGGTGGCACAGTGGTTGAGCACTGGGCTCTTTTTCTTTGTTAAAGATTGTGTTGATTTGAGAGAGAGGGAGAGTGGCAGCAGAGGCAGAGGGAGAGGCAGACTCCTTGCCAAGTAATCAGCCCTACGTGGGGCTCAATCCCTGGACCCTGGAATCATAACATGGGTTGAAGGCAGCCGCTTAACAGAGCCACCCAGGTGCCCCTAAACTTTGGACACTCGGTCTCAACTCAGGTCATGATCTCGGGGTCGTGGGAGCTCTTTGGGAGGCAGCTGGAGCCTTACTCCCTGGAGGCCTTCCCAGGACAGTTCCACCTGCTCCCGGGCTGACCCCTTCCTCTCAAGCCCCCCACAAGGACACCTGTGGGTGGCCGGCTGCCGGCAACTTCAGGTCAGCCTGCCGCACACGGGGGGTTGCAGGCCCATCCGTCCTGTGGTGCGCGCTCCTGCCCCAGGGCTCAGCGTGGTGCCCGTGCAGGGGCTCCTCCCGGGTACCCCCAGATCCAGGGAAAATCCCCAGCTGGGGTACACCCACCTGCTGGGGGACACAGATGATTTTACATGCTATGTGGGCAGCCTTCTTTGGAGATTCAGGTTTTTGCTTTTTAGCCTTTGGGGGAAGGAAAGCGGGTCCTGGAGTGGTCCTGGCACAGGTGAGCTGAACTCCTGACCCCACCAGCCTGTGATCTCAGCCCAAAGGCCCAGAAAATGCTGGGTCCCAAGGACTCTGCTCGAGGGAGGCTTGCTCAAAGAGTCAGGTGTGGGCCAGTTCGGAACCCCCTGAATTCCACCAGTGTCTACAACACAGACATTGAAACCTCCATGGTGCTCTGTGCCCAGAGGCCCCTGTGGGACCAAGCAAACCTGCTGGGGGGACCAGCAGGCTCTGCCCCCAGGACAAGCCCGCATTGGAAGCCAGCAAGGCTGGACAGGGGCCTGGACAGTGCCAGCAGCTATGGCTGCCACTGACAGCACCGCCTGGCCATCACTCCCACCGGGGCCTCCCGCACCCACGGAATGGGAACATGCCCCCCCCCCCACATACCAGCGGGCCCTCCACCTCAGACCAGCTCCGGCCCCTCCCAAGGACATCGGGTATGCTGCCCCTCCCACCTACCGGGCTCCCTGTTGGGTCTTCAGCTCTCAGAGTAAGGATCCCTGAAGGTCCTCGGTGCCTGGAGCCCTGTTCCCCGGCCAGGCCTGTCCCAGCTCTCTGCCATCCCAGTCCTCTGTGGCCCGGTCCTGGAGGATCCAGGAGGGGTAGGTTGGACTCTGCTGTAGCTATTCCTCGGGTCCAGCTCTGTGTCTCCCACCTGGTCACCAGTGAATGCTCTTTGAGTGAACAAATGAATGAATGAACAATCCTGAGCTTCTGGGAATGACTGCAAATAGCAGACACTTTTGTGCACTGCCAGAGAGGGTTTGGGGATGGACTCGGCTCTCATATGAGCAAATGGAGTCTGTCCTCTCCAGAAGGGGGTGTCTCCTCCATCCCAGAGTGGGGAGCCTGCCCCCTGAGATCCAAGGACCCTAGACCCAAGCAGCGGAGCTTCTGGGGTCCTCTCCTGCCAGACCCTGGGTGTCAGCCTGAGAGTGGAGGGTTCAAGAGGGGGCCTGGAAGCGTCCCGGTAAGGCTGGTCCCCTTCTCACCTGCTTTCCCAGAAGCCACAGAAGGATCGTTCCTGTGCTCCCAGGGCTGCTCAGACCCCAGGCAGAGATGCAGGATGTGTTCCCTTCCAGGATGTTCCCCTGGCACTGCTCCCTAGCATTCTCCAGGTTTGTTCGCATGGCAGAAATTCCTTCTTTTTCAAGCCAAATAGTCTCCCTTTTTGTGTTTGTGCCACACAAACTGGGTGCCAGGGACGGCGGCGGGGAGGACATCTGGGTTCTGGCTGGCTGCTGGGTTCGGGTTGAGGCCCTGTCCTCACAGGCAGCGTGACTTTCAGTGTGTCACATGCGCGGCTGTACCACTTTCATCCATCGTCCCCCTTGGGAGCTGGGCACCTGCCGAGAGGAGGGCCGGAGCGCGCAGTGGGTGCTCCTCAGCTGCGGGGAGGGAGGCCTCAGACACCTGCAATGTTGGGCAGTCACTGGGGGGACCTTGAAGACGTGCTCGGGGGAAGGAGCCTTCTGCATAGGATTCCACTTACTCGAGAGGATGGTAGAGACATCGGGACCCTGGCTACCTCCTGGGCTGGGCGCTGGGACCCGCGGAGGCCGGGAGGGAAGGAATAATCTGGCAAGGCGGCAATGCCATGCAGCCTCAAGAGTTCGGATTAGGCAGCTGTTTTCCTTTCTTGAAACTCCGTAAGTTTGACCTGAACATTTCACTGCAAGTACATTTACCCCAAAATAAAAATCTGTAAAAAAAAAAAAAAAGGTTACCTCTAGTTCGTGTCACACACAGAATTTAGGGGGAACTCTGCAAATGTTCATGGTGTTCAAACCCCCATCCTGGCGAGGCCCCTGGGACACACCCCTGTCCACCCTGCCTCAGTGTGAGGCAGCTCTGTCTTCTGCATCCCAGTCCATTCACCTGGCCTTGTCCCAGAACCTTCCTCCTCCTGCTGTCCCCAGAAGCCTAGAAGAGCACCCAGAGTTCAGCCACTGGAGTGATAGGGCCTCAGACAGCACCAGGCTCACCTGGCCGGGGGGGAACTGCTGAGGGGGGAACGGGTGGGACCTGAGCCCCGCTCAGTAAGGAGGGTGTCGGGTTCCCCCACAACACACGGCGAGGCCTGGCTGCCAGCCCCCCTGCCCAGTCTGCTGGTCACCGCCTCACCCCTCCTCTGGCCCAGCGCAGAGGCAGCTGTGAGGGGGCGTCCTGCTGTATCTCCACGGCAGGGCCCGTCTGCGCACGTGTGTCCTTGTCAGGACACTGAGTCCATGGGTCACGCACAGAGAGGTTTACTGTAAGGAGCTGGCTCTCGCAGTCATGGAACCTGCAGAGCCCATGTTCCTGCTCAAGTCCGGAGCCTGGCAGCCACTATGGGACCAGCAAGAGCTGCGTCTCAGCTTTAAGGCCATCAGGCAGGATCCCCCCCACATTCAAGGGTTTGATGGTCAGCCTTGTCTGCCACTTAGCCCTCAATGGATTGGACGAGGCCCACCCTCTGAGGAGCGCAGTCTATGGATTCAGGTGTTAATCCCACCCAGGAATGCTGGGAACAGCATGCAACTAAGTATGTAGGACCCCCGTGGCCCAGTCATGTTGGCCTGTAAGACTTCTCATCACACACGCCCGGAGCCGATCACTGATGGCCCCTTCCTTGCTAACAGGTGTCTGGCAAGTCTGGCACGGCCAAGATCCCAGCCCTGAGCTGGGACAACAGGTGTCTGTCCCCAAGTCAGCAGACCCCGCTGTTCTCCGACTCTCCCACCTTGGCTGCCCCCCACCAGGGGCTGAGCCCAGGAAGGCTGCACGTTTCTCAGTCTGGGGGGACTGGCCGCAGCCCCTGGAAGGCACATATCCACTTCTCCAGCCAGCAGGTACCCAGCACAAGGCAGCAGACATTTGGTAAGAGGCACCCTCTCTGGCCTTGCTGATGGCATGGGCATAGCCTGAGGGAGGAGGCAGAGCTCTTCAGCAGCCCCTGGGGGCCCCAGGGCTCCTCCGGGCAGGGCTGGGGGCAGGCCCCACGGGCTGCAGCAGGAAGCCGGGAAGCAGGCAGGGGCTGGTGCTTAACCCCCCCACCCCGTGAATGCGAGCACCCTGTACCGGCATCCCTCTGTCCCACGCCCTCCAGCCCCTGCAGCATCACATCTCATCAACAACAGCCCAACCTCAGGGCTGGGACCTAAGCAGGCACAACAATCAGCTCCATGTCCGGTCCCCCGCTGGCCTGGCCGTGGAAGTCCAGCTGAGGTCTGAGAACCCGCTTTCCTAACCAGGTGGTCTAACCGGTCAGCGCTTCCCTGGACTAAGAGGGGACTTCCCTGTTGGGCGGCCATTAACAAAACGTGCCAGATTGGGGGGGCTTGAACAGGACCATTGTTTCTGGCAGTTCGGAGGCCAGGAGTCTGTGGTCACGGTGGTTGCATGGCGGGGTTCTGGGGAGAGCCCCCCTTCTGTGGCTCACGGCCACTTTCCTGCTGCTTTGCCACGTGGCAGAGAGCGCGCTGTTGTCTGTCTGTTTGCATGAGGGCACCACCAGGGCCCTGTCGCGAGAGCCCCGTCCTCGCCACCTCTTCACCCTCCAAATACCATCACCCTGGGAGTCAGGGCTTTGCACGTGGACTTCAGGGGCTCACAAACATTCAGTCCCTAGCACCCCCCTGAATCTTGCCTCTCTGCCTCCCCAGCACCTATAGCACAGATTGCATTTGTGTCTGCTGGGGACGGGACACGCCAGGTGAGGACTGGGGAGCTGGGGGAGCCCAGGGAGAGAACAGAAGCACGTCGTGAGTGGACGTGACCTTGCCAGGTCAACAACACTTGGTCCAGTCGAGCTGCAGATGCTCCAGGCTCTTCTCTCTCTCAGGACCCAGAGGTTTCTAAGGCCAGACGTTCCAGGCAAACGGGCAAATACCCTTGTTTAACCCTACTTGGTGACAATGAGGGAGACTGGCCTCTTTTCCTGTGTTTACTGGACTCCTGGGTCACGTCTTGCATGGTTTTCTTACGAGGATTTCTATCCTAGTCTATCTATCTTGGGAAAACACGCTTCATTCGTAGACCCTCGCTAGCCCTCTCCATCCCCCCAGTGGAAATATAAATCAGTTGTCTGCTCTCTGACTTTGCTTATGGACTTTCCTTGTCCTACAGAAGGCCCAATTTTCACAAGGCAACATATTTTTACCCTTTCTCTGATGGCTTACGAGGTCCCCTCCTCAGCTAGGACGAATTCCCTCACCCAAGCTTTTACAAATATGCTTTGTACAAATACATGCTTTTATAGAAATGCGCCTATTCTCCTCCCTTCATGTTTTCTTTGGATGCAAATACTTAACTCACATAGAACTTGTTTCTATATGCACTTGCGGCAGGGTCTCTTGCTGGTCCTCTGGAAGTCGGAGAAACGGCTGTGTGGGTACAATTTAAGTAAACCACCTCTGCGTCTGGCTGAAGATGCCACCATCACAGTGTGGCCCCTCTGTCCGTCCGCATCTCCTCCTGGGCCCTGTCGTCCGCACCCCCACCCCCACCCCTCCAGGGCCCGATCCGGGCCGTCCAGGCACCGAAGAGCGAGTCTGCATCGTATCTTCGACTGAAGCTGGTCCTCTCTCCTTCCCACTTTTCTTCATGAATATTCTCTGAACTTTTGAAACCTGAAAGTATTTTATCCACGTGAAATTTAAAGTTACTTTATCCAGTTCTTGAAAGTGGCATTTTTATGGGCGCCTGGGTGGCTCAGTCGGTGAGCGTCTTACTCTTGATTTCGGTTCAGGTGGCAGTCTTGGGGTTCTGAGATCAAGTCCTACATTGGCCTCTGCACTCAGTCCACAGTCTGCTTGAAGATTCCCTCCTCCATCCCTCTCTCTCAAATAAGTAATCTTTTTTAAAAAGTAGCATTTTAATTATAATTGCCCTAGATGTATATGTTAGCTTCCTAAGGCCTAGCACGCTCTGATATTAACCCTTTTCTGCACAGAAACCTGTTTTGTACATTTTGAGCTGTTGAAATTCCATTTTATGTCCTTTGGTTCAATTCCATCATCTTATTTGAAGAAGCAGCATACCTTTCTTAGCCTTAGGAAGTGTATTGTTTTGTTGCTCTTACAAATGGGATCAAAAACTCTGCATTGCTCTACCTTTCTAAATTCTACCTTTCTAAATTATAATAAAACCTGATAGATTATCTAGGTATGTTCCCAGTCATCTGTGAATGAAGGCATTTTCCGTCCTTTCCCAATATTTATTGCCCTGGGTTCACTTTCCCAATCCACAGAATCAGTTAAAACCTCCAGCACCGTGTGGACCCATTGTGGTGAGAGCGTCCCCAGATCTTGTTCTCGAGGGAACACAACGTCTCCCAGCATTTTCTGTTTAGTAAAATGTTTGATCTGGGGTTTCAGTGAAGAGTTTTTATCATGTTTAAGTAGTTTCTCTCCATACTCAAAAACTTCTTAGGGGCAAAAAAGAATACATACTTGTCAGATACATGAGGGAAGTACCAAATATCTGTGAAATTACGTCCATAAATTGTGAGGCGTAAATCATATTTCCATTTTCTCCACAACACTATGAAACTCATCATACTTTTGTGGTTAGAAAATTCAAAACAAAAAAAAATCATGCTTGGGAAACCTCACTTCCCTCATCTCCCAGAGGGGCGTCTGCACCAGGGTCTGTGGTCCCCGGCCCGGCCCCCAGCCCAGCAGCCCACTGATTGCAGGACCTCCACGTGCTCCCCGGGCCCTGGGGAGCGGCGGGCAGAGGGGAGGGCAAGTGGAGGGGAGAGAGAGGAAAGCGTGGGAGAGGTCGGCGTCCAGGTGGAGGCCAGGGTCAGAGGGGTCTGAGGTGGACAGCAGCAGCTACCAGGCCCGTGATGGACCTGCCACACATGACCCTTATGTCCCTGAATGAATCACTCCAGGGAGGGCTGTGGAAGCAGGTCTGAATCCCACCTTGGGCAATGCTCTGCCACCGGGGGTGTGCCGTTGAGTCCCCAAGTCTCCTCCTTGAGAGGTCTAGGTGCTCTGGCTTTGTGTCCACAGCCTGACCTGCCCCCTGGGGAAGGGGAGGTTCGCCTCCAGGGCAGCTCAGGGATGCACAACAAACATGCAGCCTGGGGGCCTGACTCTGCTGCAGGTCAGGGCCTCCTGCACTCCCCGCCCCCACAATGCCCAACTTGGCTGCTGTTGACCTCTGGTCCCCTGCCGGTGGGGCCTCCTGAACCCGAGTCTTTCCTGTCCCCCCAGGGAAGGCGGTGACAGGGGCATATGGAGGGCATCCTGCCCCCACACAGACTCTGAAGACTAGCCCCTCCACCCTCCACCCCTGCCCATCTCGAGCACCCCCAGTCTGAGGCAGCAGGACGACTGCTGCGGCGGTCCTGAATGTCAGGGTACAGGCTTTGCCACAGCCGTGTGGGGACAATGGTGGGGACAGCAGCAGGGACAACAGCGGGGGCAGTGAGCCTGGACCTTGCCTGCCTGAGGGGCCACGGGGGCCCAGGAGATGCCATCCTGCCACAAGTCAGGGTGTCTGTGAGCCAGTGTCCCTGCCGTGGGGTGCTTTTTGTTCACAGGCCACCCCGGAAGACCACCAGCCACATGCCTTCCCCTTTAAGAACCCCAGCAGGCAGGACAGGGTCAAACATGCATACACAGGACACTAATTCATATTTCTCCATACATAGATGTAGAACTGTGTCTCACCAACTTAAATATTCTCCAAGAATATCCCTGGCATCTTCGTGTGCCCCAGGATGTCAATGTGCCCTACTTTCCTCAGCCGGTGTCCCTTTGCTAGGTGGTTCACTTTTCCCATTGTCTGAGAATCACAGACAATGCTGCAGGGATCCAACCACTCAACAATATTATTGCAAGAAAACCAAAAAACAAAAAACCAAACCAAACGAAGACGAAGAATTTAGTTCCCAGGAAGGTCTGAGGGAGGGGGCTCTCGGGCGGTGTCCGTGCTCTCACGCAGAAGCTAGTGGGAGCCAGGAGGGGTGTGGTGAGCTTCAGAACAGCGCGTTCTCGGGCATAACCAGGCCGGCCCGGCTGGGTCATGCGGTCCCCCTGGAGGGGAAGAGACACAGACCAAACTCCCTGCACTCAGGGTCCTGGTGTCGTGAACCCCACCCAGGAGAAAAATGGCAGCCGGAAGACCAACCAGGTAAATCGCTCCATGTCCAAGGGGAGGAGGCCGGGGGATGTGAGGGCAGGAACCCTCCCCCTCCTGCTAGAAGCAAATGTCGGGATGGGGGAGACACCTGTCTCCCAGCAGGGAGTCGCACTGCTTTGGGTTGGAGCACCCTCCTCGCCCAGCAGATTGGACATACTTTCATGAGATTATAGCCCCTTGATGCTTCTTCTCCCATGAAGAGGCAGGTCTGGACGTGTGGGAGGCGGCTCTTCGTTCAGCACGACTGCTCTCCCCTGAGGACTCCATTTGTCCCCCCAGCGCTGGGCATTGGTCTGCCCCTGTGAGGTTTGGGGAAAGAAGAGGCTGAGATGTGACAGACCCTGTGTCCCTCCAGGCAACCAGGGGCCCGAGGGCTCTGGGGAGGGCTTGTAGAGGGCTGCAGTTTTGCATGTGTGCACATGCACACACTCCCAGGGAACACTCCCAGCCGGTTGCTGTTGTTTACAAAGCATTTGCAAGGCAGGGCAGGTGTGTGCGAGCGAGGATGGAGGGGAGGACCGCTCACAGGAAGACCCTCAGGAGCGCTGGTACAGACCGGGAGTTTTTATGCCCAAACTATGAGGAAGGTCAAGGGTACAGGCCTGGGGAGCCGGCACAATTGGCCACACCCAGCCCAGCAGTCCAGAGCATCAGAAGTAACTGACACAGAGGGAGAAAGTGAGCGTGGAGGCATGCAGACACAGGGAGTAAGACAGACGGAGGACAGCCAGCCCCTGGGTGCACACGGGCACACGGAATCCATGGTCCCAGGCATTCCCGGCGCCAAGCAAACCCACTTCTGCAGGCGCACACATCAGTCCTGGGAGGAAGACGGGATTCTCTGTGCTTTCTGGAAAATTAGGTCTGAGCTGTGAGAACTGAGACGTGGCCAGGGAGGGTGTGCGGGAGCGGATGCACCGGTCTGTGGAGACAGGAGGTGTTGGTGGCTGCAGGGACACAGTCTGTAGATCACAGGAGGAGCCACTTTCCTGGTGGGAACCCCAGCCTGTCCTTGAGCTGGTACAGTAGCAACTGTTTCCCCTCCCGGGCCACAACACACAAGGCCAAGGCACCACTTGCCCCCCCCCCATCCCCGCAGCTGTGCCACATGCCCTCCACGAGTCCAGAAGTCTGGAAGGTCAACCTCGGGGGCTCCAGGCTGCCTGCAGGCTGAACCAATGGCAGGAAGCAAAAGACCTGGGCATGGAATACAATAAGGGCTCAGACCCCACATGCTACAGGGACTCAGAGGAAAAGGGACAGTAGTGGGGGAGCTGGAGCCTCCAGAAGGCACTCAGGGGGAGCTAAGGACAGTGTAATGGGGGGCTGGCTGGGGGAGAGGGGTTTCAGACAGAGGTGGGAATGAGCCAGCTACTGTCCCGACGACTCCAAAGGGCCTTCACACCTGGACACATGGCTCCGGGTAGCCTGGGTGTCAGTTCCCACGTCAATTTTCCCTCTTCCCATTAAAACATTGGTGGGGGTGGGGGTGAGTCCCCACTAAAAAATATGTCTAACAGTCAATCTATCCCCATTCCTAACCACAAAGTTTGTAAGCTTGGGTGGAGGAGCCCAGAGGCAGATATGAGACCTCATCCCTCCCCTCAGATTCCAAAACACAAAATCCACAGAGAGCCAGAAAGCCAGCAGCTCCATTACAAGCAGGAAGGAGCCATTCTCCTTCCGGCCAGTCCTTTCTTCATGCACTTGCTCACAGACTCCACTTCCAAAGCTGATGGGGTGGGCAGCGAGAGGTGGCAAGAGGGAGGGACACAGGTTGGGGCCACCCCAACCCCCGAAGCAGTGGCTCTGAGCACAGGACTTTCACACTCAGAGAACAGGCTGAGGAGGACACACGTCATCCAGGGGAATGGAGGTATGATAGCCCCTAGACCTGGGAATCAGGTTGGCAGAGATGAATCTAGAAAGGGAAACGGACACAGGGGTAAGTGAGCAGAGGAGCCACATGCCCCTCTGAGGACACACGCTGCACCTGGACAGATCCCTGCCCCCCTCCAGAAGGAGTAAAGCAAACCCTAAGCATACCGTGGGACACAGGAAACATCCATCACCCTGCCAACTTAGACACAATGTCCCGATCTCTGCAGGGGGTTTTCTGCAGAAACCTGAAGGGAAGCTGAGAAACCCTACTTGGCATTCTGTAAAGGATCTGAGCTCATGAAGCAGAGCTGAGGGAGAACAGCCTAGGATGAAGACAAGAGGTCTTATAGGGACGATGAGAAACTCCAGGAGTGTTAAAATTCACATGGGTGCCAGGTATCACTCCCCGGATGGCTCTCTAACCTCAGAGGGGGAATACGTCTTCCCCACAGAGGGCCCGATGTTTCCTGCCCCGACACCGAAATCACACTGAGACCGTGGGAAATGGAGAAGGTCACCTGCAGACCTAGCTCCCCATCACAGCAGATACAGGGACAACGTGAGCTAAACACACTGAGAGGAAACAGACAAACCCCTAATGTGGGACAGTGTACATGTGACACCCTGGAAAAGCGTGGGGCTTTAGGAAGTGGCTGCTCTGGGTTAAAGACTAAAGGGACCAAAGGGCAGAAAGTGATGTGTGAACTTTGACCTCGCACAGGACTGGGGGAAAAGTCCTGGGCTGGGGTGGGGGAACAGTCAGGGAGGTCTGAATTTGGACTGGTTTTTGGATACTGGGGAATTAGTCCTAGTTTTTAGGTGCAATGCAGCATTAATATTATAAAGAAGAGAACTTCCTTTTAAGAGACCCTGCTGGAGTCCTTCAAGGGGGCATGTTACAATAGTTGCAGTTTGTTTCCAGATAGATCAACATTTATAATGTGCATGTATTACAAATGAATAAAATATTGATTATTGTTGTGTATGGGATGACCTCTGTCTTATCCCCGCTTTTGCATTTGGTAACTTGTCACAATAAGAAGTTGGGGTGGGCCACGTTGTGTGAGTAAAGGGCTGAGCTGGCTGTGATCTACTAGTCAGTAAGAGCAGAAATGAGAGAGGGGCACCTGGGTGGCTCAGTAGGTTAAGCCTCGGCCTCTTGACTGTGGCTCAGATCATGATCTCGGGGTCTGGGGTCTTGGGATCCAGCCTTGTGCTGAGCCCTGCATGAGGTTCCACACTGGGCATGGAATCAGCTTGAGATTCTCTCTCTCCCTCTGCCCCTTTCCCCGCCCCTGCTTGTTCTCTCTCTCTCTCTCTCAAAAGGAAGGAAGGGAAGAGAATGGAGCCCCAGCATGGGAATGGGTGGTGTTCCTGAAGAAGAAGTTGCAGCCAAGAGAAAGGATCGGGAGCAGAATTAACACAGCTCACAGCCAAAGTATAAAACAGTCTGGATTCCAAAGCAATTAACTTGACTCATTTCTAGAAACCTTCCATAAGTAGTCTTTGATTATAAAGAAATCCAAGAAAATACTATAACCATTCCCAGAAAAAAAAAATTTTAGATTTGCTTTATAAACAAAGAGAAGGATTTTATGTTACAAACTTCTTGGCAATGCTAAGTATTTTCTTAAAATTACCTCCAGTATGCTTTGAGTGAAGAAAGTAAGAATTCAAGAATATTATTCCCAGCCAAATTACTTGTGATATGTGGTATAAAAATATTCTGTATAAAAACCTTCTCATGTACGGGCATAGAAAACACAACTTTTGGGGGGAAAAGTTACATACATAAACCTATGTCCCATTCAACCAAGAGCTAAATTTAGAACACGAGACTGGTGAAGCCACATCAAATGTGTTTGTGGGTCCTCTCCCACTGGATCTGGATCCCAATTTTAGTGTAGTCAGATTATGGCTTCCTAAAGCAAAGCATGACCGTGCAGAGTCCCCTCACCTTTTCCTTCCGGCGTTGGCGTCCTTCCCAGCACCAGGCGGTGTGATGTGGGGCGCACACACCACCCCCGGCTGGAGGCACCTGTTCCCGTGTGCGGTGTGTTGGAGGGTGTTAGAGGCACCCACAGGGCCTGGAAGACACGCACCGCCCCTGGCTAGAGGCCCCTCTCCCGAGCTCATGGGCCCTGCAAGAACATTGTTGCTCTTTTCTCCTGCAGCCATGAGTAGGAATAAACCATTCGAGTAGCAGAGGGCTCTTCCAGGGGAATCACCCAAGAATCTTTTTTGGCATTTTCACCCAATACCAAGGAACTTTAATAGCACAGAGGACACTCTCAGTGTTTTCCTGCTTTACATTGTCATTTTCTGTAATATTTTGCTTCGTAAAAATAAAGTCACTCAACTCTGCCGTCACCACGTGATGGCTGTATAGCCAATAGTTGGAAAGGAAGTCATCTGGGAGTTTAGCAGCACTTAGAACTGGGTGGGTGACAAACCCTGCGTGGTCTCTTCCTTGCTCACTGTCCTAGAACTTCCAGCCAACAGGAACCAGGTGCCACCTTTGAGATGGAAAACAATCATTTAAAAGGAAGTCAAGGCAATTTCAGCAGCAAAGAGCCATGGGCTCTTAGCAAAGAGGAGGGCCATGAAGACCGCAGGCTGGGGGTTTGCCTTTTGCCAGAGGCAAGAGGCCAGGACAGAGCTCGGGAGGGTCTGGCTGCACAGAGACCCTTCTGCTTACTCGTGTGTTCCCTGCAGTCATGGGACAACCACAGTGAGGGGCTTCGATGGCGCGGGGTGCTCCTGCACGAAGCATGCGCATGGTGGACACACAGCCAACTTCCCACGGTGCTGGGGTGTGTGAGGGAATAAGCAGCCCACTGACGGGGCGAGGTGGCAGGCAGGGAGGGTGGAGTCCCACTCCCAGGGAGAGGCAGGCGGTGGGAACCACAGGGACAACGGAGGGGAAGAAGGACAGGAGGATGGCAGGAGGGGCAGGGGCCGGGAGTCAAGTTTGGAGGCTACCAGAGGGACAGGGACAAGAAGCCACTGGAAGACTGTTAAGTGGTGGGACTCCCGAGTCTCCGACCTGATGTGGAGCTGGTTGGGGTCAGCCATTGGTGGCAGTGGTAGGACCTGGCCAGCTGTGCCCCCAGGGTGGCCTCTGACCCCATGTACCCTATGCTGTCTTGTGGCCTGCACATCTGTGGCATGTCCCCTGTGGCATGCATGTGCATTGTGGTCCCGTGACAGGACCACGTCACCATGACAACAGCCGCGTGGTCCCCACACCCGCCAGGCTGCGCGGTTTCAGGCCACATGCTGTTGTCACCCTGATAAAGCCTCGGATATCCATCCCAGGGTCACAATGCTGGGCTTCGTACGTGGTGCTGCCGAGGAGAGATTCGGTGAATACCTGTCACCAGAGGACAGAAGGGGCAAGGGCTGACTCAGGGCCGCGCTGATGGAGACGGACAGGGACCTGGCTGCCAGGAAACAGGACAGCCCTCTCTGCACACAGGAGCTGCAAGAGGAAGCCGGCGCCACCACACCTGGCATGGGAAGGCTGACCTGGGCAGGGAGCTGGCAGCTCTGGGTCTGACCAGATCCAGGTGACCCACTGTGTCACAGAGCATGGCCTAGAGGCCAAATTGCCAGCACCTGCCTCTTCTGGGACACAGGGAGTCAACACAGACAATGTTCACCATCGAGTGCCCCTGAAGAAGGCTTTCTGGCTGGCATCTTGGGACAGTTGAGTGTGGGTGAAGCGAGGACTTGGGTTCCATCTCTAGCTCCTCCCGCCCAGAAGAGGAAGGGAAAAAGGAACATCTCACCTTCTCATGTTCTCACAACTGGAGTGGCCAGGAAAGCGTCTCCCCTGTCACACACGCTTGGTGCCCAGGACCCAGGAGGTCAGATGCCCACCCGACCCAGCACCACCACCCACGCGGCCCGCAGCTGAGCCTGAAACTGTGGTGTGTGGGCACAGTGCCCGGGGTCACCCGCTTAGGCCAATGGCTGGGCACTCACTAATCCCCCGCCCTTTGGGGGGAAAGGTGCCCACCTTGACGGGGACCTGGGGAAGGAAGGGGAGGGCGAGGAACAGGGCCCAGGAGGGAGCAGCCATGTCATCCTGGGACCAGAGGGCCCTGGGTCTAAAGTCTGTGTCTGGGCTCGAGTGGAGAGGAGAGAGGCTAAGCACACATGGCTCCTGGTAGTAAAAAGCTCTGCTTTGGCCAAAAAAGAGGAAGAAAAGGGGAACGAGGATGCGGGCAGCAAGAGGCTCTGCAGATCCTGTGGGGGTGTTTCTGAAGGCCGGGAAGCCGTGGTCGGCCCACACGGAAGGGCAGTGTCCACTCGTATAAGGTGACTTCCTCTCCGAAGGGGGAGCCCCGGCCACGGGCTCTTCTGGAGTTCAGGGCTCCCCAGGAAGGTGCAGGCTTCCTGCGTTCCTGAGCTCACCATTAATGCTGGTCCTGGAGAGCCATGAATGACCTCGCCCCGAGTCTGCTGAACACACTTTATTTCTCCGACATGTGCAACCCATAGCAGACGGGCTGTCCCAGCTGTACTCCCCATGCATCCCCTCGATGTGGTGGGGGGGCTGCCAACAGCAACTTCCAGGACTTGCTGATTACAGGGCATGGCCCAGAGGCCCTCGTGGGCTGCCGCAGACAAAGTCCATGCCCTACAGTCCCTAAGTGCGGCCGCCGAAAGCACAGTGAAGTCACGTAGCTTTCCATGAGGCTTGCTGGCATTTCCATTCTTCCCACCAGTGCTGACTGAGCACTGGCTGCAAGTGGTACCCAAAGCCAGGCCAGGGACAGAAAGGTGCAGATAAACCTGCATAACGATCCCCGACATGCTGGCTGAAAACAGCTCCAGTGTGCTAAGCCACGTGTTCTGCAGGTCAGAAACCCAGGTATGTTGCTGGGCTCCCTGCTCTGGGTCTCACAAACCTAAAACCACAGTGTCTGCTGGGCTGCACCAGTTTCCAGAGCTCGAAGTTTCTGGCAGAGCTCGGTCTCACACTCTGCGGGTGGAAGCCCCCATGTTCTTGCTGACTGGTGGCCGGACCACTTGCCCTCTGGGGGCTGTCCTCAGGTCCTGACAACGGAGCTGTCCGCTTCTTCAAAGTCCACTAAGATGGAGTGCTGTAGATGTGACCTGGTCAAGGGACAGATGACCCTCCAGGCATTGCTGGCCCCACATTCAAGGGGCAGGTGTGCCGGGCGTGGACATCCTAGTGGCCTATCAGAGATCTGCCAGCCCAGCGCACCTGCATCAGGCTCCATCCAGTGGGACACTTCTCTCTTCATGATGTTTAATTTCTCCTTCTTGAGATCCACATGATGATGACCTTCCTAGTTGCTCTTTCTTGGGGTTCCTATTTTTCTTCCACTTATTGTGACTTTTCCTCTCCTTGTAGTGAGAAAAACTGGTCACATGCATCATACACACTTGTCTGACGGTTACCGATCTGCAGTTCCTTGTCTGTCCTACTTTTGCTGGACACTTGGGTGATTCCCAATTTGGTGATGGTATTGATTACCTACTTTTGTATAAAGAATCATCCCCAAAACTTAGTGGCTTAAAACAGCCTGTGTTGTGTCACTGTTTCTGGAGGCTGGGACTCTGGGCCTGGCTGTCTGGGCCCCCCGACTCTGGCGTCTCCCACGGCTGCTGCCCAGATGCTGACCGGGGTTGGGATCTCATGTCAGCCTCTGCCTGGACTGAAGTCATGTCCATGTCCATGTTTACTTGGGTTGTTGGCAAGAGTCACTTCTCACAGGCTGTTGGATTAAGGCTTCAGGTCCTCCCTGGTGGTTAGTAATTTGGCCCCCACCCCACTGGCACTCCCTGCCACAGGGACGCAGCCATGAGGCAGCCTTGCAGGTGGCCTCCTAAGAGAGCCAGTAGCCAGTGAAAGGACCGGAGAGAAGGTGTAAACAAGTGGAAATCATGGTATTTTGTGAGTTCATCTCAGGAGTGGCCGCTGTGTGACATTCCCTCAGTGAGAAGCAAGTCGCTGGTCCAGCCCACACACCAGAGGACAGGTTGCAAGGACAGAAGAATGCCAGGGGGTGGGAATCCCTGGGCACTGTTCTAAAAATGAAGCACCTTCCCATATGTCCTGTGGCGTGTGCCAACTCCCAGCCATACCTGGGCAGGCATGGAATTTCTGGGTGTCAGGAGACGTGGACCTTCAGCTGTCCTAGATAGTGAGTGTCCGCTTCCCCCAGGGCCCATGCCAGCTCACGTGCCCACTGGCAACATTTCTGTCACTTCATATCATCACCAACGCTTGTTATTACCAGACTTTTTATTTTGGGTCAACATTTGACTTTCTCAGATCATAGGATGAGGTCTGGCCTTTCCCATTTATATATTCCATGACGGTCTTGGATTTGCTCTTCTGTGGAGAGAGTACTGGTCTGCTCTTTTGTCTGTTTCCCTGTTCTTTCCTTACTGATTTGAGTGGCTTCTTCATATAGTCTGGATTCTTGCTTTTTGGTGGTTACGGGAATTGCGAGAATCTTCCTAGTTTTCTTTCCTGCCCCTGCAGTCTTTAAATGAAATCTTTGGATGAACAGGGGTCTTATTTGAACATAATTACATTTAACAGTCTTTGTCTTTACAAACTCTTACTCCCTTTCCTTGGCCTTGACTTTGCCGGTCTTCTAGATGCGGTTTTTCACCGATGTCTCCAGCTGTCACTTCTGTCCTGATGCCTCCTGGCCTGTCTCCACGTACGACTTCAGCTGTCTGCTCAACGGTGCCACCTGCCCTTCCCACAAACAGCCAGTGCACCCTGAAATGAGCTCAACCTACGCTTCCGAGTCCACCTCTGCCATGCTCCTGTCCTCCCGGTGTTTCCTGATTCCACGAATCAGTTAATGCACATACAGAACAGAGCAGAGCACATGGCAAGCCCTCAGTAAATGTCAGCTCTGGGTATCACATCCCTCCCACCCTGCACAGTGCTCAGCTTATAAAAACACACAGACACTTCACTGGTGAAAGCAAATGAGTAGCACTTCCCAGGAGGGTGTGGGGAAGGGAGGAACATCCCAGACCGTGTTAGGATGCCCAGAGACTTCCAGGGCCCACTCATCAGCACTGCTCCTGGCCCCAAGGGGCGCAGTCCTTGGACAGATGAGGTCACTGGGCAGGGGCGAGGGGGGTGACAACTTCCATGTGAATGGCCAGAACCGCTAGGGTCTCCTCACATGTGGCCCTTGAGTGAGCCCCCCGTTCTCTCTCTCTTTATGGCTTGGGAGGAGCTGGTCACCAAAGTCTTTGCTGCTCAGAACTGAAGGCTGTCACTTGATTTGTTCATTAAAATCCAGAGTAGTGGGGCGTGTGGGTGGTTCAGTTGGCTAAGTATCTGCTTAGGTCATGATCTCAGCATCCTGGGATCCAGCCCCCCACCACCATGGGCTGCTCTGAGTCTCTCAGGATCTTGGAAATCTGGGTGGAGGTTTGGACAAGGGGTGGGAGCTCTGTGCGGGGAGTCTAGGAGCACGGAAGAGCTCCTCCTCACCAGCTCAGCTGTGTCTTTGTAAGGTTACTCCAGGTCTCCTCTGCACCAGGGCAGGAGGGGTGGCCTTGCTGGCCTGGATGACCCCAATGACAGTCCAGGGGCAGCCCCGTTCCCTTGGCTCCAGGGCACCTCAAGCACCCAGCACCCACTTGCCCCAGCCTCCAGGCCCCCAAGTCCACGGGTCCCCTACATTCTTCATCGTTCCCACAGCCCCAGAGCATCCGGGGCGCCTCCGATGGGCCCTGGGGTTGGAGCAGGAGGTCCCTCCACGGGTCAATGAACTGAAAATGGTGGCCTGGACCGCAGTTCCGGGCCTGACGGGTGCGGGGCTTGCCCGAACGGGCAAGTGGGTGGGGCCTGGACGATGGGAGGGGTGGGGATGTGGCAGGGTGGTGGGCGGGGCCGAGCAAGCAGGCAGGAATAAAGCGGGCAGGTGGGCAGAGCCAGAGCTGCTCCGGTGGGCAGGGCCGGATCTGTCTGAGGGCGGGGATAGGAGCGGAGTCCCGGCAGGTGGGAGGGCCCGGATCCGTCCGGGGGCGGGAATGGGGGCGGGACGGTGGGTGGGGCTCGGGGGCGCCCTGCCCCGGACCTTCCAGGAGGAGGGGCTGGGAGGAGCGCTCGGAGGCGCTAGCGAGCCTTCCCAGGAGGTGGGCGCCGGGCCGCGGACGAGGACCGGCCAGGGGACGGGACTGGGACCGGGCTGCCGGCGGGGTCGGTCGCCAACCGGGGGCGTCCCAGGCCGCTTCCTGCTCTCCTCCCGGGACCCTCGGTGTCCGGCTAGTGCCGGGCTGGTGGCCGGTGGGTGGCCCACCGCGAAGCCCTGGCTCTGTCCAGGTCACTTGCACCCCATCTTTGGAAAGCTGTCAGACTTTGTCACGTTCGCTTTCGTCCCCACCTGGAACGGGGCAGATGGCTTCACTGTCTTAGAAAAGGGAGCCAGCCAGGCCCGCGGGTGCCTTGGAAATCCCAGAACTCTGCCCAGCTGCCTAAGGGCCTGAGCCCCGCCCACCGAGAGCACCAGGAAAGCAGGCTCCACGGTAAATATTGTTGGCCTTTATGTTATCAACAATCTGCCAATGAAGACAGGGGAAAGCATGACATCCTCCCAGGCGTGAGGGTGGATTTGGTTGATTTTCTTAGGAGTGAGGGGTGTGCTGCTCCAGGAAGCCTATCTGCAGAGACCATGTTGGGTGGGAATCGGCAGCAGGGGCCTTCTCGTCCCGTGGGTTGTGTGTGTAGTCACTTAGTGTTTGAACACACCTGTCCTGCACAGTGACCCACAGACAAGCAGCTTAAGTAACCTCAGCATTCTTAGGGAGTGTCCCCGAGCAATGAATGACCCAATCAGTATGATGTCCTGTTTGAAGGTCAGGCACAAATAGGATGCTGTCCTCTTGCTCAGTGCCTGGAAAGGAGCCTTGGGGATGCTGATGCTGGCGGTGGCCACCCTGGGGAGCAGCCAGTGCCCCACCAGGTGAGTGTGGCCGAATCACTTTTCTCTGTGTTTACTCAGCCTGGCTGAGCGTTGACAAATCTGTCCAGGACCCATGGACCCCTGACTTGCTTCATCCTTGTTCTCATGAATTCGAACACAGTGGCCAGCAACTTACCAGTGAGGCAGGCACAGCCAGTTACAGGGGACACGGTGGGGAAGGGCCGTGGGGGAAGTTCTGTGGTACTATGAACTAATCCCTTAACTGTGGGGTTGCAGGCAGGTTCCATGGGGTTCCAGAGGTAGGGCCCAGGCCAGAGCTAATTACTAAGCACACTTAAGCAGACACCCGTGCCTCTCAGTCTCCACGGTACCTCCACCCTGAGTTGTCACGGGATTGTCCTGAGTGTGTCAGCTCTAAGCAAAGCAGGGAGTATTGAGTTGCTATGATCTGAATGCAAAGTTGGCCCTGCCAGGTTTTTGGCTTTGTATTTTTGGAAGAAAGACTTCTTAGGTGGTTGTGTCTAGCATCACAGAGCCTTCTTTGTTCATTTGTGTGCATGAGGAAGTTCAGCTTTGCTGAGTGTTGAAATCAGAATAGGCCTGCTTGTTCATTTCTGCATGCTTATAGACTCAGCAGAAAGCTCTGGAACGTGCAGTTCCTGGGTCCGGATGTGCTCATTTCGTGCTTCGTTTCGTGGAAAGGAATGCAGCCGGCAGGTCCAGACTTCATTCTGGCTGCATGCTAGGGTGACTGCCAGCGCTGGCTTTGCAGCCCTCACCCCGTGTGCTCTGCTCTGCAGGGCTCACTCCAGGCTGTGGCACTGTTCCTGCCCTCCAGAGGCTCCAGGTTCAGGGTCATCCCTTGTGAGAGCTGCTGAGTGCAAAATTGTGTGCTGTCATTTGCTGATTGAAAGACAGCCAGTGTGGGCTGCTCAAGACAGCAGGGCTTTGGGGAGCTACTTGTCTTCCTCGGGATTTAGAAATGGCAGTCAGGGACTGTGCCAGACAGGGGAAGAAGGCCCAATGATAATATTTGAAGGCTATGGATACTTACAAAGGCCCTCACTGTCAGCCATGTGCAGTCCAGATCCCCTGCCTCCCTTTTCAGCTCTGGCCACTCTCTTTGTGTCTCCTGACATGCTGACCTTCCAGAAGGCCTTTTTTGTATGCCTCACTTTCCTTACATTGTTGGGTCCCCCAATAATGGGTCCGTAATGAAAGGAGCGAGACTGATACAAAGCAAAGGTCAAGCAAAGCTTTATTTCATGCCAAGCATCAAGAATCAAACCAACCATCAAACAGACTGGTCAGGGCCGCCCCTTACAGAGAGGACCACCCCTCTCTGTTTCACCGACTAACTTATATAGAGCAAAGGCCATGTGGTTGGGCTGGCCACACACAGGTGGCCAATGAAATTGTAACACACAGAGAAAACTGCACAGTCATGCTAGGTGACCAATTGAATTACAATTTACCCTAGTAGACATTTGAACCAGCTTATCACCTTGGTCAGAATTGGCATCCAAAAGGTGCTCCAAGGGTGAGGCCCATACCCCTGGTAGCTAGGAGACAGTATGCCCCCCACTGATTGAATACCTCCACCTGGCCTGACCCACCCTTGTATTTGGGCTTTGTTACCTGGGACTAGTTTCTGTGACTTGTTCTTAAGTAAGATCCCCTGGGCAGGTGGCGGGGCGCGCGGGGGGGGGGGGGGAGTCAATTTAAGTTTTACAACAAAATGTCAGTTCAACCGGGGTGGGGCTGCTCTGGCTGAATAGGCCCTTACAGCATTTGCTCTCCTGCTCAGGGTGTCCTGTTGGGTAATCCTCTGCATGTCAGAGAGTACCTTCTCCAATGAAGACAGGCAGAGCTGGAGAGCCCCTTCTCTGGCTTCCATTGCTCTCTGCATGGACCTCTGTAGGTGCTCTTGCCCCAACCCCCCATTGCCCTTCAGACGGGAGGGGTCTTTGCCCCACTTCCTGCAGCAGGGCCACATCTCCCTCATCTAGGGACCCTCTGAGCCACTGCTGGTGCTGGCGCAGAGCAAGCATTTGGTAAATAATCCTTGGTTGCAGCCCAGCCACACACAGAACACAGGGAAGTGCCTTACCCACTCGGTGCAGAAAGTGTGGGCTGAGCATTTTTCCTGGGACTGTGAGACTGAGTACATTTAGTAGAGCCAGATCCCAGGGGGCTTGAGGAGTTTGTGTTCAGTGCAGCAGCAGGAGTACAAACCCCAGAAGCCCCCACAGCCCCCAGGACAGAATGCAGGTCCTTCTTGGCAGCAGAATAGCCTGTCTAGCCCCAGCCCCACCGGTCCCACAAGCTCACAGCTGCACCTTCCCAGCCACTCTGCCTATGGGGGCCTGGGCTCCCTCCCACCCTTGACCATGCTGCTTGGCAGCCTCTGTGGAGACGGCTCCCTGCTCTCCCTGGCTGACGGCTCCCGTGGCAGAGCATGGTGGTGTCATGAGAGACGGGTCCACTGACATGCTTCTCGCTCTGAGTCCAGGTGAGGCCAGAGCCAGTTACTTGGGAGCATGAGTGCTGGGGATAGTCCAACCTGTGGGAGCAAAGGGGATCCATGAGCCAGGGGGTGGGGGGAGGAGAAGGGAGAGGTGGAAAATGGAATGACAGAAAGACGGGAGCAAAGTCAAGGATGATAAAGGAGGCGGCTCGGGTCATGATCCCAGGGTCCTGGGATCGAGCCCCGCATCGGGCTCTCTGCTCGGCAGGGAGTCTGCCTCCACCCTCTCTCTGCCTGCCTCTCTGCTTACTTGTGATTTCTGTCAAATACATAAATAAAATCTTAAAAAAAAAAAAAAAGAAAAGAAAAGATAAAAGAAACAGGGGCCCAAGAGTCCATGCTACAGAAGACACTGGGGAGATTCAGACAAGAATTGAGGAGGAGGTGGTGGTCTCCAGGAGGGGGCACCCGTAGGGAAGGTGGGGGGCCAGCAGAGGCCAGCTAATAGGCAGTAGAGACAAGGGGCCCTTCTAAGGCTCCCAGTCTGAGGGACTGGCCCTGAAGGGAGCAGTGATCCAATCAGGAGAAGATGCTGTTTGTCTTAATGATAAGAGATCTGACCCCTGTTTGGGAAACAAAAGTGGGAAGACCCTGCAAGCTTCTCCAGCCACACACCTGGCTTCCAGGTCACCCTCATCATGATAAGCATACAGAAAGGGGACAAGGGAAATTAAACTTGTCAAGGATGCCCAGATGGTGGCCGTAGGAGGACAAGAACCTGACTTTCCCCTCTCCCTGCCCAGGGCTTTGGCCCTGGGGCCCTGCATCTTGGAAGTTACCACCCACAGCTAATTGGAGCCAAGTCTCTGGCCAAGTCCACCCCACCCAGAATGGAGCCCAGCCTCGGGGCAGTCAGCCCAGGGTGGATCCCACCTCATGAACCTCCCTAGGGTTGAGAGCAGGGGTGTGTTCCCCAGCCGGCCCATTCCCAGTCCAATCAGAGCCACCAGTGAAATCTTCCCTCCCACATTCCTCCCTGCCCCTGGCTGGGGAGACCCAGGACCCTTCCTCCTGGCCTGGCTCCCCCCTCACCCTCCCTTCTCAAGCGCAGTGTAATCTCTCTTCTCGATTTCCATTCTCCTAGTCTAACAGATCAAAGTTTAATAGGTTTTCCTTCCCTGTGCCTCCTGACAGCTGCCTCAATTTACATCACAATGACGATAATTTCTGCCTTTGCGGAGATCTGTCATTCAGGGGATGCAATGGGGCACTTCTCAGCTTTCTGCTGGGGGCTTTGGCTCCAGACCTTGCAGCTGCCCCTCCAGGCACTTTGCTTGGCCACCTGCACGCTGACTTTACCAAGTTGCATTTGGGGGCACTGTGAGAGCCTCAGATGTGAATTTTCTGCAGATGGAGAGGGATATTCAGTTCCTTGGTGAGCTCTCTATTCTCAAGGAGTTTAAAGGGGGTCCTGCTAGTTGTTGGTCTTTAAAAATCACCCAAATGGAATTACTTTCTTCAGTCAGATGTTTTAAACCTGTACTAAGGAATGTGTAATGAACAGACCGAAGAGAAGCCATTTTGTTGGGTTTGCGACATACTGTCTCCAGAATATGGGTGCCTCTGCATGCCTCAGTGGTGTGGAGGGGACCACCACTGAAGACATTAAAGGCCATCAGGCAAGATTTTACATAACTTCCTGAAGACATTAAAGGCCATCAGGCAAGATTTTACATAACTTCCTGTGAGGGCGGAAAAGGGAAGCAGCAGATCGCCCCAGTATTGGGAGAAGCTCCGTTTCCTTCTCATTGCTCTCCTTCGGTGGTTCCTAAAGGGAAGGAGCGCGTTTCCAGCGAGGTGCCCTCGGATAAATGATGTCTTCTGTGTACTTAGGCAAGAAGCGTTAGCGGGTTTCGTGTCAGTAACCGGTTGCTCTGGGTTGGGTACGGGGGTGTCCCTGGGGAAGTACACTTTCTGTCGCCAGTGCAAGGATGATTGCACTGGTGCTCAGAGAGGCGAGGCGCTTGCTCCAGGTCACACGTCCATTAAACTGGTAGCCAGCACTTGAATCCAGCTGCAAACTTGGTCCTCGTTCCGATTCTCCCAGCCCATCAGATGTAGAGCTCCGAGCGCGCGTGGGCGGGGTGGACAGTCCCTTCTGAGACCGGGCTGGGGAAGAAGACGTCCGGGTGGGAGCGAGCCCCGCTCCCCGTGCGCCTCCTGCGGGCCCGCGGAGCTCGTCTCTGCCTCCCCCTGCCGGTAGGCGGGAGGGGGGGGGAGCGTCCCGCGCACCTGTGTGCTCCGCTGCGCCTGAACCCGTGAGGCCTGTCCCACCCCCTCCCAGAGGCTTCAACTGATCCCCTTTGCAACCATTTGATGCTACACCTTCAGGGCTGCGAAGAGTTGGGGGCGAACTCAGAAGTGATCCCGCAGCATCTCGTCAGCAGTGAGCAGTGACGGAGGAGAAGCCACTTGCCACTCAGGCTGCCGGTGGTGGGTCGGGGAACCCGCCCGGTTAGGATCTCCTGGAGGCTTGCTCCAAGGGCGGACTCTCAGCTCCCAGCCCAGCCTGCTGACTTAACCAGCTTAACCAGCAAGGTCTCCATGTGATTTCTGTGCAGAGCACCCACTCAGGCTCTCTACCTGCTTCCCGGTGTATTCCACTTTGGGTATTTTGGAAGATCAAAATGATGACTAAGTTTGCCGCTGGATGTAAGCCCCAGTCCCCAGTGTAACAGCTGCGTGAGCTGGAGCAAGCACCGGGCCACTCTGAGCATGGGTGAGATCGTGTCTGCAGCGAGGCCAAGTGCGAGACATCTCCCACCGGCAGGACCCCTCCTTCTCCATCTGAGCCCTGGTGGTGTCTTCCTCAGTGTTGCCTCACTCGACCCTAACTTACCTAGCCGGCCTGCTTAGAAGTGTCCCACTCTGATGGCAACCTTCGCGTTTGCTGCAGAAACCCGCAAGTCCCGTGCTCACCTCGGTGCAGTGAGCTTACCCTGTGTCCCTGGCTTGGTTGAGCCTCAGTCGCCAAATGCCGGCAGGGATTTCATGGAAGGTCCCACAAGACCCTTCCTCAGCACCGCTCTGATTCCGTGAGGAATGCTTTTGATTGTGAAAGGGTAGAGTTTCCCTCTCTGGGGTCCCAGGGAAGCAAGTTGCCTGCCTGCCTGGCTCCGGCAGCCACCTTCTGAACAGGGGCTGGGCCCGAGGTTTCCAGGAACCTTCAGCTCTCAAGTTCCACGTGCCTTGACTCACAAAACGGTCTTGGTTTTTTCCAATTAAAATTCTGCTCCATAAGAGACCCAGCTGTAATTGCGAATTCCTCCACAAAGACAATCGCTGTATGGCATAGCAAAACAGTACACAGTGGCCCCTGGGAGGCTCCGTTCCTTGAGCATCTGACTTGGTTTCTGCTCAGGTCATGAAATTGAGCCCCGTGTCCCGCTCTGTGCTCGGTGCAGAGTCTGCTTGAGATTCTCTCTCCTTCTCCCTCTGCTGCTCCCCACTGCTCATGCGTGCTCTCTCTCTCTCTAAATAAATAAATATAATCTTTAAAAAGCAAAAAAGAAAAGAAAAACACATGAATAACGTTTTCTGTTTCTCCTCCTTAATTAGCTTCTCTCCTTTAGGAAAAGCAAAGCCCTGTCTCTTGATTTTACCAAATTAGCTGACCACCCCCATCACTGATGAAGCTCCTGTGGTCTCGGGAACAGAAGCAGTGGAACAGTCGGGGGCCTGGGCCCCTAGAATGAGGAGGCCATGTCTGGAGCTCCCTGTGTTAGGCCTTGGAGGTGAGTGTTCCTGATGGAAATAAATCTTCAGAGAATCAGCAGGGAATATTACTGGGGTGTTTAAGCTACACTACTTCAGGTATATAGCATGAATAAAAATGGGGTCCCTGCCCTCAAGGATTGTGCACTCTTGGGGGTCAGGCATGACATAATGAATATGTTGTCATACGGGTGTGACTGGCACATCAGGGCAGGGAGATAAAATGGGCCCAGAGGGGCGTGAGGATTGTTTGGTAGGGGAGCTGACCCTGGATGAGCCCATGGGATGGACAGAAGCCCTCCAAGCCTGGGGTCCAGGAGGATAGGTCCCAGGACTGCAGCCTAGGTCTGGGGCAGAGGACCAGATTGCTACCAGGTGGGCAGGCTGGCTGAGTTCATCCACAGTCCGTGGCACCTGGCCCTGAAGCCTTTGGCCCCCAAGAGTGTGACCTCCAGGGGCACAAGGAGCCAGTGAGGCTGCTGACCAGAGCTGAGTGAGAGGGGCGTGTGTCACTGGGGGACCAGCTGGGAGGTCTCCGCCCTGCCCAGGTGGGGGTGGGGGCAGAGCCATGTCCAGAGGGGAGGGGAGTTGATGCTGGCAGTGTCCTGGGGTGAATCTCGCAGGACTGGCCACCAGCTGCACCGAGGTCACACTGGAGGCTTCTCCCAGTCTGACCTTGCCTATTGCTCTAGGGTTGAAGAATATGTAGGCTGAAGATGGAAATACACAACAAAGATTGGCAAGGGTCAAATGGGCTTGGAATTTGGAGGGAGTGCTACAGGTGCCCAGAGGGATATTTCCAGCTGTGTCCAGATGAGTGGGAAGAACAAGGGACAGACTCACTCTCGGATGCTGATGGTGTAGCGCTCACAGGTAAGTGCTCCCTGCCAAGAGGGACATGACCGGATCGGCTCCCGCCCAGACCAATCCTTTCAGGGACTCAGAGGATGCACACCAGTCCCCAGCATGCTGGCAACAGTGCCTGCGTGGGTGGGGGAGAGGGGAGTGGTGGCCTCAGAGCAGGAGGGATGGCCCAGAGGCGGGATGAGGCGAATTCAGTCACTCAGGGGACACCTGCCACATGGTACGTCCTGGCTGCTGGCATCATGGCAGAGAACAAAAGAGAGGACACCTGTCCTCAGCAGCAGAATTCTGATTTACAGAAAGATGGCTTTTAGAAAAACATGGCCCTCAGGACAGCGTGGCCTCCCAGGTGCCCCCTGGGAGGTTTGTGTCTGCGGGATGCCGTGTTCTGCTGGTAAACACGCATGTCCTTTGACTCCACTTGGTGTCCTGGCCTCAAGCCTTTGTGCAAGGTGGACCCAGCCCTCCACACCTGCCTTCAGATACAGTTCGGGATTTTCCCTGCTATGTGAACTCTGGAGAAACTCTCACCATCCCCATTTGGAAATGAACTTAGTGTTTTTCTCAGTGAGACCTCTGTGCCTGCCCACTGTGGGCCACCACCAGCCCAGCTCAGACTCTGGGTGCTTACAGGGCCCAGGACCAAGAGGGTCTGTGAAGGATTGAGGGGCCCCCCCTGGCTGGGGCTAAGTGTGAAGACGTGCCCAGAACTCATCTGAGCTTAGCCAGCCTGTCTGCTGTCCCAGCCATTAGCTCAGGAAAGGGCACTTGCTCCCTTAATGGCTGGGATCAAAGCTAAGTGGATTTGACTGAAATGGGAGGGCTGCTGGCTCTCTTCCCCCCACTCTCATTATCATAATTAACAGTGCTTGGCAGGGGTGATGGGCCATACTGACCGTGCCACTCCCATGGCCCTCAGAGTCCAGACCCCAGCTAGCGCACGTACATGGACTCACGCTGTCTCTGGCCTCTGTGACTGGGCATGATGTCCTTGAGGATCGCCAGGTCACACCGAGCATTGGCATCTCCTCTGCATCAAGACTGACTCGGACATTGTGTGGACACCACGTCTTGTCAACCTACTCATCTGTCAGTGGACGTCCCCACTGTCCCCAGACCAACTAAACCATCTCTTGGTGCGGACCCATGTACCTGTACTGTTTTCACGTCTCTGGTGATTTCGAAGGACAGCTGAGTTCAAGAACCCTCCATCTACACCAGGGAGTCTCCGGTTTGCGTGTGCAGAAAATTCACCCTTGTTGAGAGTCCAGAGGCCTGTTGTAAGGCTGTGTTCTGTCCCTGCACTTCCTCCTCTGGGCTCCCCAGGGACTTGGACCTGCCATCCCGGGAGAGACTTTCCTTGCTTGTTTGTCCTTTGTTGAAGTGGAAGCACACCAGGGCTGGGGAACAGATGCACCCAGGTCCCTGAGCCTCTGAGATCTTGAGTCCACGCCAGACCCAGCAGGTCCCTGAGCCCATCCTGCAGGCTCACCAGGCTCCCAGATACACGGCAGCTTCTACCTTTCCTGAACTGGAACCCTTAGCCTTGAACTGGAGCACAGTCCCTGCTGATGTAGTGCGTGGTATGAATAACCATCTCGTTTGATTCACGTGCTAGGAGGTACGGATTTCATGTGAGCTTGTGAGTAGTTTCTTAGGTTTAAATGAAGAAAACCGGGCCCAGCTGAGCCACCCCACATTTGAATAAACGCGACACACTTGGCAACCTGTCACGGACCTTGGTTCCCCACGCACATCTGCTGTCACAGTGGTCCACCTGCTTCCAGGGATCCCCTGTGCCCCCTGTCTCCCTCAGCTCAGTGCAAGCCTGGGACACAGGCTCTGCGGCCCTGAAGGTGGAGGTGGCCTACTGTCCTGTGTCTTTCACAGCTATATAACACCTCTGTGACTGTGCTACCTTCTCTCTATCAGGTGGTTTTTCGGTACCACTGGGGAAGATTTAGATGCTAGCCCCCTCTCCCCAGAATCCCTGTTTCTGTTGCATGAATTTGTGTAGCATGGGATTCTGGGGGGAGGAATGCGTGTGTCGCCAGATGCACACACCATTAACACCGTAAGGCCTGTCCATCTTGTGCTCTGTAATGATTCAGGAGCACATGTCCATGTCCTGCACCTGCCGCTCCCAGCAGCTCTAGGTGTCCGCTCTCTGCAACAGAGCCTGGGGAGAAGTGAGTGGGTCCTCTGAACTTTGCTCCACGTGTGCACACCCTTCCTGCGCCCCCTGCTTTGCCCCACGTAGAGGCCCTTGGTCTTCTGTCTCGGATTGTCCACACCTGCTGTCGCGTGCTGCCTGCCACCTTCTCGTGGACGTCTGACGGGGTCTGGAGCAACTTTGCAGCTTGCTTCTCATTGTTAGATTCGACATGCCCTGCAACAGGACCTGTTCGAATTTACTTCAACCCACGTTGGCTTCTGGCTCCCATTCCAGGACCCTCCACTTGGGCAGTCACACCTCCCCACACCTGTCAGCTTACCTGTCCTGGAGCTTGACCCCCAAAGCCCCCTTCAGAGGTAGAAATAGTGTTTCACACCTTCCTGCATTTCATACGATAATCGGTCTGCATAGTCCCTTTGTGGTACAACATACACCTAAATAATTTTCTTTAAAATCTGGCCTTACCCATCTCACTGTACCATAGACCTGACAGCTCAGCATCTTGGAGTGTGTTGTGTGGGGCTCCCGTATAGCACTCGTTACCGCTGCAAGTTCAGGGCCAAGCTCTGAAACACGCATTTGGGGGATGACTCCAGGCAAGCAGTTGCCTGGAACAAGGCAAAATCGAAACTAGGAAATTTGACTCTGTTATTCTGAGCCAGTGTTCTTGCTTGCATTTCTCTGCAGGGGGTTTTCTGTCTGGTTACAAATTCATTCTGATGTTTGAACAAAATAGCAGCTGTGAGACAGTCAGCAGTGTGGGGGTCAAGTGAGCTCTTCCTGCAAATACTGCTGGTTTGGTACCAGGACACATTTGTCTTATACTCACTAAAATCCTTATTTGTGAAATCAAAGTTTCTATTCTGTTCAAGGACAAAGGTTGGCAAACTGTGGTATTCGGACTGCAAAGCCTGAAATATTTACCATCTGGCCCTTTGTAGAACTTTTTTAAAAAACGTTTTTATTTATTTATTTATTTATTTATTTTTAAGATTTTATTTATTTATTTGACAGAGAGAAATCACAAGTAGATGGAGAGGCAGGCAGAGAGAGAGAGAGAGGGAAGCAGGCTCTCTGCTGAGCAGAGAGCCCGATGCGGGACTCGATCCCAGGACTCTGAGATCATGACCTGAGCCGAAGGCAGTGGCTTAACCCACTAAGCCACCCAGGTGCCCCTAAAAAACGTTTTTAAAGGATTTTTTAAAGGGTTTTTTTGTTGTTGTTGTTGTTTTTCTTTTTTTTTTAACTTACGCATTTGAGAGAGAAAGACAGAGAGGGAGTGAAAGCATGAGCAGGGGGAGGGTCAAAGGCAAAGGGAGAAGCAGGCTCCCCACCGAGCAGGAAGCCCAATGTGGGGCTCGATTCCAGAACCCTGGGATCATGACCTGAGCCAAAGGCACACGCTTAATGGACTGAGCCACCCAGGCGTCTCTGCAGAACGTTTTCTGAGCCCTGTTCTGGAAGGTGAAATGTGCTGGTTGTTCCACGTGAGTGATAAGCTGGAAGGAGCCAACGTCAGGAGGTCTGTGAAGCCCCGAAGCTAGGGGCAGTTTGGTTTGTTATGTGTATATGCATTTTTGGAGATCAAGGAATCAGAGCTATGGGAATCTCAAAAGGGTCCATGACGTCAAAGTATTAAGAACTGCTGTAGAGTATGGTCTGCGGCTGGGCAGGGAGGCTGGCGTACGTGTGTCCCTGCCTGTTGCTTTAGGGCTGTGTTCCCACTGTGAGACAGGAAGAAGGTTGCAGGAAACAGAGTGTGGTCTTCCCTAACCTCGTGTCTCCCACATCCTCTGTATTTTTCCTGCCTCCTTCTAAGCACATTTGAGAATCTCTGTGTGTTTCTAGGAGAATCTGCCTCCTGAGAACCACGTCTCCCACTGCGTGGCCCAGTGTGGACCACCACAGCTGCACCAGATTCTGGAATCGCAGCCCGGAGCATGTGCCAGGAGGCGCGATCCTGATGCGGGTCACCACCAGAGACCCGCAGTCTCTCATCTCTTCTCCGTGAAGGTGCCAGGCTGCCCTTCCCTGGCTGGTTTGCTCAGGAATCGGGAAGGCAGGGATGGTGTTGTCCCAGAGCTGGTGGCTGCGCAGGGCTGGCGCTCTTCTGGGGCTGCTGTGGGGCTGTAACCCCACATCTGGCCTCACCCGTTCCTACTTGCTTTCTGGTGGGTCTCCACTTTATCCTCCGAGATCACCCTGAACTTGAGTCCCACTTCCCAGAATGCAGGTGTGTCTACTGTAAACTCAAGTACACTGGCTCCAAGGCCCACCTGAACCCAGAAGAAATTCACTGAGGAAGGAAGAGGCAGTTCTGCTATCAGGACTCCGTGAGATCATCCCTGCGAGAGAACCGCAAGCTACGTGGGTGGAGAGGCAAGGGAAGAACTTCCGGCTTTAATCATCCTGTGCCTCTGGTGAGCGGGGACAGGAGAGACTGGAAGCTTTGCCTCTGGGCCGCAGTGATGAATGCAGCAGCTTTCTACGACAAATGTTTAAATCCCCAAACTTTTCCATTTTGAAATGGAATCACAGCTCTAATCTAATTCACCCATATGCATAATTTTAATGAGATCAACATAAGGTGCCCTAACAGGAATATCCAAAAGAAATTAAAGGGAAAGTCATTTATGACAAATTAATAGAAGCTGCACGCGAGGAGGCAAAATGAATGATTTGGACTCTCCCCTTCATGTACTGGATTTAAGAGTCATAAGAAAATACTCAATGGACATTCCTTAAACTTTTTTAAAAATTACATTTGACATTTAGAAATGAGGGCTGAGTAAACTGGCTCACACACACGCGCACACACTCATGTGTGCACACACGTGCCTACAGACAGATGTGCGGCACCCTTGTGAACACGTGCACACACGCAGAGGTGAGTGCACACACTTGTGCACACGTGTGTGTGCACAAAGCACACATGCGTATACACACACACATGCATGTGTACCCACACAGTTCCAGGCGTCCCCCCACCCCGGGGCCTGTGCACCATGAAGGGATTTTCCTGGAAGGGTGAATAAGTCCCCCTAAAGCTCCAAATGGTAAAGGTACAAGCTTCCCTAGATTCACAAGGTGGTCATGTACCTGGAAAAGTCAGTATTTAGGAAAACAGTGCGAGCAACATGCCGTTGGCCCCAAGAAGAGAGTCAGGCTCTGAGGTGATTTTGAGCATGGGTTTCACCCCTGCGGTGGCCTGGTGGGACAGCCCCCTGCTGCGGGTGCCCAACCAGCCTCCTTGCTCCCTGGGAGGCTTCTGTCATCTCCTCTCCATGATCAGAACCCCCTGTAGCCTCCCACATGCTCACGGGATGCTCTGGCCGAGGCGGCTTCCCCATCGGGAGCTCCTGAATTTCTAGGACAATTCGTGGATAAAATGCAGTTTTCTTCTTAGCAGAGGCAGTTCCTTCCGCAGATCGCCAGTGGGGTGACTCATTCCCCTTTGTTTCTCCTTTTTAGCAGCACACATCCTTCCCAACGCTTGGTGCACCGACAGCAACATCGCCGTCAGAGAGACAGACAGCAGACAAGGAAACCCGTGGCTGCACAAGGTGATTGAGGGCTTGGGATCGTGGCTTTCACAGAAACACACAGGGTAGTTTCCAAAGAGTCAGGGGTGGGGAGTTGTTGCAACTAGTGAGTGTGGGAAAAGACTCTTGAGGAAGTGTGGATGTGAGATCTACCCATGGGAGCGGCATACAGGAAGCAGCACGTGCCAAGGTACTGAGGTTGGACAGATTTGGAGGATGCAGATGGAGCCCCGTGTGACGAACTCCCACCAGACGCTGGGCCTCTCCTTTTCCTGTTCTTTCCTCCTGTCTCTGCTCAAAACATCATCGGCGGGGGTGGGGGGGGTGAGGGGCGGGGGGAGGGGTGGGGAGGAAGGGGGGCGGGGTGGGGAGGAGGGGCGGGGGGGAGGGGGAGAGGTGCTCTCCTGGCCACTCCACAAACAGCTGGCGGCCCCTTGCCCTGGCAGTCCTGGTCTCCGTGCTCCCGGTAGATGGTTGATGTTCCTTCTTCAGTTGGGTGGCGCCCTTTTCCCACTTCCCTGCACTATAACAAGCCTGCGGGGAAGAGTGTGGTCTGTTTGTTCACTCCCTTCTGTGTCCCAAACAGCGCCCAGCACATGGCAGACATGCAGATGATGCTCGGGGAGACAGGCGGAGCCAGACTGCAGAAGTGGGAGGAGGGGAGCCGCCTGGGGAAGACAAGGAGGGGCCAGAAGTGAGCGGGGATAGGGCCGGGCGGTGGGGGTGGGGGTGTCTCCAGGCCCCAGGGAGGGCGAGTGGCCCATGGGAGGTGAGGGGCCTCTGCTGCTGCGGCCCTGGTCCCCTGCCTCGGCCTCAGGTGGGAATGGCAGAGAAATGAGGGGCCCTGGTCGACAATCTCGCTCCGCGGAGTTCTTCCCCTTCATTAGTAAATGTGCGGTTTGGAGGCTTGGAGTCAACTCCGGCTCCACGCCCACTTCTTTTTTTTTTTTTTTTTAAGATATTTATTTATTTATTTGATAGACAGAGAGAGATCACAAGTAGGCAGAGAGGCAGGCAGAGAGAGAGGGGGAAGCAGGCTTCCCGCTGAGCAGAGAGCCCGATGTGGGGCTCGATTCCAGGACCCTGAGATCACGACCGGAGCCAAAGGCAGAGGCTTAAACCACTGAGCCACCCAGGCGCCCAACGCCCACTTCTGATTTGCTGTAATCTAGGTGTCTCAGCCTCAGGGTTTCCATGGAAACCCCACCACAGATCAACCCCAAGGCGGAGCAAAACCTCCACAGAGTCAGGGTCCAGCTCCACAGGACGCTGCTGCTGAGGCAGCGGGGTAACGCTCTGTGCAGACCCGCACCTGCTTCCTGTTTCCCTCCTACCTTCGCCTCATTTTCCCTCCTGAGAGTCACAGAGTACTTCCTTCCTTTTGGAGGTTCCACAGAGAGCCGGCCGAATGCGCCCCGGGCACAGGAGGTGGGGCCTCTCTCCACCTGGTGTAGGGCTGGGGACACAAGCCAGATGCAAGTAGGGATGCCCTGACCTGAGACCTGCCCACCCCATCAGGCAGGCCATGTTGACCTGCCGTGTCTGATGCTTGTGGAGGGTGAGGAGGACCAGCGTTTGTGTGATCCGACAGGCCATGTGTGTATAGCGAGGGCAGCGGTGTGGACGGCCCATGCCCTGGGCAGGGTAGATGCGGAGCTGCCACGGAGCCGTTGGCAGGGGAAGAGTGGTTCCTGGCAGGGGAGGGGGGAGGGGAACACAAATGTGTCTCTGCCTGCTGTTTTCTTCAGCTTCCTCGGCAGACCTTGAATGAGTGATTGCATGAACGAGTGAATGGGGACTTGTTGTAAAGGTCAGGTACTTCTGAGGGGCTTAGAACAGTGCTCAGCACCCTGCACCGCAGTGCAAGTCAGAGAGAAGAGCACCATCTACATGGACATGTAAGCCATGGCCACGCCTGCGGGGTCTCGGGGAGACTGTGTTTTCATCCTCCCTCCTTCCCCACAGGAGCATGGGAGGCTACCTGGACCTTCTTTTGGGGGTAGTGCTCGTGGTCAGCCCTGTGCTAACAATTCCTTCCTGCACCTCTGATGGCCAGAGGGCCTTGTATCGATCCTGCAACCTAACCCAGGTGCCGCCAGTCCCCAGCACCACCCAGATCCTCCTGCTTAGCTTCAACTATATCCGGACTGTGACAACCACGTCTTTCCCCTTCCTGGAGCAGCTGCAGCTGCTGGAGCTTGGGACTCAGTTTACCCCCTTTACCATCGGCAGAGAGGCCTTCAGAAACCTGCCCAACCTCAGGGTGTTGGACCTGGGCAAGAGTCAGGTGGATTTCCTGCATCCCGATGCTTTCCAGGGGCTGCCCCGCCTGCAGGAACTTAGACTCTTCCACTGTGGTCTGTCTGATAAGACATTAAAAGATGGTTATTTCAGAAATTTGGAGTCTTTGTCTCGCCTGGACCTGTCCAAAAATCAGATTCAAAGCCTTAACCTTCACCCTTCATTCTGGGAATTAAATTCCCTGAAGTCCATTGATTTTTCCCTCAACCAGATACCCGTCGTGTGTGAACACGAGCTTCAGCCGCTGCAAGGGAAAACGCTCTCACTGTTAAACCTCGCCGCCAATCAGTTGTACAGCAGGGGCTCCATGGACTGGGGCGCATGCATGAACCCATTCAAGAACATGGTCTTGGAGACCCTGGATGTTTCTGGCAATGGCTGGACTGCAGACATCACAGGCAACTTCAGCAGGGCTGTCAGTGGGAGCCAGATCTCCTCCCTGGTGCTGGCCCACCATATTATGGGGCCCGGGTTTGGCTTCCAGAACATCAGGGACCCCAACCGGGACACGTTTGCAGGCCTGGCCAGGAGCACGCTGCTGTGGCTGGACCTGTCCTATGGCTTCATCTTCTCCCTGAACTTCCGAGTCTTTGAGGCCCTCAAGGACTTGAAGCTCCTGCAACTGGCCCACAACAAGATCAACAGGATTGCAGAAGAAGCGTTTTATGGCCTCGACAGCCTCCAGGTTCTCAACATGTCCTACAACCTCCTGGGGGAGCTTTATGATTCTGATTTCTCCGGACTCCGTCAGGTAGCCTATATTGATCTCCAAAACAATCATATTGGGATCATTCAGAGCCAGACCTTCAGGTTCCTGAAAACGTTACAGACCTTGGATCTGCGGGACAATGCTCTTAAAACAATCTCTTTCCTGCCAAGCCTAGACACCATCTTCTTGGGTAGCAATAAGCTGGCGGCCTTGCCGGACATGGAGCTTAAAGCCAGCTTCATCCACTTGTCAGAAAACAGGCTAGAGGATCTGGATGATCTCTACTTCCTCCTCCAGGTCCCCAACCTCCAGGTCCTCATTCTGAATCAAAACCGCTTTTCCTCTTGCAGCCGTGCTCGTGGCCCGGCAGGGAGCCTCAGCCTGGAAATGCTTTTCCTCGGAAGAAACATGTTGCAGCTTGTCTGGGAAACCGGCTTCTGCTGGGATGTGTTCAAGGGACTTTCACGGCTCCGGGTCCTGTATCTGAACAATAACTACCTGACCTTCATCCCGCCGGGGGCCCTTGGCGATCTGAGTGCGCTGAGGGGTCTCGACCTCAGCTCCAACAGGCTGATGGCACTTGCTCCTGGTGACCTGCCCGCCAACCTGGAGGTGCTAGACGTGTCCAGAAACCAGCTCCTGACCCTGGACCCCAACCTGCTGGCGTCCCTCACCGCCGTGGACATAACACACAACAAATTCATCTGTGAGTGTGACCTCCGTTCTCTCGTTGTTTGGCTCAACCAGACCAACGTCACTGTGTTTGGGTCTGGTGCAGACATCTCCTGCACGTACCCCAACGCACTCGCAGGGACCCCCCTCTCCTCTGTCTCCATGGAGGACTGTGATGAAGAGGAGGTCTTGAAGGCTCTACGGTTGTCTCTTTTCGTCTCCTCCACGGTGACCCTGACTCTGTTCCTCGTAACAGTCTTCGTGTCTACTAAGCTCCGGGGCCTTGGCTTCATTTGCTACAGGGCGGCCTGCAGACTGCTACCCACGGTCCAGGCCGAGCGCCACGAGTCCAAGCCGTACAGATACGATGCATACCTCTGCTTCAGTGGCAGAGACTTTGCATGGGTGCAGCGGGCTCTGCTCAGACACCTGGATGCTCAGTATAGTGCCCAGAACAGATTCAACCTGTGCTTTGAAGAAAGAGACTTTGTCCCGGGGCGGGAGCATATCGCCAACATCCAGGATGCCGTGTGGGGCAGCAGGAAGGTGGTCTGCCTCGTGAGCCGACACTTCCTCCGGGACGGGTGGTGCCTGGAAGCCTTTGCCTACGCCCAGAGCAGGTGTGTGTCTGATGCGGACGGTGCCCTCATCCTGGTGATCGTCGGGTCCCTGTCCCGGTTCCAGCTGATGAAGCACCGGGGCATTGCAGGGTTTGTGCGGAAACGGCACTACCTGAGGTGGCCCGAGGACCTCCAGGACGTGGGCTGGTTCCTTCACACACTCTCCCAGCACATTCTGAAGAGAGAGAAGGACACCATCAGGGATGGGAGCATCCAGCTGCAGGCTGTGGTGACCGTCTCCTAGCCAAGGAGCATTTCCCCCTAATCTCATGCCACGGATAACTCTTACTGTTTTGGGGTCCTGTTTTGGAGGTTTTTTGTTTTTTGATTTTTTTTTTCTATTAGGAAAACAACATAGCTCTGAATTCTCATAGCCTCATGATGCCTGGTCTCACTGACCCGGAAATGGAAAGGAATCTTGTTCTCTCCAGACTCACTGAACAGGACACACCTTCGTCATGGGAAGGGCACGAGGAGAGGCATCCCAGGTGGCTGAGAGCCTTTCTCTGGTGCTCGCTCAGTTGGCAAGGGGTGCCCTGTGCTCTGCAGAACAACACTGAGGAGGAAGAATGGAAAAGAGGGTGTGTCTCCTGCTTCCACCGCAGGGACGATGCCCCTGCTGGGTGCCGGTCCTGCTCTGTCTGAGATAAGCACTGGCCCCACAGAAGCTGGCTGGAGAGGACCTGGATCTTGTCGAGACCATAGCACTCTCCCTGTTCCTCATGAGCTCTTCTTCACATGTGGCCTGTGTTCCCCTTCCTTCTCTCCCACACCCCGCTCATGCACTGTGCTACACGGGGAGCCTCGTTCCAGGCCTGATTCTGTTGCTCGGGCGCTGTGTGACCTCAAGCACATGACAACCCCCCTCTGGGCCTGCTTTTTTATCTGCAGGTCAGGTGCTATCTACCAAGGACCTCAGGCTTCTCAGATCTTCTCCTTGGTTACCTTGCTGGCCCCAAGGGCATGCACACGCAGAGGGGCCTTCTGGAGGCAGTCAAAACTTCTCTGAAGTTGTATTTTGTTTTTAATCTTAAAAAAAGTCTCTGTATATTTTGCATTCTGTCTTTTTATATGTTTATTTTAATACAGAAATGTTTTTCTGCAAAAGTATTAAGAAAATTTAAACCAAGGAAGGTATGCCAGAATATTGCTGGTGACTTCACACACAGCCCCCTAAGCCCAGCAGCCCCAGCTCGGCTGCCACATTTGAGGGGCGCCCTTAGGCCAGGGCCCAGTGTTCCAAAATGTCTTTCTTGTCCCCTGGCCCTAACTCCTCTGGAACATCCCCCCCCCCCCCACAAACCCCGACCCTCCACCTCTTCTTTCTGGAAAGTTCTCCCAGCTCTGCCCATCCATCCTTGTGTTCTTCAAAACCCCACCCACCCAGCCTCCTGGGAGGCCTCCAACCCAGAATGCTCTTAAATTCTCAGCACCTAACCTGTTCTCCTAGGACAAGCACTTGTGACTTCCTGTGAGAGCTGTGAGCCTGTCTGGCTGCTCACCACTCTGGGCTATAAGCTCCGTGGGAAGACCTTCCTTCTGTGTCCTACCCTCACTGGCTGTCAGAGACCATGAATGGTTTTGGGAAGGAATTCCTTCTCTCCGTCTTCCTCCTCGTCTTCCTGGCGAATTTCCTAGCACAACTGCCCTTTCCTGTAACCCTACAGATTTTTGTCACCGGCCTAGACAGAGCCCCTGATGGCAGGGACATTGTCTTATTCATCACTGTATCCTGAGCGCCATATGGTGCCTGATCCATAGCACATGCTTAATAAGGGTGTGGTGAATGGATCAAGTGTGCTGGGAAGCCCAGCTCCGGGGAGGTGATGGTGCTGGGTGGAGAGCAGAAAGGCCAGGGGCCCGAGGCTCATTTCAAACCATGCAGCATGGTGCGGGACTCCTGGGTGGGGGGGACGGTCTTAGCCTCTGTGAGCAACCAGGGGTTGGACTAGAATGAGGAGATGCAGAGATTAGATGGGGGGATGGAGGGGTGGAGGGATGAAGAATGGGGTGATGGAGGAATGCGGTGATGGAGGGTGGGGCGGTGGCGGGCCGGGGGGAGAGGATGGGGAGGATGGAGGGATGATGGGGATGGAGGAGTGGGGAAGAGGGCATGAGGGGTAGGGGCGGGGCCATGGAGGGATGAGGGGGATGGGGGGCGGGGTGATGGAGAGATGGGGTGCTGGAGCGGTGGGATGATGCAAGATGGAGGAAGAGCGAGCGGCACCTGGGTGGCTCAGTGGGTTAAAGCCTCTGCCTTCCGCTCAGGTCGTGATCCCAGGGTCCTGGGATTGAGCCCCGTGTCGGGCTCTCTGCTCAGCAGGGAGCCTGCTCCCTCCTCTCTCTCTCTGCTGCCTCTCAGCCTACTTGTGATCTCTGTCTGTCAAATAAATAAATAAAATCTTAAAAAAAAAAAAAGACGAAGGAAGAGAGAGAAAAGCAGCTTCTTGTGGGCGTTGTACTAGGAAACGCAGTGACAGAAAACACCCACGGCGCTAAGGCTCTGCTGTAGGATCAGTTTGGACCAGGAATCAGGAAGATGGTAAAAGGCTACCAGCTCAGGACAAACCTTCCTGCCCCCGTGGGGCAGTCGTGCTTCTCCCCACGCTGCAGGAACCTGGTCTTGCGTCAGGACCGCTGGAAGGGCATTCCCTTGTCCTGATGGGGTGGGGGACTCGGGGGCCGTGCTAGCCCAGGTACCCCCTTGCTTTTGGGGGACTGTCCCCATGACTGTTTTCCAAGCCAAACCCGGACCTGTGGAAGGACAGGGGTGAGGGTATCTGGGATCAGTAGGTTGGAACAGGAGGATGGAGTCCGTTTCACAACCCTATCTAATCCTCTGACTTAAAAACCCTAATGGTAGTAATTTTCCTAATGAAACACATTTAGAAAGCACCTTTTTGATGTTTCTGTGTGGGGAGCTGTTCACCACAGATGTCCCGGCCACTGTTGAATCGACAGGCCACTCTTTATTCCTGAATTTCTCTTTCGAAGTGTCGCTACACAAGAGCTGTGGGAGGAAGGGCTGGTTGCGTCATGTTTGGACTGCGACAAGTGAACAGTGACTGTCTGTGGAAGTCCTGCTGCTTCCACAGGGACCCCAAGCGAAGCTGGAGATGCAAGTGCTACGGACAGACCATGCAAGGAATTTGCAGGACCTGCTTGGCGCTGTGGTTCGGGGTTACCTGGACAAGGTGGCCCCATTCCTGATTTTGTGCTGGAGATAGTGTTCGTTTTCTGAGGGCAGGCATCTCGCCTCCCCAGAAAGGTCACCCCCCGGAGACATGATAAATCTCAGTGACATCATGTCTCACTGGGGCCCCAGGCCCTGCGGGAAGCAGGTGTTCCCTCAGAGTTTTCCCACTGCCCTGACCTGGGCTTGCCACTGGAGCAGCCCTGAGGGCTTAACCCTTGAGGCAGTGTTCATGGTTTCTGATGGCCTTGGCCATCACTGGTCCGGGCTCTTCCCTGATGCTGCTATGTTATAAGGCCAGTGTTGTCCAGGCCTCAGGTCGTGCCAAGCCTGGAGAGGTTAGCAAACCCTCACAGGGTTTCTGTGTGCCGGGCCATTGTACACAAGAGGACTTTTTGGAGAGAGGGCCTGGAGTCACCACGTGCTTCTAAGGAAGACCGTGAGGCACAGGAGTCAAAGAAAAGGAGAGAGTCCGGTGTGGGCTGTTGGCCGGCACAGGCACAGCCCCTAGATGAGCCAGGGCTTCGTGCCCAGCGAGCATCCTCCGAGGACGCCACCGCGGAAAGCACTCTGCTCATGGCATCCAGCCGGCTGGGTGCTGTTGAACTGCTTGGAGCCCCAGGTCAGGGGGTCTCCGACGTTGACCCCCAGCTCCCCACTAGAAGAAGCAAGGATCATGGTTCCAGCACAAACTTACTGTGTGTCAAGGCCAGGTGGGGCACGGAGAGCGCACGGGCCACCTGCTCTCTGCGAGGCTGGACGCCCATCCTTGCGCTCCGGGCAAAACCCGCCCGTTGTTTGAGACAGAAACCTGTGGGTGGTTCTCTAACACGAACACGGATCCCACGTGTACACGTCCATGGGTTTGTATACACATCTGCCCAGATGTGAGCTCTTCCTCAGCCAAGACAGGGAGTGTTTCTGTCACCTTGAGAACTCCCTCCTGCCCCTCCCCTGCAGAACCTGCCCGTGCCCCAACACAGGCGGCCAGGGCCAGGGCTCCTGCCAGCACGGGTGAGTGGAGCCTTCTAGAACTTCACGTAAGTACAGTCACTCAGTTAACCCCCTGTACCTGGCTGGACATTGAGCGGTTTGCTCCTCTTCCTGTGTTTGATGGAGTCACCAGCAGGCATCTGTTGCATCTCCCATGGAGGCTCGCCCTCCCCCACAGAACGGGGCTGCTGCGCATGGAGCAGGTGCAGCTGGTCCTTCACGGCTCTTTGCACCTGCTCCCATTGCTCTGGGGTAATTAACCGGGGTGAGGGGGTTGCAGGATAGTGTCCATCCGGCACTTTCCAGAATGGCTTTCATGGCTGCCAAGGGCATGAGGCTCTGCTGGCCCCACGGCCCTAGCCTATGGCACCTGGCCTCCCACCTGCATTTTCCTGCGGACCCTTGTGGTGAGCACCAGCACAATCAGGAGCCGGGTGACCCAGGGTGAAGGTGGGAAAGGCTGTTGGGGGCCGCGTCTGCCACCCGCCTGTACCTGCTGCGTCCGGGCTTCTTGCTGGAGGCTCTGAAGCGGGCGGCGGGCGGACACACCCCTGCACATGGCCCCAAGCACTGCGCCATCTTCCACACTTTCACAGGACGAAACACAGACCCATGAAGGATGAGCGACCCACTCAGCCGGTAAACTGTCCACACTGGGGTTCTCCAGACTCTTCTGTTCAACCCCACGTGGGGCCTGAACTTGATTCATGACTCCGGGGCAAATTGGCAAACTCCTCTGAGATTACGTTTCCTCACTTGTTTTATGGGGTGAAGAGCAGGGTTTTATGATGTTATCCAAGCCCGTCTGGGTGCTTGGCATCTTGCTCGGGTGTGATGACCCTGAGGGTCTTCACTAGTTCTGCTGCTGTGTCTCCTGAGACAGACAGTCCCTGTGGGGCGGTGTCTGCTGCCAGGGACAGTGGGGTCCTCCTCCTAAGCAAGGAGGGCCCTTTGGGACTGTCAGGGACCAGCCCACGGGGCCGGCAACAAAACCAGTGAGACACACGTGCTCCCCGCTCCCATCTGAGGTCTGAAATGTGCTTATGTTTGCACTAAGGAAGCTATGCTCTTTCCTCCTCTTAGAACCTCCTGCGTATCTGAGGATGGACCCTCGCATGTATTATTTATGTCAGGAAAAATAGTGGCATTTCAACAACGTTCTCAGCCACCCCTCTTCACCCTCACAGTGCAGACCCCAGCGAAGCTAGGTGGAGGCTTAGGATGAGCTCTATCTGCTTTTCCACACCTGACACCCTGTGACCAGTACGGGCGGATGGAGAAAGCAGACATGACCGCTAGATGGCAGCCGCGAGCAACAAACTGGGTTTGGGGTGGTGCCTGGCTGGCTCCCCAGGAGGATCCCTGCCCCAGCTGACCTTCCAGAGACAGTGAGGCCGCAGGGGCAGAGAGCCTTCGTGTCTGGGCTGGGTCTTTGCACAGAGAACTCCGAAGGGCAGTGGCGGTCTGGGGCCTTCTGTGGTCCCAGGTCCCAAGATCGATGGCTGGCAGTTGTTGGGTATAGTTTCATGAGTTATGGGTTATGCAAGGTCAGCAGACATTAACTGGTTATAGATCTACTCTTCTGACCTGTGTTTAAAGCAGTTGATGTGTAAAAATTTGACTTTGGTTCTGGCAGGCTTGGTACTAATGGTCCTACCCCACCAAGAAGCAAACCCTACAGGGTTCTCTTGTAACCCATTATACAGGACACCCCTAAAGAAACCAGTAGGCAGGGTGCAGGGTCTCCTTCAATCACTCCACGTTCTCCTCCACTGTAGGGCCCATTCAGAGAGCTGCAGGGTTGTCCCCAGACTGCTGCCTGAGTGGCTTGGATCCCCCATTCCCGCACCGTGTCTCAGCCATTGCATGTGAAGGCCCCGGAGCCTGAGAGCGGACCTGCCACCTGTCACCACCGGGGTCAGCCTCTCCACATGTGCTTCTGAGGTAAGGACAAACTAAGCTTCCGGGCATCTCAAAGGTCCCCACCACCACCTCAGCTCTGCTCAGTTGGCAGATCCTCCATCATCCCAGCAAAGCCAGACGACAACCTACTTCATCCCAGGACCACCACCGACATTCTGGGCTAGGTATAAAAATGAAAGTGCCATCGCATTTGAGATGCCGCCGACTGTGTTATCTGATGAACCAGTAATACGTGGGACGACTGTGTAATGCATCCTGTCCGTTCAGTGTTAACTATGAAAACACGCTCCCTGACTCGGTGGATGCAATGGGTGAGTGTGGCTGAGCCCACGGTCTTCCTGCCACATATGTCCCTTCCCCAGCCCTGTGGTGTCAAGAAGGTCTCCGAGGTCCCTTTCTGATCCCACACCCCCGGGCGAGGCTCAGAGTGCCTTCTCCGGCCCAGATGCCCTCACAGGAGGAGGGACCCTGGGTCTCTCAGACATGAGAAGCCTCAGCACCTGACATTCTTAGCAGCAGGACACACAGTGGCTGGTGGGAAGCAGTGGTTCTCAGTGGCAGGGGCTGCCAAAAGTGGCAGCAGATGGAGGGTTAGGGCAAATGCTGGGAGGTAGACCCCACCCAGGAGGGACCACACATGCCCCCTAGGGAAGGAAAACACCTCCCTCCCACCTTCTGAGTTCCCAGAGGAGACCCCAGCAATGAGAGACAGACGAGTGCAATTGTTGATGCAGAGATGTCCAGGGCACGCGAGTAGGACAGGGACTGGACCAGAACGACAGCCATGACAAGTCTGCCCAGGGTCGATGGTATTCTGTCCCCTGTCCTGTAGCCCAATCAGTCCTCCCAGGATGTAGTCTGTGACACCTGTGGTCCTTTGGAGGATCCATCCTCAGGCAGACAAGGATGTTCAGAGAAACCTCCCACTGTCCCTGCTGTCCTCCAAGGCTGGGTGGATGGAGGGACAGATGGATGGATGGATGGATGGAAGGATGGATGGGTGGATGGGTGGGTGGGTGGATGGATGGATGGATGGATGGGTGGATGGAAGGATGGGTGGATGGACAGATGGAAAGATGGATGGGTGGATGGGTGGGTGGGTGGATGGACACATAGATGGTCACTGTCAAATGCTATGTGGAAATCCCGTAAGAAAGGGCATGGCTTATCTCGTGAAGTTCACTGATGCACTCAGAGCAGTGTCAGGAAGCAGAGAGCAATTGTTTGGGGAGTTTGGGGGAATGACTAGTGCTGGAATGGCTAGTGGAGACAGCAAGTATAGACTGCTTTTGGAAGCAGCTTGGCTGAGGAGGGCAGAAAAGACAGGTATTTAGGAGGTAGGGTGGTTAAGAAAAGGATTTGGGTCTGCTATAAGATGGATGAGCCTAGATGCGTTGATGTGCTGGTGGGGGGGGGGCTACTGAGGACCAAGGAGCAAGAGGAGGGTCCTGGTTGGGGGCGGGTACAAGCAGGGGTGGGCACAGCGTGGTGAGGGGAGGAGGGTGGGCTGCAGGCTCACGAGCTTCTCCACGACACCCAGGGCTATGGCCACAGGACGTGCCTGAACTTGGGAGAAAAAGGTTAAACCTCCGTCTTGCAGACCTGGTTTTTTCCCTGTGTCAATAAAAAGCATTTGAGCAGTACTGCATGGACACCTCTCCACCTTCCCCTCCCAGGCGTGGATGGGCTCTTGGCTGCACCAGCTCTTCATTCTATGTGTTTGGGTGGAACTTTCTTCGTCGGTCCCGTCAAGCAACATAGTATGTATGTGATTTCATCTTGTTTAAAGTTTCAGTTGGGAAAATTAAGCCATGTAGATTGGTCATGGAAAGAAATGTTCACTTCTGCTAATAATCTGGATTTGGATTTGCATTTTAGCGAACACTGAAGAATTCTCTCTCCCACGAGCTCCCTCCTCATTAATTGCACTTCACTTTCACGGAAAAAAATTTCCTTGAAGTGTTCCATGATCTGAGTCAGTCTTGAAGTGAATCTTTTGGGGGGGAAAGTGAGCTAAAATTGCTTCAGCTGTTTTTGACTGGTGGGATGTTGGAACACACACACACACACACACACACACACACACTCACGCATGCGCACATGCTTCCTCTCTTTAGAAGAGAGGAAAGAAACACGCTGACCTATTTTTACACCCGTGCAGCTCGCCATCAACGGAGCCATAAACCCCAAACTTGGCAAGGCTGGGCTGACATCTTTGAAGAGGCAAACCCAGCTGGCTCAAAGGGACATGGCTGCAGACATCACAAAAGTTTAAAACCCTGCATCCGAGCCTGGGGAGGAAACATTTCTTACTCTGAGTTTAAGCAAACCTCATTATAGGATCCCCACTAAAAAGCTTCAGGGATGTTGCCAGCTGCCATTTCTTTCATTAAAAACAGCCTCAAAGAGGAAGAAAAAGCAGAGAGAAGGCTCCCGAGCTCCTGCAGACACCTTAGCTGATGCCAGAGACAATCATGAGAGTTTTTCGGGATGGATGTGGGTATTTTAAACCTGCATTTGAAGCAGGAACAGTAAAGCCCCAGGCACTGGGAGGCTGGATCTCAGGACACCCGCAGATCTGATTCCTGGAACTTGAGACACTGCATCTCTCATGAAACAACAGCCGCACTGTGTCCCTGGATAGACTGGCCTGGTTTAGGGTGTGGGGTCCGGTGTGGGCCACCTCCGGAGGGAAGGGCGCCCAGAGGTACTGGGCACCTGGGGTTTGGAAGCAAGATCCATGTTCAGAGTCAGCTCTGGGAATTCCTGGACACTCTTGCAGGGCTGGCGTGAGGCCGGCAGAAAATGGTGTCCGGCCAGCGGTGGCCACACGGAGTGGTGTTGGGAGTGGGCCCCCGAGCCACATACCTGCCTTTGCAGGTTCACTGATCGCTCCTTGGCTGCATCCTGGAGCCTCAGCCTTCCTGTCTGTAGGGTGGCCATGGCGACCATGGTGAGATCGGCGGGGTCTGAAACACACACATTGCCCTCCAGGTGTTAGGGTTCAGCTGACAGAACATATGGTGTGCGGGATATGCTGGACTAGAGGGCAGCTTATTTTAGGAGTGTTGTGTGCACACGGGAAAATACAAGAGCAGGTGTGCATTGCCAATGGCATCACCAGGCTGAAAGGAGAGCCTGCTCTCCCTCTTGTCAGACCTATGTCAAGGCCCCACCTCTGGGTCCCCACGGTGAGGCACGGGGCCTCAGAGGCCAGACCCCTCAGCAGCACCAGCTCCCCACATGGTGAGGCCACACTCATTGTCATGGTGCCCTGGCCGCCAAGAGCCCCCAACTTGATTTCCTGGAACAGCCTCAGAGAACATCCTCAGCTCCTCCCCACCTCTATCCCTGGGCTGCAGCCCCCCTTGTGCGTCCCTCAGCCCATGGAGGGGGGGCCCAGCTCTAGCCGTAGACTCTCCCTGACAAGTCTACAGGGCCCTCGTCCTCACAACAGGGCCTGGCTCGCAGCCAGAGGCAGCAGGTCTGGGAGATGTGAACCCATTATCCTCTGACCGCTAAGATCCATTGCCAACATGCTGTCCCCGAAACCATTAGCATCCCTTTCAAAGAGAATTTATTAAGTGGGAAAAGATTCTCAGACACTGTCAGGCAAATTCCACTTTTTGGCGCCCGAGGAAAACAGCCGCCTGGTTTAGATCAGCCTCTGGTGCCAAATGCCTCGGCCAGAATTCTCATTTCCTGAGTGTGAGAGCCGAGGGAGCTGTGGCCACAACCTTGTGGACATGGGGCTCTTCTAGTGACGTCCAAACCCTCCAGTTTTGGGAGGGGAATCTGCTAGGGCCCGCAGGCGGCCCAGACTCCAGAAGCTGGCTTTGAACACCTGCTGTGTACCATGCCAGGTGCTGGGGTGCAGGAGAAAGAAACCGGCCCTGGCCATCAGGAGAGGCCGCTGACAGCTGGAGGGGATGGAGAGGCATGGACTGGGTGCTCACGCAGCACGACAGAGCCTGCTGGAAGGACACACACTCAGGTGTGTGGTCAAGTGTGCAGAATGAGGCCTAGAGCTGGTCCCAGAGAGGCAAGTAGGATCTGGGTTTGCTGGAGCCTCTGGGGAACCCCCAGCAGCTCTTGGTCTTGCCCTTGAGCCAAACTGGGCATCCTCATGTTGCTTCCCCAGCACAAATCTAACTCCACTGCGGGGACAGACCAGGGAATTCTTGCTGAAGGGCTCCCAAGGAGACGGGGGAGAAGTGTCCACACTCCCCAGAAAGCAGAACTTCGCTGAGCCCCAGGTCGGGGTCTCTGTTCCCTCAGCAGTGGCTCGCCCTGACCCCACAGCCCCTAGACCCGAACGCTGCCCCCCAAACTTCCAATCCTTGGGCTCTCGGACTCCGGATCACAGAAGGAAAGATGCAAGGGCCACCAGAGCAGAGCTCTGCATTTTGGGGGCTGAATCATATGCCCTGAAAAGTCTACATGTTCCTCAGAGTGTGACCTCGACAGGTGTCCTTAGAAAAGGGGATGTGTGCGGGCAGGCCCATGTATAGGTATGCCGTGGGAGGGACGCAGGCAGCGCAGGAGCCAGGCCCGGAGTGCCGTGTTTCTCTGAGCCTCAGAAGGGGCTACCGTGTGACACCAGTAGGCATGGGACCCCAGCCCTTCCTGACACCGTGCAGAGGGGCACACAAGCTTGGGAAGGGGAAGATGCCAAACCAAGTGCCTGGAGACATGAAGGTGGCAGGAGGCCTGGCCGTGAGGAGCACCAGACACCGCGGAGGGCGGGTGGTGGATGGCAGGGTGGGGGCGGCTGGGCCCCGGAAAGTCGGGGTGAATCCCACCGCGAGATTGTGCCCTCTGCCCTCCCCCGGGGTGGCAGGTAGGCAGCCTCTCTCCTGGAGCAGGAGCAGGTGCGCCTCCAGCCCTGGCGTCCACTTCCCTCTGCAGTCCCTGTCCCCACACCTGTGCCGAACTCGCTGCCTGGCTCCCCGGGCCTTGCGGGTGCCCAGCCTCGCTCTGCAGATGGGCGGGGTCCCCACACGCTGGAGCGTGACCAAGCTGGCTGGGGAGCCAGATTGTCTGAGCCACAGGCTCCTCACCTATGAGGCAGGGCAGCCGAAGCCAGGGTCTCCCCTGTTCCAACACTCTGGGGATCTTCTAGTCATTGTCACACCCTAACAGCAGGGCTGTTCTGACAAAAAACAGGGCGTGGGGTGGGAATGGTGTTTTCTGGACACTCCGGGGTCCCGGCCAGGCCCACACTCCAGGCCAGCACATGCCCAGCACCTCCCAAGGAGCTAGGGGGTCTCCTCTGGGGTCAAGGGCGGCAGACCCCCATGGACCCCGCAGAGCCCAGCAGCCTCTGGTGGCCACTCCCCTCATCGCCCCCAGGTGGCGCTGCAGGACCTCCACCCAGGAAGCCAAGAGCGGGGACTTTCAGTTCAAGACCCAGCCTTCCAGAGCTTTCCAGAGGAGCTGGGTGAGGGCCTCTCATGGGTCCCTGCCGCTGACGTCAGATGACACAGTGCCCAGAGCCTGGAATTCCCACCTGGCGCCACTGAGTCCTGTCTGTTCCTGGACGCCACCTTTCCTGCCTTCAGAAACCAAATGAATGCACATGCCTTCCTGGCCACACATACCTGCATGCGCACTCGCACACACACACAAACACACAAACACCCCATGGGTGCAGACACACACACCCACCGTGGGTGCACAGACGGCGGACACACGCGCACACACATACAGAACATTGTTGACTTGTGGTCCCAGACTGGACTGGTGGGAAATCCAAGCTGACTGGGGCTGAGCTGGGGGATGATCTGTGCAAGGGGAGACCCTGGGCCCCAGGGGGAGCTGGCCAGCCCCACTGTAGCCCCAGCTGCTGCTGTGGGCAGCAAGGCTGCAAGTGGACAAAGACTGTGGAATATTCTAGTAACCTTGACAGATCCCGTTTTCTCAGACTTCTGCCATTTTTGTCAGGAGTTCCAGGCTCCGGAGAATAAAGCACCGCTTACAAGCGAATGGAAGGGGAAGGTCGGAGCTGAGTGACCCTGAATCACATCTCTGACATGTGAGGAGGGAGCCTCCCTTGTCCTTACTCTGGGGTCAGAGGGAAGGTGGCTTTTCTTGCAGGCGGGCCTGTGGGACCCTGTTCCTTACCCCCACTCCCTGTCCTGGAGCTCGAGGACAGAGACCCCAGGCCCTGGCCTGCCACTGTCTGCTGCTCCGTGGAGCCAGGCTGCCCCGGGCGCCGTCTCCTTGCAGGACGGCAAGGCCTGAGCTCAGTCCCTGTGGCTGGGATGAGAGTAAATGCCAGCGTGAGAGGCAGTGGCTGCAGGACCCCGAGCTGTGTGCCCTTTCCATGCTGTCTTAGTGTGATGGCCAAGCCAACAGAGGGGTCGATGCCCCTGGCCAAGTCTGTTCCACGATGTGTGAATCCCAGCCAGTTGCGCTCAACTAACCAGCTGGCCATTAACTTGGTTAACTTGGTGCTGGGCAGGTAGGGTTCGCTCTGTCAGCCAGTTTCTCAACAGTGACCAGCAACCATCTGGCCAAACGAGGACGGCCAGAAGGTGCAGAATGCTAAGTGTCACTGCATAAGGCCTGGACAGTGGGAGGAACTCCAGGAAAGGTATTGGGGTGCCTGTCTCTCTTCTGTGGGGCTGCGTGGGTTCTGGCACCTGCCACGCCTGGGCTTCATGGACTGCTGCGGGGCAGCAGCCTCACACGGAAGGACAGACAGGTCAAGTCACCTGTGCATGCAAGCCCTCTGTGTCCCCCTCCCCTGGCCCCACCAAGGCTACCCTTCCCTGTGGCTCCGACGGAGAAGTCCGGCCTGATGCTGGTGCAGGGAGGCATCTGGGTGAGGTCACAGACTGGCCTAGGTGGACGGAGCCCAAGCTTCCTGAAGGCCTAGTAAATACCCATCCTGCTCCCAGTCTGCCCCAGGAAGGTCTGCGGCACTTCAAGGGCCTTCCAGGGACAGAGCAGCGTGCAGGGGTGGCGGGACAGCCTGCTGGGCCCATGGCTGTGTGTGCCGTGTCTCCACTGGAGAGCAGCTGCAGACATTACCTCATCTGCCAGACACTAGCCTCCAGACCTCCAGCTTGGGGGGAATGGGACTCCCTCCCTGCTCCCCGCACCCTACCCGTGTGTGGACCAGGGAGGCCGCCAACACCCGGAAGGGCAGGGGGGCGTCCAGAAACTCATGAGGGAAAGTGAATCTCCCTGGACCCCTTCCCTCCAGCGCCACAGAGGGTCCGCTTGAGCCGGAGCCGGACCCTGCTGTTAGGGGTGTGGGTGTGGAGGGGCGCCCAGGGCCGTCCAGTGCCACCTCCGGCCTAGAGATTGGTGGGTCCTGCTCTTCTTCCTCCCCGTGCCCTGGCCTTTGTGTCTGGCTTAGCTCTGTATCAATGTCGTCTTCCCTGCCCCGTGTCCGTCCACCCTCCCTACCCCCGGGCCCGGCCGTCGTCCCCACCCCTGTGTCTGCGGTCCTCCCCACCCCCGTCTTGTCCCAGGACTGCTGTCCACCACCACGCCCCCCACTGGCCTCGTGTCCTTTGTTTTCCTCAGGACAAGGACTTATATTCACTTTAGTCTCAGAGACCCTTCTGTGGGGAATGGCTTTTACATAATAGTTGCTCAGTAAGTGAGAAGTTAAATAAAATGAATTAGTTTCATGATGTGCAGATAATGGGGGAGGACCTCGGCCTCCGCTTGAACCCAGAAGGTGGATGCCAGGGGGGGAAGACTTGTCCGCACCAGCCCCTTGTCTGTCACTATGGTCGGCAGCCCCTGTGGAAGGCCCACATGCCGATAAGACCCTCATGCCGCACTGCCCCCGCGGGCTGGGCTGTGTGCTGGGGGTGAGGCCGTGCCCTTGCACCTTGTGGGAGCGGAGTGGCCCGTGCAGCAGGATGGAAGGGAGGACTTTCTGGGACGGACTCTGCCATGGGTTTACTTGCTCTGGATTTCCTTCCTTTCTTGGGGGCTGTTATGGGGATTTCCCACTCATCTTCAAGACTATAAAGCAATCTCAGTAAACCAAAGGCCGGAGAAAGGATGGGGAGGAGCTCGGCCAACCAGGTGCTTCTGATGGTCCCACAGCTCCAAACAGGAAGCCTGCACTTTCCAGTGTGGACGTGGCCTCTGGTAAGAGGAAATCAGGACTCAATAACAATGAGAGTCCCCTGCATCCAGGAGCGTCCCCTGATAGCAGATCCCGACACTGGTGTGCACCAGCTCCCTGGGGTCCATGGCCACGTGTGCAGGACAGAGCTTGGTGTGGGAAGGCTTGGCGTAGGAAGGTCTTGGCGTGTGCAGGGCAGTAGCTGTGGTGTGGAAGACCTGGCCAGAGAAGGAATCACTCAGGGATGCCCGAGGGCCTGAGGGACGCCACAGGCCTGGGGTCGGGGGAGCAGCAAGGGGAGCTCTCGGCCACGGTTCAGCATCCTTAACACTGAGAGGGAGATCATACCCCACGCGTGCGTGTACACCGCACACTTCGCCCACCCCCGAACGTTTGTGTCCCCTTGAAGAAACACATGGACTAGAGGTGCAAGCTTGACTTAATCCTGGGAAGATGTGGTCACATCCCCAAGGGACGAAGAAATGGAGAGGCTCTCACACCTCGCCCTGGGGTGGCCTGCTGCAGGGCTGGTCCTCAAATGGCTCTGCGGCCCCACGCCAGGCAGCCGCCTGGGCTGTGTCTGCACCTGCTGGGGGAGCCAGGAGAAGAGAGTGTGTGTGGTTCTGGAGTCTAGCACACTCGGGGAACATCCTCTCAGCTCTCGTGTGGAACAGGGGCCTGTCGCTGAGGCGTCGGTGTCCAGACTACAAGAGGGCGTTCTCGTGGTCAGAGCCCGAGGGTCCACGTGTAGATTTTATGGGATGCCTGCTTTGTTTCAATCCTTGAGGGTATTTCCACTCCAACCGTGTGTCTGAGTCATGGAGGGAAACGGAGACACCGTGGCAAGAAGAGTGGGGCCTAAGCCCAGACGGTGATTTTCAAAATCCCAGAGTGAATCTGGGAGCTGACCAATGCCTCGCGGGTTCGAGTTGGTGTTTCCCATCCGCTCTTGGTGAGCAAATGGGTTCTGCAGGCCTGTCTTGTTTTTTAATCTAATGCCTGTTTTTCTTTAGTGGTGCCTGATACAAGAGCTGATGAGCCCAGCAACACAAAGCGCCTTCACTCAACCGGACAAATTGTGAGCAGAGAATATATCCACGTAGAGGCTCATCATTGAGCCGTACATTTTCAGCACACTGCTAATGAACCAAAAACCTCTAGCTGAGGACGGTGCGTGAATGAGCTGTTGTGCTCAGGATAGAGACGCCTATCCAGGCATGCACCTCTCGTGGCCCACAGCTGCGGACACGCAGCTCCCACACTCCGGCCTGCAGGACCGACGTGTCACTGGCCCATAGTGGCACAGCCCACGGTCACATTGTCACTCGCTCCTGCCCAAGACCACAGAGAGCAAACTGTCTCCTGCTAAAGAAAGAAGGGACCGCCCACAAGGCTGTGGGGCCCTTGCTGCTCCTGGGCCCCGGGCCGTGGTCACCTGCGGTCACTTGGGCTCCTCCACCCACCCACCCTCACGCCCCACCTCCCCCCCCCCCACCCAGCAGTCCATTCAGCAGCCCAGGGGCCCCTCTGAAGCCAGGAAGTTTGCTCTCCGTCTGTTCTATTTCGAGAGCTTGGACTTGGCCCTGGAATTTTACAAGCCTGGGAGAAACTGGAGTCTTGGCGTTTTCCTCTGCTCCCCCAGGGCCCCTGTCTTCTATGTCTGTGGGACTTGGAGGGGTCGGGTCCCCAGTTTGGCAGCAGGGGAGGCTGCGGGAGGCTTTACAGAGGGCTCCCAATGCAGGGAAGCGAAAATCTGTGACTTCTGTGATCCCTCGGCTAGAGTACATGAGAGGAATCTCTTAGCTGACATTGGGGCAAAATAAACTGACTTCCATTGAGAGGGCTCCTGACCACGAAGATAAACAGCCCGTGACAATGTGTTTATGTTCCCAGGACGTCGGGATGCTTGTCTGAGTCCCCACCCCATGGCCAGTGTGCGGGAGAGAGCCTGGCCCACAGCAGGTGCTTGGTAACGGTGAAGGGATGGAGGGAGGTACCCATGTCACAGCTGTGTGTCCTCAGACCCAGGGCAATGAGGGAGGAACATGGGGGTCCCTCCTACCGACATTTGGGGACAAAAGTCGAAATTCCACACCTGAAAACCAGCACACTATCTTCACGTTTCTGCTTCAGTCCCCTCAGTCCCGTTGAGGAAAGGATGCAGTGGGGACCTCAGCCCCACTCCCGAAACAGAGACACTGTGGTGACACACTGGCTTTGGTCCCAGGAGTTACTTCAGGGACGGCCAATGGCAGAAATCTTGCTTGCGCCACATGCACAGAAATCACACGTTAGGAGCAACCCTGGGTTGGTGCGGCCCCATCTCTGTGTGGCAGAAACCGAGGGTTTTCCACGCAGCACCAGCGGCCACAGGCTGGACCCCCCTGTGTGGGGCTGTCCCATGCACACAGGATGCCAGTGGCCAGTGGGACAACCAAAACTGTCTCCAGACCTTGGTCAGCATCCCCTCCCGGGATGAGAGTATCCAAGGTCAACCAGTTGAGCTGCAGGGACTTTAAGGAAGAAAGTGTATTTTCCTGCTGGGAAGGCTGGGGCTGATGGAGGCTCAGTGAGCTGCCTCTTTCCTTGAGGTGATGGGGCCTAGGGACCCAGAGAGGCTCACGGATGCCCCAGTGGACTCAGTGCAGCTCCTCAGAGCTGTGCAGGAGGACGCCTGTCATCCTGGGCGTGGAAGCCACAGCACTCCCCCAAACCCCACCCCCACCCCTGCCCAGGGTTCCAGCCACTCTGGGTCCATATGCCCTCCTGCTCAGGTTCTAAGGCCTCGCTTCAGCCAGGCCATGCCAGGCAGCCCCAGCCCAGAAGTGGCACTCTTCAAAGGGACCTTCCTCGGAGTTCCTCCTGGGTGCTGCCTTCCCCTGTTTCTCTGCCCTGTGCAGGTGTTTCCTTGGGGTTCCCTGGCGCCCTGGTGAGGCTGCGTGCATGTTCTCAGCAGGGCAGTAACGGGGGGGGGGGGGGCGGCAGGTGCCTTCTCTGCCTGTCTCCTCCTTCCAGGCCGAATGCAGAGCACACCAGGGACTTGCAGAGTGGAGGCCTGGGTCCCTGCATGTTCTTGGGGAGGGCACTTCTGGACCAGGAACGTTCTCACCAGACCGCGGAATGAATGAGAAATAACCGCTGTTAAAGACCGGGCATCAGAAGGTGTCTGTCCTGCAACCAGCATCCCTAGGAAAGCACATGTCACAGGGGACTGAGGTCTCAGGGGTTCTTGATGGGGGTGGAAGCCATCGTGGCACCTAATGAGATCACCATGGTCCTTGTGCAGAGCTTCAGGAGCTCCTTTGGCCTGCGGGGTTCCCACGGGGGTGCTGGGTCCCTTCCTGAGTGTGTGGTGCGGAGCCAGGAGGCTCGCAGATGAGACTGTTGTCAGAAAATAAAGCCTCAGGCTTGAGAAGCTTACCTCCAGTACACACCCTCCGATTTTTTCACCTAAAATCTTCCCATGGAGACATATATTCTTTTTTTTTTTAAAGATTTTATTTATTTATTTGACGGAGAGATCACAAGTAGATGGAGACAGAGGCAAGCAGAGAGAGAGAGAGAAGCAGGCTCCCTGCTGAGCAGAGAGCTGGATGCAGGACTCGATCCCAGGACCCTGAGATCATGACCTGAGCCGAAGGCAGCGGCTTAACCCACTGAGCCACCCAGGCGCCCCGAGACATATGTTCCTGAGTCATGAAACAGCAAGGACAACCCAAGCCTCGGGCTTATCCTCTTCATTTCACCGTGTTTGTCCCCAGAACAAAGAACAAGGACTTGTCCCCAAGTCACTCTTTCCCAGACCAAGGAATGGACCAGCCCTGAGGTGCAGCCTCAGAGCCACATAAAGAACATTTTAACTACTTTCAGAATAACCCTTTGCCTCTGCTTTCAAGGGTTCAGAAATAGTGAGGCTCAGTCTTAGAGCACCCAGCTGCTGGGTGTTATATTAGAACATATTCTAATGATCAGCAAAGAGACATCTGTCTCTGGAACGGTCATTGGCAGGAAGATAGGAACCTCTGGTTTCAGCTGGGATAGTGGGTCCAGACCCCTGATGAATGGGGCCCAGGAAGTCCAAGGGCCACCCAGCCTGGAGACATCACCTTGGTGCAGACAGGCCAACAGCCCATGGGGACATGGGGACCCCGCACAGAGACTGTGCGCCGTGAGCCTGCAGGTCTGTCATTTGTCACTTGGTGAGAGCACACCGCCTTCTTTCAAGCCGGTGACCACTGGGTTTGGGGCCAGATCTGTACCTTCCTCCTAAGTTTAGAAGGGCCTTTTTTGGGGGCCACATACATGGCCACTCAATGGCCCAGCTGGCTCACACATCTGGTTCTGAACCGTCTGTTCAGGACTAATTCTTCATGACCTCTCCCACCAGCCATCTTATGAGTTCCCGGGTAAAGGGTTCCCGCACAGCCTTCCCCCACTGTGCCCCCTTTCTCCCCACAGCCCTCCCTAAGCATGTTCAGACCACAGGACCGTTTCCTCAGCTCTTGGGACCTGGGTCAGCCTTTTGGGACATATTCACTGACTCAATGAAAGTTTATTGAGCACCCACTATGTGCTAAGCACTAGAGATGGAGAATAAATACATCAAATGGCCCTACCTTCTTGGGGACCTGCCAATCATCATTCACAAGCCAAGATTTTCCCCTCTTTCAGACCCAGCCTGATGCTGCTAACTCTGCTTTCAAGCTCAAAGACCACCTTGTAATTCTCACTCAGCTCCCCAAGGAGCCCAGCCTCAGGGAAAGAACTCAGCAGACCCCTCCATGGTCAAGGGCCTAATCCTGGTCTATACATCAACCCTTATGAGTTTGGTGAATGGGAGTCTGTCCCAAGAAACAGAGCCACTCTTGCTGGACTGACAGCACGTTTCTGGGCTTGTTTGACTGGGAGCCAGATGGTGGAGCCGTCCCCTTCACTGAGGGGAGACCTCTGTGGTCATTTCCTAAGCTCATCTCTCCTCGTCACTCTGTATGTCCATAAAGAGGTCACAGTGGTGTCATGACTGTGAGGAATACGGAGCATGCCTGGGTCACTGTGGGTGATGTGCACAGACAGACCCGAGCAGGGGCCCCGGATGGACTGGGCCTGCTCACATACCATTGGCCTCTGCCCTGCAGGGGCTCAGGAGGTGTCTGCTCATGAGGAGAGCTCTGATAAATCCTGATAAATCCCAGCTCACAGCTTTGACAAAACCCAGGCAGTTAATTAAAAGGAGAATATGCTTTCAATGACTTGAAAACAGTGAGTACAAGACAACCAAGTTAATCAGTCTCACTGTTTGTGTCTCAGCAAAAGTGTTTTAATTCAATTACTTCCAATTCTCTATTAACTCACTACAAAGAGGATCCTACAATAATTAACTAGTTCTAAGATAGCCTGGGCTGGAAACGGGTAACTCTGGGGACTGTCCACAGAGTCTCTGTGTTGGCTTGGCACTAGCTCCTGCGGGCGTCCCTTAGTTCCCACAAGTCTGCTCACTCACCTGTGAATTTATCCCTAGCTAGACGCTAGGGATAAATGACCTTAAAAACCATCATTATGGAGATTCCACTTCCTACACAAAGTCCTCAGTGCTCCTCTGGACACTGGGTCCTCAGGGCCCTATCTTCCCCCCAGCCCTGTCTCCGCCTAGAGCCCTGTCTCCCGCTCTAGCCCCATCTCCCACCCCTCCGAGCCCTGTCTCCCCCCGGAGCCCCGTCTCCTTCCCGAGCCCCGCCTCCTCCCTGAGCCCCATCTCCCCCCTCCCCCAGCCCCGTCTCCCGCCCAGAGTCTGTCTCCCCCCACCCTGGAGCCCCATCTCCCACTCAAGCCCCATCTCCCCCTGAGCCCTGCCTCCCACCTGAGCCCCATCTCCTCCCCCGAGCCCCATTTCCCCTACTGCAGCCCTGTCTCCCACCCAAGCCCTGTGTCCTCCCTGAGCTCTGTCTCCCCCAGAGTCCTGTCTTTCCCCGAGCCCCATCTCCTGCCTCAGCCCCATCTCCCACCCAAGCACTATCTCCCCCAGAGCCGACTCCTCTGGGGTGGGCCTCGAGCCTTCAGATTGTCCCCCAGCGGGAGGTGAATAATGCAGAAGAGGGAGAAGGACTGTGTTCGATGGCATCTGCAGGATGACGGTGGGGCTGATGGTCTCCTATAGCCCAGCCTGTCCCCATCTCAGAGCCCCCAAGGAGGTGACATGGAAACCCAAAAGAGACATCCAGCCCTACAGCAGTGCCACACTGTGACCCTGGGACTGGGTTGTTCCCACCCAGGCAGCAGGTGCTGCTGTGCCCACCAGAACCGAGCCTCAGATGGGGCGGAGGTGACCTTTGGTGGTGATTCAGTGATGGAGGTGAGGGTGCAGGATAGAGAGCTGACTCCTGCTCAAGTTCCGGTGTTGAGAGTCGTAGCCTCAGGGTGAATTTCAGAGTTGGGGTGAAGGTCTACACTGTTTAAGCCAACTGTGTGGACGTGTTGCACTCAGTGTTGGGAGTGGGGACGGGAATCAGAGCCACAAGTGCTTACGGGGCCCTTGGTGGGGTGACACTCAGCAGAGGCTCCAGCCGCGTCCCACTGCCTCACCGTGCAGGGCACAGGCAGTCGGGCCCTTGGTCCCCACGTTTGGCTGCACAACCACCTGCTTCAGGGAAGGCCAGAGCGCCTGCCTCCCTTCGCTCATTCAGACGGTCGGCACGTGTACCTTTCTCTGACAGACGTGAGCCTCGGGGACTGGTTGGTTCAAATGGCAAACGCTGGCTGGGCAGTAATAATTCCGTCAGTTGTGAGAGATGAACGACTCCCCAGAAGCTTGGCCAGGTGCCACACTGCTGCTCACCCAGACTCCTCAGAACGTTTGAACCAGGAATCCACGCCCCCACTTCGAAGGTGAGAAAACTGAGGGTCAAGGAGTTTGAGGCAAGTTGCCCGAGTCCTCCAGACAGATGTGGGGACGCTGGCTCCCAACCAAACACCTTTGGCACTGACAACACCACAACGGAAGCTGGTGTACACTCAGGGCCGAAGAGTGAGAGTGGGCTGTCTGCGGGTGGAGTGGCAGGTACGGGGACTGTGGCGTCCCAGGAGACAGACGCCCCCGGGGGGAAGGCTGCTGGGCCCTTCCGGGACTCCCACTCTCCGGGCCGAAGCAGTTCCAGGAACCGCCAGGGGCATCATCCCCAATACTCACCTGCTCATTCAGCCCTTACCACATGTACACCTGCCACGTGCCTTGTTCCGGGCACTGTGTTGCAGGTCCCTGACCTGAGGGGCTTTACAGTGATCAACGCAACAGACGAACACACTTCTCTGATGAGCAGACTTGAGCAAAGGGGCACATGGGGTGATTTGAGGAGCCCACTCCAAAAGGTGGTGGCCTGTCCATGTGGTGGTGGCTCCAGAGGCAGAGCGAGAGGACCTGGGGTCATCCTGCTGCAGGCCCTGTCACCTTCCAGTGCTGGATACAGAGAAGCAGGCGCTCCAGGCGGGGTGTGGGTAGGGCAGCTGTGGGCGGCGGAGGCGGGGGTGGCATTGTTGCGAGGGGACAGGTGGTCTGGCGACGGAGCACTCTGGGAAGGGGTCTCATGCTGCCCTCTGTGCACCATAGGAAACCATCACAGGGTCTCGAGTACGATCCTAAAGTCGGCTGATGGGGGGAGGGACAGCATGCATCGGGGGGCACAGGCAGCTCAGTGGGGAGGCAGGGAGACTGGCGCAGAGTCCTGGCAGGCTCATGACCAGTGAGATGATCGATCGGAGGCTCAGAAGGCAGAGCTGACCGCTGACAAGCTCCATCCCGATCTTCATTTAGTCCAGGAAGGGAAAGAGATGTGCAAACAGGGCAGTGCCTCTCAGGTCAGCCCCCACCATCATCGCGACTGGGGCCAATGGCGATGCTCTGGAATGACACCAATGATGTGAGGTTTGATTTTCACTGACTCCAACTGTGTAAGCCCCGCAGAGCCCAAGGGGTACACACTGCTTCAGCGTGAATGCAGTGACTCCGTGTTCAGCCCTCCTGTGGGCCCACAGACGAGGTTACCGCACAGATCCTGGCCATGGACTGAGGTCTCTGTCCTATAGATGAAGTCAGAGTGACAGAGTGGTATCTGCATTCTTCCCAGTTCTACTGGGAGAAACACGCCCATTTCAGCACAAAAGTTCAGGCCATAAGACCATGCACAAGCCCAGGCCTGCCCACGCGGGGTCCCGGGACAACCTAGCCTGGGGGGCTGGACCGTAGGCAGACATGCCCCCTCTGGTCCTAGTTCTGCTTTGCTCTAGTGCTGAGCCCAGTTCCCCTATTTCCAAGGTAGGGACACCATCTTCTCTGCCTTCCCTGTGGGAGATGAAGGCCTGCTCTTGGAAGACACTGCTGTGGTGTTTGTGGGACCTATGAGGCTCAAAACAGGAGACTGGCAGTGAGCGGCCGTTACCCCACACCTGAGACACACCCTCGTGGGCAAAGCCCTGTGAACAGATGATGGAGTGCAGGTACAGTAAGGCCAAGAGAATCTAGAAGGGATCAGGATTAATACGGTCACTGGACAGAAGGTCAAGGTACACAACTGAAGTGTAGTTCTATATATGAGCAGAAAATGAAAACTGGGAAAATTCTCAGTGTCACTTACAAAAACATCAGAAAGAATCAGATACCTGGGAACAAGCCCAACAAGAGCATTTGAGACTCTACAGGATTGCAGAAAGGGACTGTAGACGTCCAAGCAAGTGGAGACACACCACGGTCATGAACTGGAAGGCTCAGGTTTTTTAGGTTTAAATAGATCTATCATAACCATTGGAATCCCAGAAGTGTTTTTTGTGTATTTTCGAGAACATTGAGAAGCCAGTGGATGCTCTGGTGGATGGGCCCTCGTTCGGGTCCTGAGTAGGACAGAAGGAGCAGCCCCAGAGAGCTGCTGCCACTGGGAGGGGTGCCCCCGAGCACCTCATGGCCAATGGGCGTGTCTTTCCTAGGAGGTGCCACCGTCATCCTTGCGTGGCAGCACAGGATGTCTGCATGGGTCATAGGAAGGACGAGGTGGCCCATGTCTACACGGCAGGAAGTTGGGGTCAGGCGGAACTGCAGCAGGGGCAGGTCTAGTTAGAAGGTGCTGGGAGAGGGTGGTCTGGAGCACCCTCGAGGTGGGGCTGCCTGTGGGACGCCAGCGCCTGAAGCCTGCGCTGGAAAAGCCTATTGAGACTCTTCCGTGATTTTCCAGTTCCCACTGCATTTGGGCAAAAAGTGTGGACTGTGTTGTGAAAGAAAAGGTGAAAGAAAAGGTGACCCACCTCAAACCTCAAAACCAGTCCTGCTTCCAGAAGGCCTCCTCCTCCATTGTCCTCTGTTTTGGCCAAATTTCCCCCGTGGATGGGTAGAAACATCTGTGGAGACCCAGCTGTTTGCTTCCCCAGAGCATATTCATACCTGCAGAAGCTTCCAGAACACGGAATTTACTGTGCTCTATAGAAGCACGTGGCTCAGCCATACAACCAGACCATAAAAGAAGGAATTTTGCCAAAGTCAAGGAAAGACCCATCTGCCATCAAAAGGGCCTGGAAAGTGCTAGTGGAAATGGACAAGACTCAGCTCACGAGGACACAGATGGGTGCAGTTCCTGGATTTCACAGGCAGGCGGCATCCCCGCAGGCATCCAGGAGGAGACCCAACAATGATGAGACGTTCTCCACAGAAGCCACATGTGGGGAGCACCTGCTGCTCCCCTGCTTGTGCTCTCTTTCTCTCTGTCAAATAAATAAATAAATAAAATCTTAAAAATAAAAAGAAAGAAGCCACACATGTTTGCAGCAGACTTCCTGCCTGACTAGACTCAGTGTCCTCACGTTTTCTTAGGGAAATGATTTCACCCCCAAAACTGAATACCTGCCAGCAGACCACTCTTGTGCAAAATGAAAACATCATTAGGCCAAGACTCGAAAAGTTTTTCAGTGGGAAGGTAATGTTTCTGGAAGATACTATGAGAGAATGTCCTTCAAGGTACAGAAGAGTGGACTTGAAGCAGAGCAATGAGATCTAGGAGCAGCGTGTGGTGAAGACATGGTGGCTCGGGCAGAGCTCACAGGGACATGGGACTGGGACATGTAATGTGACCGGTACAAGGAGAAGCCTAAAGTAAAAACCAAATGGTGAAAACACAGAGAGAAACATGTCAATACCTGACACAGGAGAAAAAGGTCTGGAACGGCGACTCGGCCACTGAGTGGGACACTCCTGATGACAGGGAAGTGTGCGAAAGTCTTGGAGGAACCTGCTCCATCGAGTGTGGAAGCAGCAGACCAAGAACCTAAGAGCCTCCAACTGCACATTTTGGAAACACTGAATGTTAAGGAAAACCCAATAAACTGTGTTCTTGCAGGGGTGGCAGGGAGACAGACCCACCTGAGTGGGGCCCAGAGGCGGAGTGCCTGCCAGAGACTCTCACTGCTGTCCTCCTCCTGGGGCACCTTCAATTCACACAGGCGCACCGCGCACACACTGGCAGCCTCACCACGATGCCACAGGTGCCTCCTCCTCTCTGAAAATGTTCAGCTTCGGGTGAGGGTTGCCTGCCACAAAGACAGCCGCTGACCGTTCGCTGCTGCCCCTGCCCCTGGAGGGTCAGCCAGAGCCCCGAGGTGCGTTCTCCTCTGCGGCGGAGTGGACATGGCGGCAGGGTGACAATGCTGGCTGCTTCCTCGGAGGTGACATCTCAACACGTCATGGAGCTCTACCCTCAAGACTCATGCACTTGACATGCATGAACCTCTCCAAGGAGAAGTCAGAAAATGAAAAAGAAAGGGACAGGGAGAGTCTGTCACAGGAAGCAAAGAAATGGGTTCTGGGCTGGAGGTAGATGTGGGGTCAAGGGCCAGGTGTTTACAGCATGTTTCCTGCACTAAGGAGGCCTTAGTGGGGAGGGGGTATTGATGATGACGAGCAGGGTAGTCTCAGCTGTTGAGCGGGGGACCCAGATAGGGTCCGACCTGAGACAGCAGGACATTCCAGGCCCTTGGGGGGTCCAACACTGGGGCATCACTCTGACCCTACCCTCCATGCCCCTGCTCTGTCCCTGCAGCTCTGGGGCTCAGAGCCAGCAGGCACCTCCTGCCCCCGCCCCCGGGCCCTTGGAGGAGGCCCGCAGTGATGATGAGCCCCGTGAGCTGGAGTCTGCTGGAGAAGCAGACTCCATCACCCAACTCCTCAGATGTTTGGCATCAAGACATCAGATCACTGGCATTAGAACCTTGCTTGAAGTTGGGCCCAGGGCACCCACTGCCCTCCCTGTGGCCACTCAGTATGTTGAGGGGCATGGCCCCAGCAATGCCCAGTTCCCCAGTTCTGTGTCCTTGAGTGGAGTGCATAGATGCTAGGAATCGGCCAGACTCCCAGCCAGGGTGTCTCCATGGATGTGCTGCTCGGGTCAGGCCACCAATGCCCCTCAGGGCCCTCCTGGGCCTCTGGCTATTGGATCACAGCCCACACTCACCATGCATAATAACTAGTTGGTCAATTAAGTGCAGGGAGCAAAAACAAACTCTGGACAGAGCAAGATGCTGGCTAATGGGTCCGCTGACAGGCTGGGGCCTGGGCTGCGGGAGGGGGAGGCCAGCTGTGCTCGGGAACATGGGAGCCAGTGGGCCTAGGCTGCCAAGGTGGGAGGAAGGGTGGGGAGAAACTACTTGGGGCTTTGTTGGGCGTTGGGCTGTTTTTGTTTGGGATGTCGTCATAAATTGACCCCACATGTAGGTGGTCTCAAAGACAGAACTGAGGAAGAAATACTTCAATTTTCGGGGATAGAATCAATGTCTCGAGGTTCCCAGGCCCCACGAGCTCACCTCCCCAGGGCTGCCCAGACCTTCAGACCTCGAGCTGCCAGGCCCTGGATGGGACAGGATGGGACAGGATGGGTGGTGGGCTTGCCTGTAAGCAGATCACAGAGGAGACCTTGCCCGGTGGGCCAGGACAAGCTCCCCGGCCTGCAGCCCCTCCCAGGCCAACAGTCCCCAATGGGGCTTGCTCAGGGTTAGTGACAGGGTCCCCAGCCAGTGGCTGCCTCTGCCTCCCTGGAAATGCATGTACGGACATCAGCCACTGCTCATGTGACAACCACGTTGTCCCTGAGCCTGATGAGGCCCAGAGATCCCACAGCCCTGACATCCACTTCAGGGGGCCCCTCAGATGCAGGCCTTCCCAGGGGGCAGGGTCCATAGGTTCAGCTCATGCCCTGCCTCACAGGCCCCGAGCTACTTACAGGACTCATATGGGACTCCTCCTCCAGGATGGTCTGTCCTAGCTACAGCCACCAGGCAGCTCTCTGTAGGTAGGGGACCAGAGCAAAGGCTCATGCAGGTCCACAGGTCACATGTGAGGCCCGGGCAATGCAGGGCAGGACCCTGCTGGCAGGGAAGGGGACCGCAGCCCCCCCTCCCTCACCTCCACCTTCTGCAGCACAGAATTCAAAATTCAAAATTGAACCTGGCCTGGATTCCAGTTGCCAAGAGGGTACATTTGTCAAGGCTAGAGAAAAGAACATGTCATGTTATGGCTTCTTGTAACAAAAGCTTAGATGTGGGCTCCTGCTCCAGGTCCTGTGCATGTCAGGGCGCGTGTGCCCAGAACAGGGAAAGGACCTGCTCCCAGAGCCCACCCCTCAGTGATGGAGGCTGCTTGAGCTCAGTCAAGGTGTTGGATTTGAGGAAGCACATCCTTCCCGGGTTGGTCTGTGCCGGCTGCGTGTGCTGTGGTGCCCTTAGCTCTCCAGTGCCCTCATGCCGTCCGTGGGCCCCCCACGACCCTCCTCCCTCTGCCTTCCACACCCACCTGGGCTGTGGGGCTTCTCCTCCTCCTTTTTTTTTTTTTATTAAAGAATTTATTTATTTGACAGACAGAGATCACAGGTAGACAGAGAGGCAGGCAGAGAGAGAGGAGGAAGCAGGCTCCCCACTGAGCAGAGAGCCCGATGCGGGGCTCGATCCCAGGACCCGAGATCATGACCTGAGTCGAAGGCAGAGGCTCAACCCACTGAGCCACCCAGGCGCCCCATGGGTCTTCTCCTCCTGATTTGCAGCTGGGCCACTGTCCTTCCTGACCCTGCTGGAGTGCAGATGTCTCCCTGCATGACCCGGCGAGGCTCCTTCTACACCTCTCACCCAGCTCCTGCGGGTTCTTGGTGTCTCTTTCACCCCAGACAGTGGCACCTCTGGTGGCCCCGTGGCTGGTTCTGTGTGGAGCAGGCATGGACCGACGAGCGCATGTGGACACTAGTGTTTGGGGCGTCGGCCGGTGTCTGGGAGTCGGGGGCTCTGTGCTAGACCTGAGTTAGCGGAGAGTTCCTCTGTCCCGGGGGCAGTGTCCACACCTTCACAGTGGCCACAATGACATGGAAGTGGCTGCCACTACCCATGCCCCACCCCCGGCGACAAGCCCACAGTCCCTTCCTCACCCCAGAAGGCAGCACAAGGGCCAGTGTGGGGACAACACCACCAAAAACCAGACATCAGACCAACCGGCCCGAATGCCCCATAGGATGGTCCCAATGGACCTTGTGCTTCTTCCCACAACATCCGACTGCAAGGGCTTTCCAGGGAACAAATGCACAGAAAGGGGCTGAACTGAGAGGTGAGGGTTCTGGAATGCTCCCTGGGAGGGAACTTACAATCCTAAGTGCCCAAATGCCCTGCACTGATTGGTGTCAGCATCTATGCCAGGAGGCACCATCTGTGCTGCCAGCCAGGGCCCAGCCGAGGTGTCCGTCCCAACTGCACCTCACCAGACCCCACGCGACTCCATCTTGACCTAATGGCCTCAGCATCGGCTGTCCCCAAGTGGGGCTGGGTTCAGAGGGACTGGTGGTAGGACTTCAACACTGTTACCCCTGCCACCAAGACTCCCCGTGAACCCCTGTCACCACGCCCCATCCCGACACACAAGGAAGCTCACACCTTCCTTTATGTTTCTGGGAAACGTTACGGCATCGAGTGGCAACCCCAGAGCATGTCTGATGTGTCCAAGGTCGGCTCTTGGCTCGGAACAACCTCTCAACTCAGGACAAGCCAGAGAGGAACGGGGAACCGGCCTGACCCAAGGCTTCTAAGGGTTGACCTTGGCCTCCCGGGCAGCCGGCAGCAGGACCGCGGTGACACGGGCACCTCTACAGGCTGAAGGCCGGATGTACGGAGCTGCCTGATGGACTGAATGGCTACGGGCATTTGGGGTTGTTTGGGTTGCTAAAAGGAGAATCCATATTTTCAAGCTGGGGTTTTTGTTCCTGTTATGCTTTTGCCTAAAGATGGCAGGCTTGGAGGACAGATGTCGGAGCCACCACGTCAGCTGGCAGGCTTGGAGGACAGATGTCGGAGCCACCACGTCAGCTGGCAGGCTTGGAGGACAGATGTCGGAGCCACCACGTCAGCTGGCAGGCTTGGAGGACAGATGTCGGAGCCACCACGTCAGCTGGCAGGCTTGGAGGACAGATGTCGGAGCCACCACGTCAGCTGGCAGGCTTGGAGGACAGATGTCGGAGCCACCACGTCAGCTGGCAGGCTTGGAGGACAGATGTCGGAGCCACCACGTCAGCTGGCAGGCTTGGAGGACAGATGTCGGAGCCACCACGTCAGCTGGACAAGTCCTTCTTTCAGGCCTGTGTTCGGGGTGGGAACCATGACCAGAGTCATGTTCCCAGCCTGCCTGCTGTGCCCCTGGCACCCTCGGGGTGCTGCTCCACTGTCGTCACCTCGTGATCCTGGGAGAGCTGGGAGGAGCAGACACTGCCTGCATTCTGTGTGCTGGGGCCACCCGGCAAGTCCTTCCTGGGAGGACGTGGATGTCCTGCAGAGCCACACGGAGAGCTCCTCCCGTGGCGGCAGATGCCGGCAGCAGAAAGGCCTCTGGGCTGGAAGCGAACCAGTCCTCTTCCCAGCAGAGGCCAGGAGCATGAGGAGGACCAACCCTCAGGCCTCTATGTGACCCACCCCCCCCACCCCGCCCTTCATCAGTAAAGGCCTCTCGGGAAAAGAGCTTAGGAAATAAAAAATCTCTGGATTTTCTGTCTGCTGCGGACCCTCTGGGCGCTCCCCCAGACCCCCCTGTGCCAAACCCAATTTTGCTCGCACCCTGCAATCCACCCTGGCTGCCTCCCCTCCCCCAGGGCGCTGCCTGGCCTGGTCTTGCCCTGGCACTTGGCGCATCTGTAACTAGCACTTGGGGCGTTCACCGTGTCCGTGTGCCCAGACGGCAAGTCTCCTACAGTGGACACCTGCCCTCACCCACAGTCCACCGTGTGCCCTCAACAGTGGTGGGAGCACCAGTGAGCAAACTCTTTCCAGAAGGAGGATGGCACGGGGGAGCCTCTGCTGCCTCTGGACACTGGGGAGGGACTGGCGTCTGCGCTGGACCTGCACGGCCTCTGAGCGGAGTTGACTGGCCAAGGCCAAGGCTGATCAGGGCAAGCGGCTTCATCACCTGCCATCAGGTTGGTTTACCACCGAGTGGCCACTCAGAGAGCAGTAAGTCATGCACTGGTTCTGGAAGCTTCAGAACCTGGAAGTAAGTCATGCACTTGTTCTGGAAACTTCTGCCTGAGGCAAACTTGTCACACACATTGGTTGGCTCGAGTAAGTCACATGGCCGTGTCTGAGCTTCATGGGGCCAAAACGAGTGGTCTTCCTCCTGTCATTATCCTGTACTTCCCTGTCTCGGGAAGCAGGCCTCAGGGAGAGCCTGGGGAGTGTGGGCTTGGCTTCCTGCTGTCACCGTGGCAGATGCCTGCCCTGCACACATTCAAGCGGGGGAGAAAGGAAGAGAGGGCCTTGAGCCCCATTTCCCCTGACACCCATGCGTTGGTCAGCACCAGGCCTGGAGCCCCAGCTGGAGCCTGTGGGGGCCACAGTCGACGTTTCCTTCTCCCAGCCCGGAGGCCTCAGGGAAGCAACTCCACAGACCCTGAGGCAAACCCTCTTGCAGGGTCCTGGCCCCAGTCTGCTGCAGGCCAGGCCGGCCAGCTGTTCGAGAAGTCCACACTCCCTAGTGGTGAGGGGGTGAGTCTCCAAGTGCTGGGTCTGTTCGCCCCAGGACGGCACGTGGGCTTTGTGGTGGCACCGGCAGACGCTGCTTGCCTCCCTGGTGACCTGGCGAGCCTCTCTCCCTGACGTCCTGCCGGCTGGTTCTTGGCCGCAGCTGCAATGATTTCCTCATCTAGCGTCTGATATGAACTTATACAAGCTCCCTTCAAAATGCTTAGTTACTGTGTTTTTCTGAAACATGGAAGTGCGTCTTCCCAGCCACCCAAGCCCCCTGGGGAGGAAAGTAGAGGCTGGTAGTTTGTGCTGTGAACCTGGGTCCTGGAAAGGCCACCTGGGCTGGGGAGCTGGCTGCCCCCCTTGGAAGCCACAGGCAGGCTCGGTCCCGGGGACACAGCTTCCCTTGGCTTCTCCCGGCTCCTGCTCGTTGGCGGGGAGGGCTCACGAGGCTCTTTGTCCTTTCATCGTTTCACGATGGGCTAACTCGTGCCCTGGAGCTCCCGGTGGGTTTGCTGGGCTCCGAGCATGTGCACCTGTGCCTCTGACCCTGCACGAGTGAAGGGCAGAGAGATGTGCTCAGAGTGGTTGTCCAGGAGCATCCTGCGCAGACTCGCGCACTGGGGTCCCTTCACCACCACTCCTGCCAACCAGAGTATGCTGGGTGTGGGGCTCGGCCCAGAGAGTCGAGCTCATGGTTGCCAGCTGGGGATTTCCCAGGCAGTGTTACCCTGATCCGCACACGCCCACGATGCTCGCTTCTAAACACTGGCCCACCCTGACCTTCCTCCAGACCCTTGGCCCACAGAGCCCGCACTACATTGGGAGCTCTAACTTTTCTGTGAATTGTGCCACAAAGTCCATGCAGAATTCAGTCCTCCAGTGGCTGCTGGTGTGCCTGAGTCGTAAAGGGCGAGCATTGCTGTCTGCCCTCTGACCCACTGGAGGCTCCATCCTGCATGTGGTTTGAACTGAGGGCAGAGAGCGTGGGGAGTCAGTGAGCATCATGTCCAGACCTGTGGCCCTCTGCTCCGTGGCACGTTAGAATTGCCCACTGATGCTTGAAGACGCGGGTGCCCAGACCACATCCTGACCAGCAAAATCAGAATCTGTGCAAGAAGGACTCGGGCATAAGTGCGTTTTCACCCGGGCACATGGAGAAGCTGAGCCGCACACCAGGTGCACACACTTCACGTGGGGTCCTGCCCATGGGTGGGGTCTCCTCCCGTGGGGATCCTGGGTTTCCAATAAGCTCGAAGTCACGCTGCCGCCCATCCACACACCTCACCTCGAATTACAAGGCGCTCAATGACGTTCCAAACTTTCTGGAACTGCCCTGAGCACATTTCGTGACAGCTGCTCATGACAGCTAAGTCCCCTGTGATGCACAAAGCTGAGTTCAAGTGTGTGCATCAATGATTGGAGAGAACAGAGTGCATTTCGAAGTGCCCAAGTGCTCGGTCCTTCCGATGCCCCACACGGCTCCGACCCCAGGGCTTGCTGACAACACTCAGTGTCTCCACCGACAGAGCCACCTCTAAGGGCTCCTGCTGGGGCCATGCAAGCTCCGAGCTTGTCCTGCACCAGGGTGCATGTGGCGGGGGCAGCCTGGGTCTGGGCGCAGGGGAAGGCCAGGGCTGGGGCTGCCGGGGACGGGGAGGGAGAAAAGCCTCTGTGGCGGCGAGTTCTGACGGCTCCCTTCCTGATAATCCAAAATCCTAACAGTGTGAAACCAGAGAAGTAGGTCCAGCTGTTTTTCACATCAACTCCCCCTCAAGTGGGGGAGGTTCACCCCAGGCCCCACCACAGCCCCTGCCCTGGAGACTCCCCGTTCACTAAGCATCCCTGCACTTGACAGTCTTGTGGGGCCTCTGGATGGATGGACGGGAGCAGCTGCCTCCCTGAGAGACGGGGGCCAGGCTGCTCTGCAGGCACCATGTGACAGAGGCACAGGGCGTGCAGCCACCTTGGTGCCCTGCCAGCCCCGCGGGGGGCCTGCCCTGGGGTTCCATGGGGCATCCCACTTCCCGTCATGCTTGCGTTGTGCGGGCCAGGGCTGCAGGAGAAACCAGGGATGCCTGTCCTCTCTCCATAGGGTCCTGGGGCCAGGGACACAGCTTTGGTTCTGACCCGAGGTGCATCCCGTGGGGTCTGCAGGCTGCCCTCTCCCTTAGGAGCCTGCTGCCTGCGGCCCGATGACAGACAATTGCACTTGGCCCTGGAACGTCTATGTCCAGGTCCCAGGAAAGGCGGCTGCATCACTTGAACCCAAACAGTGGTTAGGCCCCTGTCTGAGAATGTGGGGAAGCCTGTACATTATTGGAGTGAGCATGGCCCCGGGCAGGGGTGGTGCTGGGACTTGGGTGGCGCTCTCTCAGGAGAGCAGTGTTGGAGCACCCGGCACAGGGACCCAGTGCTGCCGTCCCTTATATCCTGTCCAGGAACTAATTCTGGGGTGCAGGGGTTCAGGGGACCCTCCACTCCTGGCTTCACCTGCACACCCTTGGCAAATGCACAAGCTGACTGGGCCTCCCCAGATCCCTCCATCCACCAATGATCCCTGTCCCCAATCCCCCGAGAGCCCTGCTCCCTAACCTGTTTACCTGCTAAGCACTTTCTCATGAAAACTCCAAAGGTTCAGATTTCAAAGCTGCTGAGAACAAGGGGAAGTGGTGTTTACAGCTAGGCAAAGCAGTTGCTGGGCAGCAGGTCTGAGATCCCGAAGGGATGCGGGGGAAGCAGAGGCACATGGGGAGGAGCCCACCACAACTGGACTCCACCTCCCAGGCTTCTCGACCATGAGTGCCTCCTCCTCTGATGGAGACACCGAGGCTCATGGAGGCTCATGGAGCAAACGACCCTCTGCCATCCGGCTCAAAACAGGTCCTGAGCACACATCTCCCCACCCCTCGCCCCATCCCATGAGTTCTGACGTTGAAGAGAAAGCTCAGCAGTGGGTGGGAGGGAGGCAGGGCCGGCAGCCCCCAGATCAGTGTGGCCACCGGGGACTCCTGTCTCACCTGCCGGGAGCAGATCCTGAGAGCCCCCTCATCTCTGTCCCCAGGCTTCCTACGGGAACCCATGTTTATGGGAACTCGAGAGCCATGGAAGCTGTGAGGGACCGTTTCAGTGGAAACAAATTAATGTGAAAAGTCAGTTCCTTGGTCATGCAAGTCACTTGGGGGACTCCTTGTGGTCGGTGGCCTTCAGACCTTCCAGTCCTGCTCTTCTTGTGCCTGGTTGTGGGGAAGGCCAGTGCTCTTATGGGTCCATGTCACGTGGTCCCCTGCTTCCCTGCTGGTCCTGCTGGCCCCCTCGGCCCAGGCTGCCACCCAGACCCATGGGTCCTGGTCACTCCCAGGAGGCACAGGTTCTTGTGGTCATGGGGTCCCCATGGGCCTGTCCCCCAGGGTCTCTGCAGAAGAGGGGCCAGTGTGGGAAGACCGTGCGTCCTGGGACACACAGACCCCATTCACGGCCCATGGTGTGCAGACAGGGTCACAGATGCCTGAGGCAGCAAGAGGGACTCTTCCCTCCTGCAGCCCAGACCAGACAGGCAAAGGGACCACCCCAGGTCTTACTGGTATAGGCTGAGGCTGGAGTAGAAGCCCCTTGGCCCCCAGGACCCTGGATTCCCTCTGTGCTCCCCCTGCAGGCCTGGCCTGGAGGGGACTGGGGGACACTCCCAGCCTTCCCGCTGGGAGAAGTCCTGAGAAGATGCAGAGCAGGGACCATCCTGTCACTAGTCAAGATGTCCCTTTCTTCCATTTGGAAAGAAACAGCTCATTCAAGAAACTTCCGTGCCTGGGTGGCCTTCTGTTTACTCCTCCCAACCTGCTCTAGCCACAGAGAAGGAAGAGCGGTCCATTCTCTCTGCTTCCTGCTCGACCCCAAACAACTGTTTCCTAGGGCGGGGCAGATGCCACCAGGCCAGTGCCTGTGAGAAAGTGGGCAGGGGGTCCTTGACGCCAGTGGGCAGCACGGTGGTGAAAAGGGGCCCAGGCCTGCCTAAGGCAGGCGGCCCCCCCTGCCTAAGCATCTCCAAGGCCTGCAGAAGACAGTCCCCTCTGCATACCTTGCCCCTGAATCGGATGCGAATTCCGACAGGAAACTGACCGAGAGCACTGGCCACCCAGTCAGTGCACAGTGAGCAGTCCTTGCCAGAGGGAGGAGGTAGCAGGGGACCACCAAGAACCCAGCGGGCACAGCGTCCCCAACAAATGGTCAGCCTGTGTTGGCAGACAGTCACCACTCCCAGTCCTTGTTTTCCAGATGAGGCAGGGACCTACCGCATTTCTCCTCCTCTGACTTTCACCTCCAGAGTCCAGACCAATGGGTCAGTCCCCCCTTGGACAATGAGACTTCTCATTCAACATTCACTTGCTGCTTTTTCTGTCTTTATCTTTGCTTTAACAAAAAAATAATGTCACTCATCACGGGAAGAAAATAATTCTGCCTCTAATGCCAATGAGGGCACAGACCTAGAGCACTGCTGGCTCTCACCATGCCCTTGATTCCTCGGGGCCCAGCCCTGACCTCCCAGCAAGCCAGTCGGGTGCTCCCAGCTCATCGTGGGTGGATGGGAGCCTGTTTCTCCTCATGCACAGCAACCGCGATACCCAGAATGTTCTCCCTACATCAGACCTCTGGATCTGCCCCATTATCCATGTGGACAAAGAGCCAGTGAGGCCCTGCTGATGCTATTCCCAGTCCTTGCACTAATGGATCGTCTTCCCTTAGGGAAACAAAGGAATCTAAACACATCTTCTTGTCTGTGTGCTCCCCCCTTTGTCCGTGGTCCTCTTCTTGGTCGGGTGGGCCAGCCTCATGGGGAAACTGCTGGGGGGTCAGGCAGAGTCCCTGCCTCCACCCCAGCAGGGGTGCCCTTTGGTGGAGCTGTCTATGCCATTGGCATTTGCTGGGGAAGTGGAAGTTTCAGAGGCTATGAGGTCCTGACATTGCTGCTAGGAAATTTAGGACAGTAGTTAACTTAAGGGTTCTGGGTAGAACTTCAAACCCTAAGTGAAATCCTAAACCTGGCAGAAGTCAGTATCTTGTGGAAGTGAAAACAAGGTGTTAGCAGGGATGTCGAATGTACCTGCCTACATTTCGCTCCTTTCTCCATCCCCTCAATGGGGCCGAGACTGAGCCCACCAGGAAGCCCCCTCCCTGCGCCCCCCACATTGTGTTGAGTAGGGCCCTGAGCTGCACCAGACAGAACCTATCCTGGCTGGTTTTCAAAGCACTGCACTTCTTAAGGGACATCAGGAAACTCACTGAAATCTTGCAAGGACTGGAGTCGAGGGCACCAACCTTCCAGGAACAAGGTGGGTGCCTCCCTGAAGAACGGCTGTGGTCCGGGAGCTACCAACCACCATCCGCAAAACCCAGGATCACCTACATTTGCGGAGGTGCCTGTCCCTGCTGGTGTGATTCTGACAGGACTGGCCAAGCCCATGCCTACAGCCCTGGGGCAGGAGGGCTGGGCATATCTTCTGGACAGAAAGCAGGTTCCCAGCAGTGGTGAAGCTTTCCAAGTAGGCACAGGCTGTTAAACTTTGGGGGTGCCCAATGGTGGACAAAGCCTGACACACACGCAGGATTCCCCTTTCTGCAAATCCTTGGGTGAGGTTAGTCTAGGCTCGAGCCCCCACAGCAGAAGCCCGTTCAGTGTTTACATTTAGAGCATCCAAGGAAGTCTACCGAGGAAAGGATTTGGATCACAGCCTTCCGAGATCATGTGTGAGCAACCATCACAATGGTCCTCAGCTGTTAGCAATGGCCACTTAACCTTCCAAGTGTGTGCATCGCCACCCCCAGTGCTGGCAGCAGCCAGGTGGGCTGCGTCTGGGAGTCCAAGGACACCCCTTGCTGAAAGCCCAGCTCTGCAGCTACATTTCCCGATCTCTTGCCCTCAGTTTGCACATCCATAAAGTACGATTGTGTGCTGACTTCAACAGGTCATTAAAGGTTGGACGGATGGTGGGTGAAAAGGAACACTTTCCAGGATTCCCCGCCCCTTCCCCTTCCTTTCTTCCACCTCAAGTCAGCATTTCTGCCCCTCAGGCATCAATGATTTTCTTATTTAAAAAATACCTACAACAGGAGCGCCTGGGTGGCTCAGAGGGTTAAAGCCGCTGCCTTCGGCTCGGGTCATGATCCCAGGGTCCTGGGATGGAGGCCCACATCGGGCTCTCTGCTCAGCAGGGAATCTGCTTTCTCCTCTCTCTCTGCCTGCCTCTCTGCCTACTTGTGATCACTGTCTGTCAAGTGGATAAATAAAATCTTTAAAAAAAAAAAACCCTACAGGGGCACCTGGGTGGCTCAGTGGGTTAAGCCGCTGCCTTCGGCTCAGGTCATGATGGGATCGAGTCCCTCATCGGGCTCTCTGCTCAGCAGGGGGCCTGCTTCCCTCTCTCTCTCTCTGCCTGCCTCTCCATCTACTTGTGATTTCTCTCTGTCAAATAAATAAATAAAATCTTTAAAAAAAAAAAACCCTACAACAAATTAAGTAAAAACGACCTATATTCCAGGCACATTGAGAAAATATATACAATAAATATACATGTAACATGAAATTACTCTTTTGTTAGTAATTAGTCCCTCACTGGACTCTATGCCCCAAAGGGAGCCTCTGCTACATGTTTTCTATCAATGTGAACATTTTATTTGAAACTCTGTTTTTTCCACTTAATAAACCTTGGGTATCTTTCCAGGTCAGCTGATAAATACCCATGTCATATTTTTAAGGGCAACACAAAGAATTCCATAGTTATATTGAGTGAAAACAGTGATGTGACTTCTAGAACATAAGTAAATGCCACTTATTTAAAACACAATGATGTCCCAGGGAGATGGACTAGAGCAGGATAAAGCCTTCATTATCTTGTGGCATCTGCACAAACACCCATATGGGAGACCCCACACGTGCACATCCACATTCTCTACACTACGCACACCAGCTGTTGCAGTGGCAGACAGCAGTCAGTGTGATGTAGTGCTGGCGAACAACCCTCTGGGGCTGTGCTCTGCGTAAAAGCATCTCATGCATCTTGTCCACTGAGTCTTTGCTGTTCTGTGAGGACAGCATCACCAACTTTGGTTTATGGATGCGGAAGCTGAGGTCCTGCTCTTCATCCTAGGTCTTCCAAATCCCTCCATCTTTTGTTCATACCAGGAGACTCTAGAATGCTCAAGACACTGAACCATTGTCCCGATACCTTCATATCTCCCATTTGAACAGAAGTCTTATGCAGTTACCTGTTTTGCAAATCCCCCCCCCCCTTTTTTTTTCTTGGAGGGTGTAAGATCTGCTTAAGGGCAAAAGCTTCCAGAAGGCAGAGGCTGTATATTGTCAGAGGTGTTCTCTCACGCCCTGCATGTCACAGCACTCAGTGAGTCTGTGTGGCTTTGGCACGACAGGGTGCCCTGCTAGAGCGCTGCAGTTCTGTCTCTCAAGGAGTTCTGTGTGTAATGAGGGACACAGATAATCAGGTGATTGCAACACCAGGCAGAGGATGCTAACTGTAAGCCAGTGCTATAGGGACCCCAGGTTGGTTCCGTGTGACCCCCAGGACCCCACACTGCATAAAGGACCCACCCACCTGATTTGCCAAAGACCCAAGAATGACTCCAAAACACAAAGGACTGAAAAACCTCCCTCCTGCCCTGAATGGGCTCAAGAATCCAGAGGAGTTCTCCCACCCAGAGTGGTTTGCAATAATCAATGCACAGATGAGAAAAATCAGTTTTTGTCTCCAAAGCATGATCTGTCCCTAAATTGTTTTCTGAGTCATGGTTATTTAGAGGAGGGACTGAATTTTGTCCCAAAGTTTGCTTTTCTAACCTCTGCTCTCTCTTGGATGGTCAAGTGCCATGTGATTTGTCATGGTTGGCGGGGAATCATCCACAGAAAGGAAGACTCCCTGTCTGGCATTCGAAGCCTGGGCTCTGTGATAGAAATATCCAACCACTGAAGATCATCCAGTCCATCTCTCTCCCCATCTGGCATGCACAGTACAGGAAGGAACAGGCACCTGTGCATCAGCCTGAATGAGGGCATCCCAGAGATTTCGTGCTTCCAAAGCCTTCTCCAGATCTCTGCACGAGCAGCTTTGCTGAAGGAAAGAGAAGCTGTGGCTTTGCATCCTCCCACCCTTGAAGGCACCACTGTGTGCAGCTCATGATCGCTGCTGGGACTCAGGGAACCAGAGGACACCAGTGGACCCCAGAACCGCCCAAGGAGGGTCATGGCTTTGGGTGGGAAGCAGCCCACAAAGTTCATGCTTAGGACCCTTTAAAAATAGATGCTGTTTCACTCTTCTCAACCAGTGTTTAAACACTGGATAACGTTTGGGGCGCCTGGGTGGCTCAGGGGGTTAAGCCTCTGCCTTCGGCTCAGGTCGTGATCTCAGGGTCCTGGGATCGAGCCCCGCATCAGGCTCTCTGTTCAGCGGGGAGCCTGCTTCCCCCTTCTCTCTCTCTGCCTGCCTCTCTCCCTACTTGTGGTCTCTCTCTCTCTGTGTCCAATAAATAAATAAAAACTTTAAAAAAATTAAAAAAAAAAACATTGGATAAGGTTTTGCCTTGAGATACTCCACCTGGACTGCTCTGCATCAGTGAGGTGGCAGCAAGGTGAGAGCTCACAGCAGGGTCTCAAACTGGAGCTTGGCTTCCTCACACAGGTTAAACAGGTCTTATAACCTCTCTCAGATGGACTTACTTAGCAAATCCTTCCCCCTTTAAGTGCAGAAAGCTAAACTTAAGTTCACAGATCAAAAATGTCCAACTAGTGGGTAAAGGCTTAGTTGTGACTTGGCCACAGATTAAAACCAGATCTTGTAGGAATCTTACTGGGCTCCAAAGAAAAACATCTCTTGCTAAAAACAGTCTGCCCCTTCATGTTTTAGATGATGTAGATCACATTATACAAAGTTACGTGGAAAAAATGTGAATAGAAGGGCAGACATCAAAGTTTAGCTATTCCGGTTGATTTGAGCACAGGAAGTGTCGTCCCCAAGTCTCGGACAGTTCCAGGCAGGGCTCCCACCCTGACCCACAACAGGATGCATGCATGTCCCATTTCTGACGTCTGGTGGGAACAGTGGGGGCATTGACTGGTAAGCCAACATTGGCTTAAATCCCCAAATACAGCTCCTCATAACCATGTGGGCCACTGACTGACCTTCTTACTCAAAAAAGTACATGGTTCTCAAGGTTACTGAATGTCCTGGCCAGGCAGAGCACTCCTGAGTGTAGAACATCGCTTTGTGCCCTGCTGTTCCTAAATCCGTGAGCTGCCCCAGATCTCAGAGGGGCTTTGCTGACATGCCGCAGACACCCTTCAGTCCCCAACAGCACGCCGCCCTTGCTGCGCTCATGCGTACTGAGTGCTCAGGGGAGTGAAGGGCATGGCACAGACCCTTGTGACACACTGTGCTTTCTAAAGCTTATGAGAGCAGTAGTTATACTCTTGTTTGTTTTTTATCCCCCCATTAAAAATCCTAAATTTGGGCAGTTAAAGCATTAAGAACAAAAGATACAAGATTCTACCGACCAACCATAGATAGTCATTACTGATCTTCTCCCTGTATGTTTATGGGAAATGTGACATATATTTATAGGAAATGAAACATGGAGGAAAGTGGCTATTTTACAAAAAACACTGCAGATTAATATGACAATTGGACATAACAAACTGAATGTTGGCAAACATTCTGGAAAGATGCGTAATGGTATAATAGGTATTTGAACATGATAGTATATTCTGCATTAAAAAAAAAAATCCCTTCCTGATTTCAACAAATTTCTAAGTTCACAGCTGTGTCTCAATTTTATGAAAAAAATCTAGTTAAGTCTTTTGGATGTTTTTTACATGGATGTAATCTTTTCCTTCTAAAATGACTCTGCTGGGGCACCTGGGTGGCTTGGCGGGTTAAAGCCTCTGCCTTCAGCTCAGGTCATGATCCCAGGGTCCTGGGATCGAGCTCCACATTGGGCTCTCTGCTCAGTGGGGAGCCTGCTTCCTCCTCTGACTGCCTCTCTGCCTACTTGTAATCTGTGTCAAATAAATAAATAAAATCTTTAAAAAAAAACAAATAAAATGACTCTGCTCATTAAAGGGAAAAGACACAGCTATTTTCAATCATGATTTCCTCGTATTTCATTCAGAACTGTCCTAACCACCGGAGGAAAGATGGTTTCCATGGGAGACCAGGTGAATCAGGACTATCACCTGATCTTCTGTAAGACCCCATCTTCAAACCACCAGCTGCAATAGTTTCAAAGCCAGAACGATGAAGGCTGCAGCAGAGGGTGATAAAGAAACTGCACAGAACAAGAGCGGAGCGCCGCCTCAGACAACAGCAGTTCAAAGCGGGGAACGAATGCGTGCCGATACGGCCTGCGACTCTTCACTGACGCGCTGTGCGCTCGGGGCCTGTCCCGCTTTTCCATTGACTCGAGATGGAAGAGGTGACTCTGTAGGGAAGAAGTGACGGATGAATCTGGGAACACGGGCTCGAACCTGAAAGTACGTTTTGTCACAAATACTGTCGAACAACAAGTACTTCCCAGGGAAAGCATTCTTTCCTCATGTGTAACTTAACCGCTTACCTGCTTTACAATTATCCACAAGGGGACCGTGGATGGAATTTCTCTGTGAGACAAAATGAATATAGGGTCCCTTTGCTGCCCAGTAATGAGGAATTAAAAAAAAAAAAACGATTTCTAGTGCCAGCTACCAAACTCTTTAAGAAATTCCTGCATGAAAAATATAGGCAGTTCAAAGCCTCAAATTGGCAGATGTAACCCACTTGGGTTTACAGCCACACTCAAGGTTCAGGGTAATGAGGCAGAGCGGAGGAAAGACAGGCCCACAGCTCCTGGAGCCAGAGCAGGTGCGGCAGGCTGACTGTGGGGCTGGCCAAGGGACTGGGGGACAGAGGACCCCTCCCTCCTTGGCTTCCCTCACAGCCTTTCAGGGAGACTGTTCAGAAGTGTGTCTCAGATCATCCTTAAACTGTCTGTGTCCGTGCTGCCATAAGGCTGCTTTGGGTCACCACACTTCACAGTTACAGGTTTTCACAGGAAAAATAAGGAGTCCTCTTTTCAAACATTCTCTCACTTACCCTCTTCCTCTAACAGAGCCGAGTGCACTGAGGATGGACACAGAGTCCCACACTCTGGGTGGGAGGGCTAAGCCACTCCCTGAGGCAGCTCAGCGTCCACACCAGGCCTGAAAGGTGGGTTCCCTCCACACTGCATGAGGCTTGGCAGTGACGTCTGAGCCACGTGTTACTTCTGTCCCCAAGAGAACAGACAGGAGCACCACTCAGCTCTCCCCTCGGGGCCTTCAGACAGGCAGGGGTTGTCCGGATGGCTCTCAGTCAGCGTCTGAACAGCTTAAGAGCCTGTGGGGGAAGAGCAGTGGAGGGAGCAGAGATGCCGTGGCAGGACATCTCCAGGGATACCGCATGGCAAGATTGGAGGTGTGTTTTCGCTGCAGACAGTGGAAGGACCAATGGGTAGAAAAGCCACAGGACAACAGACTGCAGTGAGCCAGGGAGTCAGGTAGGGAATCCCTTGTCACCGAATAATGGAGAAGCCAGAAAGCTACTTATTAGAAATGTGGGTTGGCGTCAGGGAACCATAAGGTCCTTTCCAACGCCTAACAGCTTCCTTTAGGCCCTAGAATAATTGGATCCAATTTGGAAAACAATTCTCGGAAAATAAGCAATATGGCTTTTGGAAAGAATGTTATTATTAAAAACATTTCCAGGGGCGCTTGGGTGCCTCAATCGGTCAAGCATCTGCTTTTGGCTCAGGTCATGATCTCAGGGTCCTGAGATCAAGTCCTGTGTCTGGCTCCCTGAGGGAGCCAGTTTCTCCCCTGCCTGACATTCCCCTGCTTGTGCTCTTCCTCTCTCTCTCTCTGTCAAATAAATAAATAAAAATCTTAACACATTTCCACCCACTCTCTTGGGAGGACCAAAATAGAGGCAGGAACATGGGTGCAGTGGCACAAGGAGGCCACCTGCCCTGGATCTCGGGCCCCAGATCGATGCGACAGCAGAGGTGGTGGAGCTTCATGGGGCACCCTCATCCTGGGAGCTTCCAGGGCCCATGGGCTGTCTCCCCCGTGCCTGTCCACGTGTGCCCGACCCCACCAAGTGCAGCGCTGCTCCTCTCCAGGCATAACATATGTGAGGCGAGGATGGTGCACTCACCTTCTGAGTGACCAAACATAAGACCTGAATGCTGTGCTTTTGGGTCAAAGTGAGTCACTGGCTTCACGAAAGTTCTACTCATGCAAACAGGAAGAAAGCACCATTAATATGCATAGCAATTAATATAAATTTTAGTGTGTAGTTCCTGAATCCCACCAAAGTATCTCTATCACAATCAGTGTTTATCTTGGGCCATTGGAAGTCGGAATGACTGCACCCCAGTCAGGGTATCAGGTGAGCAGGGTGGCCAGAGAGACCCCATGCTTCTGGAAGCTTCTGACTCTGCACCTGGGGCTCACTGCAACTGCACAGCAAAGACGCCGGCCAGCACTCAGCAAGCTGGGCATCAAGGTTAAAAAAAAACAAAAACAAAAACAAAAAAACCACCTGTTCGATCATTGTACTTTTTGAAAATATAAAATCCAATCATCAGCCAACACTGATGGGATATGTTTGTTGACTGTTCATACAGGATATGAAAACACCCCATGATTTTTAATGAAGTGAAGCCCATTTCCTTCCCAAACTTCTGGATTTCACTTCCATTTCAAAGGAACAATTGAGAGGCACCGATTTAGAATTTAACGCTGTATTTATTAGAGTGTTTTTATTAACAAACTTTCACTAGAAAGTTCTGAGTGTGTCAGTGCAGGGGGCACACTGGCTTCACACTCCAGCATCTGATGGCTTGCACACCCACACGTCACCCGGACCCCTCGGCCACAGCTCTGGGGGTCATTAGGGCAGCACCGGGCATCCCCTGTGCAGTGGTTAAACACGGGTTTTGGTTCATTCTGATTTAAATATTTGGAGTCCTGTGACAGGCATGGCTCAGCTTTCCTTTCTGCCTCATCTGCTGGACCCCCCGGACCCAAGCCCTTGTTCGTGGCCCCTCTGCTGCCCTCCATGTTCCTGAGGTCTCTGTCTCTGGAGAGTCCCCTTTGGCTGTTCTCGGGATCACAGCTGGGTTTTTGTAAAGACCCGGGGCTTCTGTGGACACAGGATGGAGGCTCTGGGGTCTGTGGACTGGGCTCCTCTGTGCCCTGGACACCATGGACATTGGTCTTGCCGACTTTCTCCTGGACCTGCACGTGCTGCGCCGGGTGGATAAAGAGGCCTGTGGGCAGGGGGGTCTGCACTCCCAGCTGTCGGGCTCTGCCCTGCAGGCAGGGGCAGTGGCGGATGTGTGGGACAGTGCATACAAAGCCTTCGGGGGCTTTCTGCACGTGCACAAAGCTGCTAGCAGCAGCACATCGGGCGCACAGGCCATCGCCTGCCTGTCCACAAGCATGCGGGCTGGGGCTCAAGTGTCTGTAGGCGTTTGGGCAACGACACCGCTGATTCAGAGAGAAGAAGTGACACAGGGTGTGCTGCTCGAGAGCGGGCGGGAAGGAGACAGGGCTGGTTTCCTGTTTGGAGCTCGGACTGTAAGTGGCTTGCACAGGCAGCCCCAGACTCTTGGCCTGGCTGCTGAAATACTCGGAGCAGATGTGGGTCTCCTCATAAGCTGCCTTATCAGACGTGGAGCAGCTGTGGGATGCCAGGGGCTCTAACTCGTAAAACTCCTGCTCCATGTCAGATTTCTGGGCTCTGGGGTCAAGGTGATAATCACTCACGGCACGTGCTTTACTCTGTCCCTTGTCAGCAGGGGTCGCGGACAGGGCGTGAGAGAATGCACTGCACTGCAGCTTCCTGGGCAGCGGAATCTGCCCACAGGTGCCCTGTGGCCCGAGGCAGCGGCACATGCACTGGAAAAAGAAGGTGGCAAAGGCCCAGCTGATGCACATGATGAGCATCATGAAGGTGCCCAGCTGGGTGTATGCCAGAACTGTGGATGGCATCATCATGGCCCCCGCCACAAAGGTGGTCAGCGCAGCCATAGCAATGGCAGAGCCCATGCGGCTCAGCGAGAAGATCACCTTCCCCTCCCGGTCGGCATCTGGGGCCAGGCGGTAAGCGACCCCGTAGTGGACAGCAAAATCAACGGATAGGCCAACAGCCACCGAGATGATGACAGACTCCAGGACGTTCAGCTCCCAGCCCAGCAGGACAAGAGAGCCGACAGTGACGAATATGGTCCCGGCAATGGAGATGATGGCATACAGGCTAATGATGACATTCCAGGTGGTGAGCAGCATGACGCTGAAGGCCACAGCCACGGAAAGCCCCATTGCAATGAGCGTGCCATCGGAGAGGCTGTCCTGGAGGTCATAGAACTCCAGGTTGCTGACGAACCAGCCATTGCTGAGGCCCTCAGGGGCCGAGCTGAGCTCCCGGGAGATCCACGCGTCCACCTCCTTGTAGAACTGGTGCATCTTCTCATAGGCCAGTGTGAAGAGGTAGGTGCTCTGGAACTCCAGCACGACCGCCCGGATGGTATCGTTGACATCGAACCGTGGCCCCGGGGTCTTGCTGTCCAGATGGTAGCCGGTACTTCTCTCCAGCTCCATTATGGCCCTCTTGATGCACAGCTCGAAGATCTCCTGTTTGTAGGGGAAGCTCCAGCGCCGGCAGCACAGGTACAGGGCAGGCTCATCGCAGTCCTGGTTCTCCATCCACTGCTTGAATGTCTCGATGAAGCAGCTGGTGAAGTCCTGCTCCTCCGTCTGGTAGAAGAAAGTCTGGTTTCTCAGCTTCTGACAGAAGTGCAGTATCCAGACCTGGGAAGCTGGGCTTGCGATGTTAAAGCTGCCATCCAGCACCAGCTTCCCCTTACTCTTGGGGTTCAGAGGGTCTCCGTTGTCTTCTGGGGACACGCCCCAGACCACAGTGATGGGCATGTGCAGCTCCTCCCCACGGTGGACACGCTCAAACATGAAGAGCTTCTTGTACTCGGCATCGTAGCGCTCAAAGGGATGGGAGGGCCTGAAGAGCTGAAACTCAGACAGCTCCAGGGATGGCAGCTTCATCTTGGGGTTCACACACACAACATAGGCCCCGCCCACGGTCAGGGCCAGGAACCACAGCAGCCAAAGGTAGCGGAACTTAATGACGATGCATGGCAACACCTTCTCAAAAAAAATGCGCGAGGCTTCTGAAATAGCTAAGAGCACCCTGTGGCATGTCCGGCGGGCCACTGTCCAGCAGCTCTTGCCCTCAAAGACCTGCTGAGGTGGCTTCTTGAAGCAGCCGAACATGTTGAGGAGGTAGCGCTCGTGCAGGACGACGACGGCTGGGAGCCATGTGACCATCAGCACATAGTTCACCAGGATGGCAGTCCCTGCGTACACGCCGAAGCAGCGGATGGCAGTGATGTTGCTTACATAGTTGGCGTAGAAGGCGGCGGCTGTGGTGAAGCTGGTGACAAACATGGACAGTGCCGCGTGCTGCAGAGTGATGCCCACTGTTTCCGTAGTCGCTGCGTGTGGCCGGTCGAACTTGGTGTAGCTCCACACGTCACATAGGACAAATGCATCGTCTGCACCAATTCCAACCAGAATAACAAGCGCGGTGAGGTTCATGAAAGGGAAGAACTCGAAGTTGAACACCACACGGTAGAGGAAATAGGAGACGATGAGGGAGCTGATGACGGCGAACATGGTCATCAGTGTGATGAACAGGGACCTGGTGTAGGCGCACATGACCAGGAGGACCAGCAGGACCGCAATGGCCGGGTAGGTGGTATCCGTCAGCAAGTAGTCCTGGAACAGGCTGTGTTTGATGCCGAACTCAATGCCCGCCACAGTGGTAACACCGTCTGAGCCATTCCAGTGCTCGAAGTTGTCCAGGTAGATGTCCATCATGCTCTCCCCCTTCTCTGTGGGAGAAAAGAGCATGCTGTACTTGAGAGCCGGCACAGTGGGGCTAGCTGCCTGCGCGGTTAGGAAGTCCTTGTCCACCAGGTAGTGCAGGATCTGGTAGACCGCGTTGTACTTGGTGCATTTGCGAGGCACACCCGTGCACTTGAGCTGCCCCTTTCTCCTGGCGCCCGCGTCCCAGCAGTCGGGCTCCAGGGTGCCATTGTGGTAATGCTTGGCACATGTGCGCACCAGCTTCAGGGTGTGAGACACGTCTCGCTCCACGATCTTCTGGCAGGACGACCTGTTGTTGAGGATGGCGATGTAGTTCCCCAGTGTCCAGCTGGGGCAGCAGGATGCGGCCGTGGTCCTCTGGCACAGGTCACCGAACTGCGGGTGGGATCTAATCTGCAGAGGGAGACATGCGGAGACCGGAGTTTACAAACGCTTCACCCAGAGGCCTGAATTAAAGCGGCCTTGAGGGGCAGGTTAAATAGCTATCCTCCTAGTTAGGTGTCAGTTGGGAACAGGTAGCCGTCCCCCAGACCCGCCGGAGGCTTCCCTCCAGACAGCAAACTGCTCAGCGTGCAGGGGACCCAATGCTGGCTTGGTTTTAAGGAGAGCACAGCAGTAGTAGCTCTTTAGGAAATAGGCCTTTTCCAAGTTACTTTAAAAGGCAATGAAAAGGACAGGCCTTGGGCTCACGTATGGAAACTACAGGATTAATTTAAGAGAACGGTTGTCCGACTGATGGAGGAAACAGATTGGTGGCTTTGTCTAAAACTTCTGGTTATCGGCATGAAATTTTTGGTGACAAAGGTAATATATCTCAACCAATTTAGATGGAAGCAAAGATGATATTCCCCCAGAAAGCTATCAGTGAGCCCCCAGGTGACATGGTGAGAACTGGATGTCAGGGTGCACGAGAGACCAGGGGTGAAATGGTTTCCTGAGAAATGAGCAGAACAGGGCAAGGGTCCTAAATTACAACAGTTTGCATATTTGATTAACAAAATACTTAGGTAGGAGTTGATTTCTTCCACTTCCTTCAAAACTTATTGGAGCTGGCTGAAACTCTCTGGGTTTTGGTGATGTGGGATCTGCTGCATGGTCGCTGTAGGATGGCTCTGGGTCTGGTGTGGACAGTGCCTTTCTTACAGCTGTTCCTGGAGGCCTTTCTTCTCTGGCTGCTCTTGTTACAGCAAACTGAAAAACGACTCCATGCCAAGGGTGGGGTTGCTGGAATATGGCGGAGCCTTCACAACTCGGTACAAATCTGTAACTGTGAGAGCGGCCCCTCTTTCCTGAGGTTGAGTTTAGGAACTACGTCCAGAGCTTTTCTGTAGAAAGCAATCACTCATTTCTATTTACCAAAGGCTGCTCCAGGGAGGAGACTCCAAAGTTCAGAAAGGGCATGAGTGTGTTTCCTCTGCCGTGATTAAACTACTCTCTACTTTTATTAAAGCTGACTCTATCAATCATAGGGATCATTGGCACAAATAGTCCTGGGAACTTAGAATGATCCCAGAACCCTGTTCCCAGTACCCCTCGAAGGCCGGGCTGTCAAGCCGCTTCAGTGGTACCAGTCCTGGGGGCGGGTACAGAGGACAAAACACTGCCCATGTACGACAAGTGTTGGAGCTGGGTGACCCCCAGGGGGAGTCATTATACTAGTCTACCTCTGCATACATTTAAAAATTTCCATAATAAAGCATTTTAAAAGGGCACGCTTTCAAAGGTAGAAACAGATGAGCCAAAAGGGTTATTATTCAAGTATACTAAAATGTTTACTTTAACAAAGGCTTGATTTTCAGCTCATTTCTAAAGGGCAATAATTATTCAACATTCTATAACACAGGATGATTAATATTTAATTAAATTTAAAATAAATGTATTATATATTACTTAAAATAATTTATTTAATTTTAAAATAAAATTAATAAGAATATTCACACGTGCTAAGTCGGGTGAAACGGAACCACCTAATAATAAGTAACAGAAAACCCTGGGATAGCACCGTTCTGGGTTTTGTGGCAGATAACCAGTTCCCATCCCACAAAGAAGTATCACACAAGTCCCTGGAGTCAGCCTGGTGAGTGAGAAGAAAGGGGATACAGCCTCAGCACTGGACAGTCTCAGAAGGAGGAAAATGATCGCGTCTGTTACAAAGCCTGCCACCAGCTTCACACCTGTAGTTGCTTGAAGAACCAAATGTTAATGGTAAAGGGAACAGGGTTGCCAGCCAAAGCCTGGAAAGAAATGACTTCGAATAACCTTTTCAAATAGTGGCAGGGTTTGCATATGAGCATGACCAAAGATTAAAAAGTTAGACAAGATAAATGCCGACCAAAGGCATATCAAAACTAAAATCTAGTGAGCCACTGAGCACCAGTCCTCCAGTTCACAGGTATAGTTGGTTGATGGACAACCTTCCACACAGTCCTCGAGGACTCTGCCAGAGTTAGAAACAAGGACAGAGAAAAGATGCTGTGACTGATACTTTTTACCCTGATCTGGGTGACAACACCCTGAATCTAATGGAAGGGAGCCCCAGAGACTGTGTAGGCTCCCATGGAGGAAAACCCTGTATTGTCATCCATCCATCCACCCACCCATCATCCATCCATCCATCCATCCACCATCCAGCCACCATCTATCCACCTATCCATCCACCATCCACCCATCCACCCATCCACCATCCATCCATTCACCTATCCACCCATCCATCCACCATCTACTATCCAACCATCCACCCACCAAACATCCATCTCCTCATCCATCTATCCACCATCCATCCATCTCCCCACCCACCATCCAACCATCCATCCATCCATCCACCATCCATCCATCCAGCATGCATCCCTCCATCCTTCCATCCTCACATCCATTCATCCATTCATCTATCCTAAAGAGAAAACAGAATTTACTGGGCACCTACACACAAAGAAGGGCAGGAGGGTACAGAAGTTCTTGCCCCGGAGCTGCTCACAGTGACAGAGAGAAATCAGGATTCAGTGTGGAAAGGAGCATACTGTGTGTCAGGGTCTGTGCGAACCTGCAGGGGGGTGCCCAAGTCTTTGGGTGATGGGATGGCAACACCAGCCTGGGGTACGCACCTGGGGCGGTAAGACACTCCGGCATTTGTTACATCACGGGGCTGGAAGAGACTGCGAACGGGCACATCCTCACACAAAAGGTGTACTTTCTGCCACATTGTTGCAAAAGAGATGTCACTGGAGTGATTTCAACATCTTTTAAGTTATCAAACTAAGAACAGCTAGTGGGAGTAATTTCTTGTAGCTCATGAGAAAGTAGCCATTGCCATTCTAGTCAGTCACAGATTGGCTGTTTTTGGGAACTGTCTTGTTGCTGTGGTTATAACGTCTGTGTACACATCTGTTGCCTGACCACAGCAGAGGTGAGGTTGATTTAGAAGCAGGGGGAAGCAAGAAAGAGAAAAAGAAGAAACCAGCAGAGTTTTAAATGACACCTTAACTTTTAAAACTACTGGCAAAGTTGGCAAAAGTTGTAAAAGGCCGAGAACAGAGTGAGAATAAAGAATGTGCCCTACCATGGGTCCCATCCACTCTCCTCTCATGTGGCAAAACCCTCTTGTACTAAAGTTCAAGGGACTCAGGGGCCCCCCAACCCTCTTGATGAGCCTGATGTGCTACCTACTGCACTAAGGAGGCACCTTCCCCAGCCCTCTTTAAAACAAGCATCAGGAGGCCCATTTTCTGGGGTCCACTAAGCTTCAGGGGGTCTCCTGTGTCCATAAAACCTATGCAGTGAACAGGGTGGCAGGCACTAACTTTCGAATCTCCTCTTCAAAGCCGCTCCTCAAGTTCTAACTTCTATGAAGCACAAAGACTGAGGAATAGGGAGAAGGGTTTCCAGCAGAGTCAAGATCTGAGAACCACACTCTGGCTACTGATGGAGGTCTGCCAGCACATCCCTGGGGAGGGAGATCTGGGCAGTCGGCTGAGCCTCCTGAGGACACAAGCATTCTCTGAGGAGGCACTCTGGAAACCAAAGCCCACTGGAACCATGAACTGAAATGGACTCAGGTTGGGGGTTCCATGTGCCGTAAACACAAGCAGGTGAAAATGGCCACATCTGGCCTGAGACGCCGTGCCAATCGCCAGCTGCAGGTAAGCTCTTCTGCGTGGTATCACTTGCTGTGTGTCCCATTCGCTGATGGTGGCTGACGGCTATGACATCGGGGAGGGGAAGGGATGGCCCAGGCTGACCAGTAGCCTGGGGAGGACACAGCTTGCTTGTGTCACCACCAAGCTAGACAACACTCTGTAAAGGCTCTCGAGCTGGGAGACCCGGAATGGGTCCAGTAATAATCTGCAGGCTGAACTGCTATGCATCAGTTGTCACTTAGGGTGTCACAGGACACATTAACTCCTTTGTTAGAAGGTTATCGCTGGGCACTTGCTGCAGAGGCCAAGACTGGAATAGAAAGGTGTATGCAATTGGTAAAACAGTATTTAACGAGTAAAATGATAACCTGTTCTGTGAGGCAGAATTATGGGGCCCTGACCCTCTGTTTATTCATTTGTTGTTGTGGGTCTATAACTGGCTTGACCATTCGGGCAGACACATTTTGGGTCTGTTCCTCGACTTTTCAGAAGAGGACTGGGTGCCCGTCATGTTCCCGCCAGGAATCACACACTCAAACTCAGGGCCTTCAGTGCTGACTCTGCATTTGCAAAATGTATGGACTGGAGGGAGCAGTGTGCCCCTTGTCTGAGTATTTCCCTTTGTGGACTCAATCAAGTCAGACCACTGGGAAGCCACACACTTAGACTTCATTGTTTCAATTTCTTACAGAAATACCTTTTGCCATAAGTTCTCCTGTGACCAGCCTGAGACATGGCTTAGAAATCAGCTCAGCTTCATGACTGCACGTCTCTTGAACATGCTGTTAACTAAGAACTTTGTGCATGACATCACATTTCTTCTGCGGGGGGCCATGGAGATCACGCTCCCCCCCGCCCCGTTAGGACAGGGAAGCCCAGTCTTCTTCTAATACTGCAGGTTGTTGTCCTCTTTGTGATTTTTGTCACCGACTGCGAATTCCACTTTGCTCTGGTGGCCAGGGAGGGAGGGGACAGGTGAGCAGCAACCACGAGTGAGCATGGGGGACTGTGGGCACATACCGCTGCATAGAAGTCACATGTGTGGCTTTACCTTTTCCTCCCATGGTTTTTCCTTCAATTTAGCCATTTTGTCTTCTCTGTAGTCCTTCCTATGAGCCACCTACTCATGCTGATTTTTATCGTCTGATAGCATCTGATACATATTCACATGTGTATGAAATAATGTCCTGCATCCATTCATGAAAGTGTCCACAAAGTGTCCACAGTGCTCATGGGCCTTGAGAGTTGCCGGGTCCATGCAGCGCCCAGCAGCACTCATAATCAGGCTGTTGCTCATTCGAGGCCACGAGGACTCTTTAAATCCTTTTATTTGCTTGTGTTCTGAATGGAGAAGTGCATGCCAAGGTTAAGAGGTGGATGGGGATTTGAACCCAGCCTTCCTTGAGTCTCTTTCCTGCCATGCATCACGTGCAGAAGACAACCACCCCTTTTCCCTTGTCTTGTTGTATCCTGTATGCTATTTTCCACTCAGAGGATCCTCAATTCATAGCAACGTCCCGAGGACTACATGAAATAACCCCGTCAAGTGTTTGAGACACACCCTGACAAATTCAAATTCAACAATACCCAACACCCAGCAGCTACTGATCAGCTGTGTGGATCCGGTGGCCTGAGAGCCTTTGGGGGAGGGAAGGTCTAAAGGTCAACAGCAAAGGTAGGGAATCAAGGCCTAGAAGGTATGGAGTTCCTGAATCATTCTGTTGAGTGTGGTCAGCATGTCACCGTCTGTGAAGTCGCATCTCAAGTGCCAAGGTCAGAGGCTGACTACGGGGAGGGGTGAGAATGCCGAGCAGGAAGTCCTGCAGATAAAAACTGACCAGTGGTTAAGAACCTCGGTTTGTGTGGAGAGGTTGGTGACTTTGGCCTGTTTGAACTGGACAGAGAAAATATGGTGCTCACGGAAAATCCTAATAGCTGGGCCGGCAGACAACACAGAGTCTTTCAGAATGAGGAATAAAGTCGGGAGGTCTGGGACCCAAGGGGGGGAGCCCAGCCTGTTTCCTCGAGAAGCCCTGTGGCCATCCCAGGGCCCTGCACCAGGGGTCAGTCTAGCTCTCAGGTGGGCATGTGATGACACTTCCTGCTATTAGTGAGTTTCTGCATTAGAGTTACACTAGGCATACAGCCAGCTCCTCTTATGCCTGGTTCCTGAGCTTGGGTAGGTGCAGCAGTGACAGCAGACAGCAAGCTCTCCTGGGAGAATCCACCTCTGAGCACACGGAACTGACACCTTATCCAGGCCTGGAGGCTGATGTCACACTTTCTGGGGCTGATGTCTTCTGGCTCCAGAGACTGAGGACAGACGGCTTTTTGTTTTGAATCCTCTGTCTTCAAGATATTCAGCCCAGAGGACAATCTGGGCTGGATTCCTCATCATTTACAGAGTCACCTACACCCCTGGATGTCCTTTTTCCCCAGCCTGGGCCCTAAATCTGCCCCAGATACCCACTGTTGCCACTGGTTGCTCACTGTGGAGTGGAGAAGCTGACCGTGGCCTCAGGAGGAGACACAGCAACTAGCTTTGGAGAGGCAGCACCCAAGAGAAGAAAAGACCAAGTCTGAGCTGTGAGATGGGGCAGTGGCAAGGAGAGTGCTCTTTGCTGAAGAAGGCGGCAGGCGTCAAAGATGGGGCCAGGTAGAGGCGCTTGTAGATCCTGGGGTCTACAAGCATGCGAGCTGGCCTCGGGCATGTGGTCCCCAGGAGTAAGGCCTAAGTAAGTACTGTCATTCCACAAGTCACTGGGGTCGGCAGGGAACAGACTGGCAAAAATATAACCTTATTTTTTCTCAACACATTTCAGTTTTTCTTTACATACCCTTGAATTATCTACATTGCACATTGATTTAATGGCAGGTAAATTCCATAGTGTCTCCCCTCCAGCTGAAGTAAATACTACTCTGGAATATCGGTCACCTGGTGACATGAAAAAGAAAAGAAAAAGGTTTATAATTGTCCATTTTTTCATCAGATTCACCATTCAGGAGCAACTCAGAGTGGGGAAGCAGTGGGACAAGTCATTAACAGCAGGGAGTCTTTCCTTGATAAATTCCAGGAGGAAAAAAAATAAAGCAATGCTATAATTTTGTTTCTGCTCACAGCCTTTGTCTACTCACAACATCTGAAAACGCGTAGGCATTATATAACAGATCCATTTCTGATCAGACTGTGATTAGGAACAGTAATCTGTAAGAACTCTCAGCACAAAATTAACTGAATGTCTCCCTCTTAATTTTGAAACATGTCACCAGAATGGGGTATAAAACCCAAGGATCCATTAGGGGATATCAAGAGTGGATGTTCTTTTGGGCAGCTAACCAGGGAGGAAAAAGCTGGTAATCGTTTTAAAAGCACTAAAAACAGTCAACCGGATATCGAACGACGGCCAGGGTTGCAGACATATTCCACGTTCTGGCTGGGTCCATGGCCTCTCTGGGCCACCAGAGTCTAGAATAAATACTGTGATAATCACACTAACACAGGCCAGTGGTGGGACAGGCAAACCCAGCCCTGAGGTCAGAAGCGGTGGAACCAGGTCCTGCCTTGCCCCAGCTCTGGAGATGAGCGGCTCCTCTGAACCCTCGTCTCTTGTTTGAAAGCACATCTCTCTCAAACAGGTGTGAGAACTGAAAGGAAAAACAGTGGGTCAGTTAGTGCTATTTCTGCTCCTTCTGCCATTAGAAGAACTTCATATGATAAAACGGAGTGAACTCAACTTTCTGTTATCTAAAATGCCTAATAGTGATGACAAAGAAAACCAATCTGCAAATTTATGAATAAAGCTTTATTATGTGAGCTTTTATTCATGATTATGAAGTTTTCTTTTATAAACCATTTTCTTCACTAAATGGCCATTATCTATGTGGGCTGATTTCGAAGAGTGAAACAAACCCATGCAAACAAAGGACAGAATTCTCCCTAATTTCCTACTTTCATCTCTCAGTTACTATACAGTGAAACAGACCCTCAGCTAGCTCTAGAAACATCAGGAAGTCCAGTGAGGTCCTCTAACGAGACAGGAAAATACACACATTAGGGGGATTTTCAACAACAATTTTAAAAAGCTGCTTTAAAAAAAAAAGCACTGGTAGGAAGATTCACTGACAGAGAGGCTGCAGTTCCTCACGCCTACTCTCCGTGGCTAAGCAGCCCGCTCCCCATGCACCGGTGTCCCCTGAGGCTGTACTCTATGCCACAGCAGATGCTGGTTAGTCAATCTGTTGCCAGTGTCTGGAAACGTAGCAATGCTACATTAAAATCTGGATTCCTGACGTCAGGGAAGTTCTTATATATCCGGGCCCTCATTCCTGCAAGGCCACATTCAGTGGAGCTAGGTGGCAGCAATTTGAGCTCCATACATGATGTCATATCCCACTGTCTGATGCATTCACATGACAGGCTGGCCCCTGAGGCATTCCAACTGTGGGCCTCTGGACCATATTCTGTTCATCTTTCTATCTCTAATGCCTAAGGCACAGAGAAGGCTTTTATATATGCTTTCTGAATGAAAACAAAACTCAAGTATATTTCTGATAATATAGTAGATTATTTTAGAGTTTGATCCAAAAATATGTACTTGTTATCTCACTGAGAATATTTTTTTAAAAATTTAATAAATTTAAATGTTAAGAAATTTGGTGCAAGGTCAAGTTTTTTGGGATATTTTTTATTTTCCTTAAAACTGAATCTAACTCAATACTCTAATTATAGGTAAATAAATTCAGAGGAGTGGTTGACTGACCTTGAGAAGAAAAACTAACAGCTAATATCTGTGTCAGTGCCCAGCATCTCCACCCACCAATCTTGAGTTACTCATGCTCCATCTCAAGTACAAGGAACCCCAAGGGGCTGTTCACCGAGGATGCCACTCACTCGGAACGTCGCAGAAAAAGCTGTCTTTGTGGAAGTTCCAGTCAACTTCTCTTTTCTCTCTTTCATAGTGATCATCTGACCATCTATCATCCCGATGGCTGAAATGGAACAACAATGTGATCTTCAATAAAGCACTTGTGACAGCACAGGGAATGTAGTCAACAATGTCGCAATAGCATTGCATGGTGGCAGACGGAGGCGAGCACGGTGTAGGGTGCAGACTTGTTGACTTGCTCTTATATATCTGAAGCTAAACTATGTGTGTCCACCACAATGCAATCATAAAAATATAAAAATAAAGTACTAGTTTTTTAAGGCCAATAAGGATACCAGTAATGGTGTACCACAGCCATGACCTAATTGAAATTAAAAGGACTGGGACGCCTGGGTGGCTCAGTCATTAGGTGTCTGCCTTTGGCTCAGGTTGTGATCCTAGGGTCCTGTGATAGAGTCTCGCATGGGGCTCCCCACTCAGTGGGAAGCCTGCTTCTCCCTCTCCCACTCCCCCTCCCTGTAATCCCTCTTTTACTGTCTCTCTCTGTGTGTGTCAAATAAATAAATAAAATCTTAAAAAAAAGAAATTAAAAGGATTAATATAAGTAACCAACATTTTCTCACTTCTGTAAAAGAAAAAAAAAGCCAAGCCCCCTCTCTCTCTCTTTTTTTTACCTTAATACAACAAAATCTTAAAAGACAACAAAAATGTAAGCCAATTCAGTGGCAAAGGGTTTTGAGCCACACACTGGCATTTAATCATCTTGCTTAGGCAATCCTTAACAGCGGAATTGATCAAGTAATGTTTTGGGTAAAAATTAATAAACAATTACCTTTTGGCTTGTTCATCTGCATATTTAAAAGGATAATTTGCTAATGTTGCTTTGTATCCTGTATTTTTCACCATGTTATTCCATGTGACCAATCTCTGGCCTATCGCAGTCCCTCTTGGCTCAAAACCCTGAGACAAAATATTACAAATTCCCATTAGTGCATTTCTCTTCAGGCTATGAATGGTTACAGCAGTTTGGGAAAGCAATGCTGGGGCAACACGTGGTTTTCAACAGAAACACAGACGCTCCTCGCGGCTGCCCCAGGAATGGACAGTACTGAGCAAGACGGCAGCTGCTGTTCACCATGACAAGGCAGTTTGGTTCTCTGGTGTGTGACCTGTCTCAGCAAAGAGAAATAACCATATCTGGGAGCTTATCTTCCAAAATCATACCTAAGCAATTAGCAAATACTTACTTTGATGTTATAAGATAATTACGGCGTAATCGAATTATGACGTGCACGTTAAGAGTGTTTTATGGGAACACTTACTTAAAAACAGACCCTGCTATCTCTTAGTAAAACTGAAATTTCTTTCACTTCTCAGAGGAGAGGGAAGAAAAAGAGACATTCAGTCTTAACGACTTTATGAAAATACTTTCATGGAATGCAGATTCTCCATTTTATTGCTTTTTAGCTTAAACATGGGAGCCAAGAAGCAAAATTTCCAGGTCTGTAATGGCGAGCAAGTTCCTTGACTTTTTAAGAACCTGAAAATAGGATGACAAGGGTTTACTTTTCAGAAAGAGAGCTGCATGCTCCTCCTGATGGCTTGAGAAGGTTTTTAAAGAAACAGGATACTAAATTACATAATGTTACACGTTTTAAAATACTGAATTTCTTGAGATAACTGTGGGCTACAGCAATATGATGGGCTAAATTGTCCTTACCAGCAGTGGATCAGAGAAGTCAGGAAGCTCGGGCACTAACACCCCAACCAAGGCACAGACGACGATGAACACAGTGCACATACCCAGCACCACCACGGGCCAGTCAGCTATCAGGGATGCGTAGCTGCAGAGCAGAGAGGAGCACACAGGAGGCCACTTAGAAGCAATAGAGGCTTGCTGCCTGAGAGAGCAATGTGTTAAATCCTCCTTGTTCAGACCTAGTCCTAGAGTTTATCAATCAAAGATGCAGTGAGATGATAAGACAGACAGCATTTCACATCTATGTCTGTTCCTGGAGAGATCTCCAATCTACACCCTCACGTGGGGAGAGAACATACTGGAACCCAGGACCCATCCTCCTGCAGCCTCTTCTGGAACTTGTTTCACCATCCTTGTACTCTGGCAGTTCTCGGAGAACTCAGCCCACAAAGAGGCTCATGTATCCATCTTCAGAATAACCAAACCAAACCCAAAACTTCCCACAAATATGCCACTTTCCTTCCAGCTGGAACTATAACGAACATGTCAGCCTCAGTTCCAGGAGAGAAAGATACCTGTTTTCTGAATTCATTTAGTGTTGTATTGGCACCTGGACCAGCACCTTCTGGAAGGCGCCCTGTGAGTACCTGCCCCTTCCTTCACTCTCCAACCAACCTCAGCAGGGGGGTCTCGGTTTCCCTTCCCTGTCACCAACCCTGCCCCAGGTCGGAGTCATTTCTTCTAGGTGTCCCTCCCTTCTGTAAGATCCTGGGTTTTACTGTAGTGACACATGAAGATCTTGAAATGGGCTCTGTGCTGAACAGAAGTTGATGGAACAGAATTCTTCAAAAAATTCAAAAATGTATCTTGTCAACTTCAGGTTTCTTGAATTTTTATTAGAGAAAAAAGAAGAATTTCACTTGTGGACAATTACTTTCAAATCCTTGACAATGTTAGCTCACTTGACTGCTATGATGGCTGTTTCTGGCTTCTTACTTCTATGTGTCTGGGTTATTTCTTTAAAGTCAGACCACGGGTTTAATAAGACTAGAGGCTCTAAACGTCACTCAGAAAAGCTGCTGTTTGTCTTCAAGACAAGTTTGCTTGTGTTTCCATTCTGATCACTCAACACCACGGATCTGGCTTTCTGTGGGTATTGACTTCAAATGAAATTTTAACACGGAAATTAAAGTACAGCATAATTCTGCTTTAAGGGAACACTCGCCCAGGGATTTTTCAGTGTTGTTCTTCTCAAGGTCGTCTCAGGAGCAGGAAGAATGATCGGTTGCACTTACCAGTGGCTCCTACGTGTCACAGGTGTCACCTCACTTAATTCTCACAGCTTTTTGAGATGCGCTGCAGATCTGTGCTCTGAGTCACGGAGCTGGGCCAGCATGCTGACTACTGTTGGCAACACCGGACTACACATGTGAAAGGGCCTGAGAGAGAAGATTGTAACAGGCCTCATCACAAGAAAACAAAATTCTCTACCTCTGTGTGATGGCAGATACAATGCAGACTTGCTGTGGTGAACGTTTCACAATACATACAAATACTGAGTTGCCATGTAGGGTGCCCAAAGCTAACATAATGCTCTATGTCAGTTGCAGCTCAATAACAAAGTCACAAATAGGAGCCCCAGCCATCTGGCTCTAGAGAGGGGCCTCCCAATCACCATGATATTGTCTCTTGCTCCAAACACGAGAGAAACAAAACACATCAGGACTAAGTCCACTTGCAACAAGAGTGTGCACCCCCAAATTCACATTTTACACTGAATATCTAATCCACACTAACAGTTCATTTCATGATGCAAAACCACCGAGATCCATAGGCCCCCAAGTCTGAGTATTACTCACAAGCCTGCAAATTCTGAATTTAACAACTCACTCTGGAAAAATTATGCCAGATAAGATGGACGATCCTTGGAACACAATTCTGAATGTAATGAAAACATATAAATCACGGAGGCTGATTTGGCTTGTTCAAAGGTACACACTGTTTCCAGAACACGCCAAGTGCTGATAGTCTCCCCGGACTCTGTTTCCTCCTCCGCCAAATGCAAACTCAGGATGAAAGCAATGAGTGTGGAAGCAATCTAGTCCTTTGTCAACAGCACCCTTGAGACTTTCTGTTCTTGGCTTCAGCCTTAACAAGAAAGAGTCCTTTACATTTTAGATCTTTAAAATATCAGCTCTGTGAAATGAAAATGGCCCCAGGCTTAGACAATTACTCCCTATACTTTGAATGGACCAATCTCCTTGCAAATGGACCGTAAATTCTGCCTTCTTACCTACAAACGCATTAACAGCAGAGGGCACTGGGCCTGGAAGTGCTTCGTTTTCTCTCCGTGGGTCAATTTCCCCAGATGACTTCTTGTTTTGTGTTCTGAAAAGTCTGCACACACACACAACCTGAACACCCCTTTCAATCGTTGCTTTTCTTCCCTTGAGCACACTGGGGTTTGATTTTCCTGTCCTAGGAGGAAATCCATGTGTGTGCATGGATTGCACATGGAAACTTCATGGCATTAGTGATGGCCGTACGCTTCTTCCAAACCTAAGAGAGGTTTAGAGGCTCCAACTCCCTCCTCCTGCAGCGCGTGTCTCACAGGCGAAGCTCTCCTGAGATACTGTTCACACTTCTTGGAGTCACCCCACTGAGCACTGCGTGGGGGTACATCCACAAGGGTCTCTCCTCGATACCTCATGACTGCTGCCTGCACTGGATATTGCTTAGCCTTGGGGACCACGTGAGAAACACAAGTCACATGTACAATATGAAACCCAGACAACGTTGTAATACTAAGATAAAAATCTAATAAAGCAGGAAAACCAGAGAAGCAAGGAAATTAAATATGGCCTATAAATGTCACCATTACATTTTTCACTAATCCCACTCCTGATGAGCCTGGGTTCAAGGCCTGTATGGTACCTAAGTAAAAAGAATAAAGTATTTGTGCATTATGTTTCTGAAAAATGAACCACATGTGTGGGAAAGATGTGTCAAAAGGCCCACTGCTTTGACTGTGATACCTCCTCCTGCTGTCACGTAGTCCTGTCCTGCTTGTGCCCACTCTCGTTCTGGAAACTTCCAGATGCTACCACAGCATAACTGCAGATGCCTTTGGCCTCTGTACCTCAGCGTTTCCCAGCTGGTGATAGGGAGGAGCTCTCTGGGAGGCCCTGCAGGATGCTAAGTCCCAGAGAAGACACAGATTGGAGGCACTTGTCCCTTCTACAGGACAGGGACACGTGTTGCAGCTGAGCTGGGGATCCATGCAGGCGTGCAGCTGGCTTCCTGGCTCAGGCTGTCACCCACATGGCAGTTTGCACGAGTATCCTGCTGCACGCTCAGAGATCCTGAAGTAACTGTCCCAACAAATTCATGAAGTGTCTTTCAGGGTTAACCTTTGCTTGGGGCCATGGTGTAGGGGCCAGTTCTAAATGGGCCATTTGTACCACAATGGGCCTCCACAGGGTATTTTCCTCTCTTAGCTCACAAAGCTGTTTTCCTCTGCCATTCCTGGCTTCTCTAGAAACAGGCTCTCCTTTCTTCCTTCCCTTTGAGCAGAAATTAGGGCTTCACACAGTGTGAGTGTCCTGGACCCAGGCCCCCCTTCCCGACTGAATACCCAACCCATAACCCCTTGCAGCCTGGCTGCGCTCTTTTGAACCTGCCAAAGCCAACAGACTAGTCCTCTTTTCGGTTTCCATTCGCCCTCAATTGAGCGGTATTTGACACTTCAGTTATTTAACACTTTGGTGGTATTTAACACTTTCTTCCTGAAAATTTCTTTTTCCTTGTTTTTCTTTTCCCTTCTATTTCTCTTAACCATTCCTTATTTATCTTGTCCCTTAAGGGCAAGCATTTCAAAATGTTATTAATCATAGTTTTCCTAGTGATATCAGCTATCAGTTTAGTGGGAGGACTGACCGAAACTTGTGGAATTTCCCAGAAGAACATAGGATACAGAATTCTCTCTTTGTTTGGAAGTAACAAAGTCAATGCTGTTAGCGTCACAGAATAAGGTGACGCTGGTGTCAAGGAGTAAAAACATGGGAGATGCAAACCTCACCATTAAGGGACGCAGAACCTGATACAGAAAATCAGACAACTTTACAAGTACTTACAAAACCAAGTAAAGAAGTATGTGTTTTTAGAGGGATACAGATAAATATTTTGTGAATTCAACAGGGATTACTTTCAGCTAGTGCAAGGGAATCAGAAAAGGCTTTTTTGAAGAAGTTCTATTTGTATGTATAGGTACTGAAAAGAAGACATAAGGACCTGTAAAAATACCAATCTAATAAAAGAAAAAACACAAATGAATGTCATCAAAATGCAAAACTCTTAGTCACTACAGAGGGCTCTATTATTTGTAGAAAAATGGAAATTCATTTCCCAACATGCCATATTTAGTTCTATAACCTCTCCCTTGGATAAACACAGTCTATCCAGTCAATGGACGGTCATTCAGCCTTTGGAAGGAAGGACATTCTGCCACTGCACAGATGAGCATGGAGGGCATCCTGCTGAGTGACATGGGCCAGTCCCAACAGGATAGAAACCATGGGGCTGCACTCACGGGAGGTGTCAGTGGGGTCCATTTCATAGAGTTGGAAAGTAGACAGTGGCACCGGTGGCTGGGGGTGGGAGGAATGGGCAGTGCTATTTAATGGGGGCAGAGTCTCTGCTCTGCAGGGCAAAGGCAGTTCTGGAGGTGACCATTGCCATGCCCCACAGTGACTTGAACTTGGGAGCCACAGAGCTGTGAACTTGCACATGGTTAAAACGGCAGATTTTATACTCTATTTTAGCACAATTTTTAAAAATAAGTAATTTTTAAATGGAAAGGGAATTTACAAATGAAAATTTATGTAGTAATTCTACTCAAAAGAGAGGATAAGGGTTTGGTCATCAGTGCTTCCCTAGCAGGTGAGTTTCAAAGATTTCATAGTCACCTACATCTGGAACCACCACCTACAAGCACATCACCAGGCTTTTTAAAAGAAACACCCATTTAACATTCTGCTTTTTGACTGAAAAGATAAAACTTCAAAATTTCCACATGAAAGAATACCTCCATTTTAATATGGTAACCACATTTTGTGGAAGAAACACAGACAACCTATCTGGAACAAAGGGCTACAAACTCAACTGCTGGCAGGCAGGAGAACAGCGATTCTGTCCTTGGCAAGTAAGAAAAGAAGGAAGGGACCCATGGAAGGAGCCAATATAGATTGTTAAACACAAACAGAATCTAAAGACTAAACTTCTACCTTCAGGTCAAACTTCCTTTGGGAGTGAGGATTACTCAATAAGCCAAGTCAGAGGAAATGTACTTTTCCTTCATAAAAATATGAATGAGAAAGGCAGAAACAGCAGCAAAATGTGAACAAAGGATTGAAGAGAAAAGTATGCAACTAACTTCATCATTTAAGGAGATGATACAGCTTACTTTACCTTCTTGGTAATTTGAAAGGTCTGCACGGTCTGAAAAAAAAGCAGAGGAAAAGCAATCAGAAACAAGACATCATAACATGAAGGCTTTTTATGTGCACTTGGCATTGTGTGAAGGCACAAGGTGGAGATGCAGGTGGAGTCCCCACACACTGGGCGGAGGGAGGGGACGGGTAAGGAAGGGGAGGGTGTCAGAGCAGCTGCCCAGGACGTGGACATATAAAATGGATGACTTGACAACTGAATTAAATGACACAATTACATGAAAAGGCACAGCCGACATGCACAGGTTGGATAAGCACACTCGTCAGATGCTAGGGGCAGAGGTGTGTGGATGCCACGGACCTGAGGGCACAGTGGGAAGGAGCGACACCATGGCATCAGTGAAGGGCTCAAAAGGGGCTTTCATTCAAAACAGCCACTACTCAAGAAGTTATGAGGAATATTTAATCTGGAGGGTAAATCTACCCAAAAAGCAAAACACCATATTTTCATTATAATTACATATTCGTTTTTAAAGCTTTATTGAGATAGAATTCATAAACCATTCAATTAGTCCATTGAAAGTGTACTGGTGGCTGGTAGCTTTTAGTGCCTCCACACCCTGGTTTTTAAAGAACAGGCTACCTGAACACCAGTGATGAAGCTTCTCTTGAGCCTGAAGAGAAAACCACTTTTACAGAGCGGGAGAGTAAGGCACTGAACAAAGAAGCAAATCACTTGTATCTGAACCCTTAGTATTTTACTCACAGTGTTCAAATCATACATCCTTAAACGACCTCCTGAACCCAACAGACTTTGTTGTCTCTAGGTCTAGAGTGACCCTCAGAGCCACGACTTTGGGACAGAGAAATGATAGTTTATTCTATAGGTTTTGGGTCATAACAAATGTAAATTTTCTCTCTCCTCCTACTCACCCCCACTAACTTCTTTTTTTAACAGATAAATTCATGGATCTATGACTAGTTTACTTCCTAGAGGCAGAGACTCCTCACATTCTTTCTGCTTGAATAAAGACTTCATTTTGTGTGATATTTAGAGAAGTAGAGATGTCAGATCCATTGTATAAGGAAAACGGGTTACCACCAAGATACCTCGTGGGAACACATGAAATCCCTTTGACACAACAAGTGGATGTGTGAAATGATATGACAACAGGCAGACACGAGACCCATCTGATTTCGCCATTGGTGATGGTTCTTTGGCCGCCTCTCACTACAGGGCACCTGCAGAGGAGGCCCGCAAGGCATTCCCTGCACTTCCATCCACTAGAAGCTGTCTTCTTCCATCTGTAAAATCCTTCCAATTTGCTTTTAATCTCTACCTAATACAACCTGCAGGATGAGTTTTATCTAATCTCAGTATTGCGTTGATAAATAACAATTCTAAAAACAAGCAAATCTAACCTTTATTACAGAGCAAAATAGTCTTTTTTAGAATTCATTCACCTTTAATACGTAAACTCACAGCCAAAACCAAACAAACAGAAATAATCTCAGGTGGGAACACCTGCCTGTTCTTTGGTTAGGTTTTGGCCTCTTTCAATGGGATAAAAAAAAAAAAAAAACAAAGCAGATGGCATTTGCTCGGTGACAGAGTCCCAGGGATGAGATTGGGTTGTGTGCCATTCCCAGATGACCAGTTCCAGAATGCATTTCTGTACACGAGTGGGTGACAAAAACATCATTATAGGCAAAGCTCTAATCTGCATAAGAAAGCACTTTGTAACTATGTCAGTCGGACCCTGGCAATTAGGAGTAAGCTGCTGGGCACCTCACACCTGAGAACAAGAACAGTTGGGGACTGTGGCTCCAGGACCCCGATGGCAGTGAACTGTGCTGTATGCACATCGCTCGGTCAAGGGCACAACTAAGGAGCCGCAAAGTCCTCAGGAAGGCGGCACGGAGGTATGGAGTAGGGGTGTCTCCGTGATGGGGTTGAGGCAGATAGAGAGGCAAGGGAAGTCTTTAAAAAGGCAATAGAAAAAAAGAAGTATGAGAGGAAAGTTAACAAGAAAGGAAAAATGTGGAAAAGCTATAAATGGTGTTTTTGTTTCCCTTGTGTTTTCTCTCTTGTAACAATGTCTGGGGATAGAGTAGGAGATTGCAGGGTGAGGGAAAGGAGGTTAGGAAACCATAAACCTGCCACCCATCCATCTAGATTGCTCCTGTTGACAAAGTTCCAGAATTAATATCACAACTTAGAAAGAGACAGTGTCAGGCTTCACAAATTCTAAGTCATTCTTTTTAGCGGTTGGGAACATCAAAGCCATGGGGGAAAACTGCATTATTTATTTATATTTTTTCTTATTTATTTTTTAAGTTAAAGTGTAGCTGACACAGGCTGTGACATTAGTGTCAGGCACGTGACACGCTGACGTGACAAGTGTGTGCGTTACGCTGCAGTCACATGAGTGTGGCTACCATCTGTCACTGCTCTTCACTGTGACAACAGCACTGACTGTGTTCCCGTGCTGTGCCGTTCCTCCTGGGACCTATTCATCCCATTCCTGGAAACCGGACTTCCCTCTCCCCATCATCCATTCCTCACCTTCCTTCCCTCTGCAACCGGCTCTGTTTCTGCTCTTGTTTGTTTTGTGTTTTAGACTCCACATATGAATGAAATCATATGATAACTGCCTTTCTCTAGCTGACTATGTCATTCAGCATAATACCCTTTGATCCATCCATGTTGTTACAAATGGCAAGATTTCACCCTTTTTTATAGCTAAGTAATATTCCAGGGTGTGTGTGTGTGTGTGTGTGTGTGTGTGTGTGTGTGTGTGCACGCGCGCGCGCATACTGACCACATTTTCTTTTTTAAATTATTTTTTAAAACTGCAGTATTTTATTTATTTTTTTGAGTAATCTCCACACCCAATGTGGGGCTTGAACTGAGAACCTTGAGGTCAAGAGTCTTAAGAGTCATATGTCCTACCGACAGAACCAGCCAGGAGCCCCACTACCACATCTTCTTTATCCATTCATTACGTGATGGACACTTGGGCTCTTCTGTATCCTTGCTGCTGTAGATAATGCTGAGATAAACATGGTATGCATGTTTCCTTCCAAATCAGGGTTTTCATTTGCTTTGGATAAATGCCCAGCAGTGCCATTACTGGATTGTAGGGGAGCTCTATTTTGAACTTTCTGAGGAACTTCCATACTGTTTCCCACAGCGGCTGCACCAGTTTGCATTCCCACCAACAGTGCATGACGGCTCCCCTTTCTCCACATCCTGGCCAGCAACTGGTGTTCCTTGTGTTGTTGATTTTAGCCAGCCTGACAGGTGTGAGGTGATCGCTCACTGTGGTTTTGATTGGTATTGCCTTGATGACCAGTGATGTTGAGCATCTTCTCATGTTGGCCATTTGGATGTCTTCTTTGGAAAAAGGTCTATTCAGGTCCTCTGCCCCATTTTTTAGCTGAATTATTTGGGATTTTCTTGGTATTGAGCTGTGTAAGCTCTCCATACATTATGGATATTAAGCCCTTATTAAGCTTAATTATATTAATGGATATTAATATCCATTAATTATTATTAATAATTAAAATGGATATTAAGCCCTAATGGCATTAGATGTACCATTTGTGAATATCTTCTTCTGTTTAGTAGATGGCCTTGTCATTTTGTTGATGATTTCCTTTGCTGGCAAAGCTAAAAAGGCAAAAGCTTTTTACTTTGGTGTAATGCTAATAGTTTAATTTTGCTTTTGTTTCTCTTGCCTCGGGAGATATATCTAGAAAAATGTTGCTAATGCTGATGTCAAAGAGTTTCCTGCTAATGATTTCTTTTAGGATTTTTATGGCTTCAGGTCTCACATTTAGGTCTGTAATCCATTTTGAGTTTATCTTTGTGTATGGTGTCAGAAAGTGGCCTAGTTTCATTCTTCCTCATGCAGCTGTCCAGTTTTCCCAACACCATTTGTTGAAGAGACTGTCTTTTCCGCATCAGATTTTCTTGTTTCTGTTGTCAAAGGCTAATTAACCGTTTAAGCCTGGGCTTACTTTTGGGTTCTCCACTCTGTTCCATTCCCTCTTTTTGAAAAAACTGAGGTATAACTAACATATAATATTAGTTTCAGGAGTACAAGCTTATGATCAATATTTGGATTCACTGCACAATGATCCTAAGTCTGGTTAACACTGACAGCTTTTTGCATATTTCTGAAGAGTGAAAATGCTTTGAAGGAAATATACTTTCTGTTTTGTGGCTGTAGTCAAATTTAAGTAAGAAAGTGCCTAAAGTAGCATGTTCTTTTCTCAATTGTCCCCCTGGATTGTGCCATATTGCCTGTTTGTAAAAGATGGCAGTTTGCAAATAGTAACTTTTCAGTCCAGCGCTGGTATGTGAGGAAGCAAGTACCTTAAAGTAAAGAATCCACACCCTGATGAGTGTTCTTGAAAGATTTCCAACAAAAGCAAAAGCATTCTTTGTCCTCCAGTGTTTGCACAGATCATCTCAGGGACCCTTGGGTGCTTCGAGAAGATGAAACAAGCACCCTGGATGTTCACATACCAGAGCTGGGTGTGCTGGGGTGATGCACGTCCTGAATGCTTGCAGACATCCACTCCATGTGGGTCATTTTGCATTTGGAGTTGTTACCACCAAGGAGCTCCAGCTACCACACAAAGCACAGAATGAACCATGTGGGCAGATGAAAGGGCTAGCAGTGGAGGACCGCTGCTTAAAGACCATCTCACAAACACCAAGCGCTTTATAAATATTAACAAAGACATTCAGTACATATTAAATGCTTGAGTATGAGGAAATTGTCTTTTTTTAAAAAGATTTTCTTTCTTTCAGAGAGAGAGTGGGGAGGGGTAAAGGGAGGGGGAATCTCGAGCAGACTCCGTGCTGAACGCAGAGCTTGACACAGGACTTGATCTCGCAAGCCTGAGATCATGACCTCGATCACGACCAAGAGTCTGATGCTCAACCAACTGAGCCACACAGCCTCGGTCCCCTAAATATGTAAATGTATTAAAAAAAACTTGGAGGGGAACTCAGCAAATCAATAGCCCTCTTTACCCTGGGGGAAAGAATCAAGGATGAGCCCTACTTTGCATTTTTGAATTCATGAGAATGTATTCGTGAATCGGTTGTATAATTAAACAGAAGAGAAAGAATTTTTATAAAGAGAAATTGGGAACCTGTTCATTTAGGTATGTGTGACTGAAATATTTTATTTGAAAATTTCTCTCACTGATACAGAATCCTGACTAACTACATACTAGATGAAAAGAGGTAACACTACACACAGATCATAATTTTCAAAGAACTTAAAATCCATTTAATATGAAGTTGGTAGTTCTGCTCAGTTCAAACATTTACTGCATGGTTTAAGTGACAAGTAATCTGATGGTAAACGGAATGAATCCCTTGGAGGCTTAATGAGACCAGGGTCCCAGGCTCCTCACCAGGGATAGGCTTCAGTAGCCTTGGGGCAGGACCTACACAGTCCCAGCCAGGGCGACTGCCTTGGAGAGTTGCCAGGAAGATATGACATCCAGACAAAAATAGCTGGAGAATAATACAAGAAAAGAAGCAGAACTTAAAGGTATGGGGCAAACATAGAGTGGACAGGGAACAGGGAGATAAGGTGAGGACAGAGTAATCCTGAGAATAGCGCTGAACTGGATCCGAGAAGCAGAATATGAGTGAGGTCTTGGGGGGATGGCTGGGCTCAGAGAGGTGACAGGAGGCGGACGGAAAGCAAACTTCACACATTGTGCAGGACCTTCCCAAGCAGAAGGAGTTGAGTCACAGCGACAGTTTGGGGGCAGCCTAATGAGGCAAGGGCTGCTGTGGGGCCGAAAACTCTATTTTAGGATGAATGATCTAGGGCTGGAGTACAGGGTGAACCCCAAGGAGAAGCACTGAAGACTCCGGGAGCCCTGGCTCAGAGCTAGTGAGTGTTCTAGGAGCACAGCAATGGGAGAAAGAAAAAGAATAACTTCTAGCTTCCTTTAGTGAAAAATCTAATGAATACGGGGATAAAAATTCTTAGGATGGATCAACCTGCTTTATTCAGCATTTCACCAGAATGTTTTCTGGTCATACCATATATATTTATGAAAATACATACTAAGTGCCTTAGAACACACTTCCATTCTCAGTGGTGTTAATATTCCTTTATGATGACCTACAATCAGAAATGCCTAAAACGACATTGAGCATCTTTATAGAATGAACTTAAATAGCAGTAGGGCCCATGGAAGAGAAGTTAGTGACGATTTGGATGGCGAGATTGTCCGAAAGTCTGGTCTGGAGGTTGAGGGCACAGTTTTGTAAGCACGTGTTTGAGACTGACATTAAACCTGGTTCAACAAATACATTTAATCACTCTCATTAAGACACAGAAACACTTCTCACTTTCAAAATTCTATGGATCTTATCTATAAAAAAGGAAAACCATTTCTGCATTTTCTCGACAAACTATTCAAATTATATTAAATAATAGCATGTATGTTAATCACGACCTCAGTGAAGGGACATCTGAATTTAAGTCGAAGTTGTCAGTTTTCCACGAGGACAGGGCCCTCCTTGGTGAGACAGAGACCATAGCAGAAACACAAACATCCTTCACTAACCTGTTGGTCACCTCCTCCTCCAAGTTCTCCTGGTCCCCAGTTTTGGGTTTGACTTGTCCATATTTGGTTCACCGTGAAAACAATTATTTGAGCTCAAAATTACAACACACATCATTCACCTTTCTTAAAATTCATTTCCCACATATTTGGGATTACATTGCCTCTACAAAATTACTCTTTATCATACAAGTTTGAGTATTGAAGGTTGAAAGTCATACCTGCTACTTAAAAAACAAAACAAAACAAAAAAACCTTTGAGGGGGAGTTACAAAAATGATAAAAATCTACTGTATCAAAATGAATTCCGACAGTGTAAGCAATACCTCGCAGCTGTTGTGACATCTTCATTGTGCAGGCCAGGAGGACAGGCCAGTGCTCACCATCCACAGAAATTCTTTCGTTATGCTTTTAAGAACACCAGTATATAGAGAAACAAAATTTTCTTAACCACATTTGCTCACATTTATCTGTAGCTTAGAAACTAAATTTACATAACTCCACTGCCAAAAGATCCAATAAAGATCAAAGCAAAACCCAAACAAGGTCAGCTTTTGTAAAAATAATATGGATAGAAAAGAGATTCCTTCTCAGCCGGAAGTCCAAGGTTAAAAAAATCAACTAAGCTGAAAGGAATCTGACGAGAACAAATGGGAATTTTCTGAGGGAACATGAGGAAGAGCCCAGCGTGGCGGGGCCCACCTGTTCTCAGGCCACAGTGAGAAGCACCACAGCAGCGAGGCAGAAACTTCTGGGCCGCTGTGTTTGGCTCCGAGTGGTGCAGACTCTATGCCAATGACACCCAAACACCACAGAACAGAGTCTGGACAGAGTCTGGACATGTATCCTGAGGACAGTGTAACAAGAAGATCATGATGGCAGGTCAGGAAGCCTGTGATTAACAGGGGGCTAAGTGAGGGCCCCAAGCTCTCCGACTTCAGCCTCTTCTTCTGTACAATAAACAGAACTGGATTCTATCATTTCTAAAGCCCTCTCCTGCTTTGAAATTCTGCTGTATTCTGTGGAGCTTTAGATCCTTCAGATCACTACCTGGGTATCTGAACACCAAGTCATCCGACAAGAGCTGGAAAGCCAGGCGCCCCCAATCAGAGTTCGAGGCTGAAATCGTCATGTGAATAATCAATGGAAATGATCTTCCACAAGAGAGGGAAGAACTCGTGTCTTAAAATGTTTTGAAAAATAATGCTGACTCTTCATGTGAACAGCAAGTGAGAGAGATGTATTGTAAACCACTAAATTGATGGTTGAATGAAAAAGGTGCTAAAAAAAAGGGGCTTGGTAGGAGGACTCCCCACATTTTGGCTTCAGATGAGTATGCAGGTGCAAACCATGAGGTCAGCAGCACATGCCTGAGTGGGCGAGTGTCACAGGGAGACTGCAGGGACCCCAGACGCTCAAGGGTAGTGGTGTCCCCAGTGCAGCTGACATGTAAGAGCATTCAGACTTTCCATAAGTCCCTCACTTGAGTCTCCCACCTACTATTACAGAAAGGCAGCATAAAATATTCATTTAAAAAAATTTAAACAAATTAGTTTGATGGGCTTTTTCACTTAAAGTTCCTATTTTAGAATGGACAAAACTTACTATTTTTTTAAAAGATTTTATTTTATTTACTTGAGAGAATGAGCTAGCATACACAAACAGAGGAGAGGTAGAGGCAGAGGGAGAAGCAGGCTCCCTGCTCAGCTGGACTCAATCCCTAGAACCCTGAGATCATGACCCCAGACAAAGGCAGACGTTAAACTGACTGAGCCACCCAGGCACCCTAGAACTTCAACCTTCAAAGGAAGGGCAAAGCTTTGAGGGGAGATATATTTTCTGTTTTAATGTTGGTTTTGTTTTCCAATTGTAAAATGAACATACTTATGTTTTTAAAGCCTGAAAATGCAGAAAATCATGCAGGAAAAGCAATCATCGACACTCTCACTACAAAGATCTAACCTCTATATTCTTTTCGATCTAGTTCCTTTCAATATGTTCTCCTTTGTGCCTAAATCTACATGTCGAACACACACAGTTAGGGCACAATTGGATATGTAACATGTCATCACCTCAGATTATGAGCTTTTCCTAAGGAATTAAAACTTCCCGAAAACAAAACATTCTGTAGCCATATGGTGTACTATTGCAGGTATGATGATTTATTTAACATATACACACAGCGGTAATCACACACTCCTCTCTTTGGCATGTCCACGTGATTGTGTGTTCACATGTACGCACACACATCTCTCCCACTCACGTATGGGAACCTGGTGACAGCTGGGAAACATCACAGTTATGGCAACTATTTTTCCTACTTGCTGTCTGGTCTGTATTTAACATGATTTTTGGACACGCATCTTAAAATTTCCATAGTTGCAACTTTCCTTTGTAATTTCGGGAACTACTTTTACCATTGAAGAGTGACCTTTGACCCAGATGTCTGTGTTCTTCCCAATTTCCCCTCAGTAACTGAGGCCAGCCCCATTACTTCATGATGCTTTGGCCGTCATCTTCTGCAAAGCTCTGCTTTCAGGGGAAACGAGGGTCTAAATGTTCATTTTCATAAAACACATGTGATGACAGCAAGATGATCATGTAGCAGCTGTTGAGGCCCCCAGACCCACTGGGCACATCTGTGCAGCTGTTCACATGGGTTCACTGTCAGTGGTGATAGCTGTGGCTCCTGACTGACGATGGCCTTCGTAGCCTATGCTAGTGGTGCAAGAATCTCTCGGTGAGTGGGCACTCACCTTAGCAAGATCTGGGGATACTGGGTCAGGAAAACACCTCCCATCTCCTCCAGGCTTTTGTCAGAAGCAGCAGCAAATGTTAGGCTCCATTTGAGACTGAGAGCTGGGTGGAAGTCAGAAGCCCACAGAGTCATCAAGAGGTTTTACTTTAGTGAGGTTTTATGTATACCGAGGTCTGTCTGATCTATCCTGGTGGGTCCACAGATTCCATGGTTTTCACAGAATCACACTGTTTTTGTTATTTTGGCTTCAGGACAGACAAGAGCTGGGACAGAGCGAACTTAGGAAATCCTACTCCCTTGAGAGAACTAATGGGTTTACAGTGTTACTGCTGTATCCGTGACTTCACAGTGACTCTGGAGAGGGAGAGAACAGCAGGGCTAACGAGAGGACTGCAGTTCTCCAGGGATGTGTGCATCCTACGTTACAGCCCAGAACTAAGGTCCTGAAGGAGATTTCAGAAGCCCTCAGCTCACTCAGAACCACTTCCTAACAGGATAACGGCATGAGTCCCAGAGGGAGAATTACAGCAGACTCCCAGATGCTTTCCTAATATGAAGCAATTTCTCACAAAGTAAACGTACTTTCCGTTCTAAGTCAACTGAGAGCAGTACGTTTCCCCGAACCTGACTTCTGTCATAGGATGAGGTATTTTGGAAGAAAAGCCCTACACATGTAGACTCTCTCATGTCAGAAACGTTAGAAACACCCTCTCTGTTCCTTCCTCCTGGCCCTAAATCTGGCTCTTCCATATGGAAAATTGCAATCTTTTTATAATCTTGGCTTAGTTCTATTGTAAGGCCTTCAACAGATGGATGGAAAAGATGTGTTACTGTCTCCACATGGATGGCTCTTTATGTCTCCATATTACTGAATCATTCCTTTTGCCATCTCTTCTCCACCCTAGAAGCTCCAATTCACTAGGCACTTGTTGAGGAGGAAAAGGCAGAAAATAGTTTCTACTCTCAAGCACCACGACGGGAAGATGGGTAGCCGACAAGAGATGCTAGCAGGAAAGCAAACTGGGCAAGAATGTGATCGTGTCACAAAAGGCTCTACCCTTCTGCTTCTGAATAAAAATGCAGCTGTGGAGCACGTGGTGTGTTCTCTTCAAATCCTGGAAAACATTTATCCACACAAACAGCAAGGGGATGAGTCGGGGCTGGGTGCGGGGGGGGGGGGGGGCGCAGGTGGAGCTGGGAGGATGACAAAGTCTTGGAGGAAAGCACCCCATGCCTTCCTCCTGCCTCTTTTTTTTTAATTTTTTTTTTTTTTTTTTTTTTTAAAGATTTTATTTATTTATTTGACAGACAGAGATCACAAGTAGGCAGAGAGACAGCAGAGAGAGAGGAGGAAGTAGGCTCCCTGTGAAACAGAGAGCCCGATGCGGGGCTCAATCCCAGAACCCCGGGATCATGACCTGAGCCGAAGGCAGAGACTTTAACCCACTGAGCCACCCAGGCGCCCCTTCCTCCTGCCTCTTTACCCCTCCTGCTGCATAACCAGGAAGAGAAGAATGAATGGAATACCCTCCCTGTATTCAAAAATGAGGAAAGGACATTTTAGTTTTTCAAAGGCCTTACATCATTCCTATTTCACCCAGCTTGTCGGTAAGAGGCACAAAGTGTAAGTGTTGGACCTGATGGATTTTCATGCATGTGCATGTCCGTGTGTCTCCCACTCAGGTTGGGATACAAGACCCCCCAGCAGGCCAGGAAGCTCGCCGGTGCTCCCTCCGACCAATTGCCATACTCTGCCCCCACAGGTAAGCAACGTTCAGGCTTCCCTCACCACACTCTGAGTTTTGCCTCAAGGGCTGCCTTTTTTAAAGACAGCTGAAGAGAAAAGTTTCAGGTCAAACCTGGAATAAAATTTAGCTTTGCTCAAACTTAGGAAAATATGTAAAGGTGAAGCCCTAGTAACATTTCAGTGGATGGCTCACAGATGAGCATCCACTGGCCCTTTGTCTCTGATGAGCAACACAACCTCGTCCATCAAGGGTACTCTTGGTTCAATTTTCTGCCATTTATGCTACTTCTGAGTAGGTTATTTTAAAAAATCCATATTGTTCTGTTTCTTCACATTTTAGTTTCTTCCAAAATTCACGATCTTGCCCAAGTCAATGGTATCTACTTACAATAAGCTATGCTTACTTGTGTCTAATTAACAAAGGTACCCAGGCTTCCATTTAAGGGTTTCAAAGTGCTCTCCTCTGATACTTTAGCAGAATATTTGAAGGAGGACGTCCTACACGCTACTGTGAATACAGAGACATCCATCACATGATAGATATGGGCAGGAAGTGGGGATTTGAAAAAAATTTTTTAAAAAGATTTTATTTATTTATTTGTCAGACAGAAACAGAGAGCACAAGCTGTCAGGGGTGGGGGCACAGAGGCAGAAGGAGAATCAGAGTCCCCACTGAGCAGGGAGACTGATGTGGGACTTGATCCTGGGACCCTGGGTCATGACCTAAGGTGAGGACAGACACTTCATCAATTGAACCACTCCGGCACTCCGGGGATCTGAAATCTTTAACAGACAAGAGCGGGTAGGAAAACCACAATGAAAAGGTATGGGAAGAGGAAAAAGCGGCTCAGTGAGCAGCACAGAGGCAGGATGGTCATAGCACTCAGGAAGAGCAGAAGCACTCTGGGGCTACTGAGAGAAAACGGTGTACGGATGGGTCATAAGTGGGGGCTGTGAACCACAGAACTCAGGAGAAGAAAGGAGATGGGTGTCACCGGTCTGGGTATCACCGGGAAAGGGGAAGGGGGACAGTCAGCCTGCAGGTCATACAGAGGACAGGCATGAAGTCTAATTACATATTACAAACCCTCAGGGGCGTCGGGGCAAACTGACATCTGAAGCAGCTGGTCCTATCCGGACAGCTCCTCCATAAAGGGCATGTTACCCTTCAAAATTGCAAGATAGACTCATTACCGCTGGCATTTCCACCACCACTGTGTTTGAGTGCAGCGTGGATAGGACACAGACAGCAGGGAAATGAGGTAGACTCTCCCTTCGGTCTGTGTGAGAAGCATGTGAGGAGCGGCCACTGTGTCCTGGCCTGAAACTCCTGCAGCCAGAGGCCCATCATCTGGATGTGATCAGTGATCTTGGAGGTGAGCCCGTGCAGTGCTTATACCATGGCAGTCCTGACTCGTGAACTTCTGCAGACACTAAGACACCTCGCAGTTAGAGACCAGGACTCACCCCGAGCCCCACACTCTCTCTGAAATGGCACTTCATGGTCTCATTTAGCACTGGACAGAAGCAACAGCTCTGAACTCTTTGGGCTGTTTGCAGGATTAAATCAGAGAGCATGTGTAGAACATAGTAGAAGGTCTGGTATATGGGAAGGGTTCGATGAAACCATTAATATTGTTAAAAATTTGAGACTTTCTGCCACCGAAATCCATTTTCTTTGCCGAAGACACAGGTACAATGCACGATCAAGTCCCATCTCATAATTTTGAGAGAATTTTACTCATTTATGTGTTTACTTAAGACTGCTATTCATTATACCAGAATACTTTAGAATATTTTTGGTAGTGATAAGCCAGCCTTACTATTAAAATTCTTAGAAAGGTAATTTTGTGATGACATTATGGAAAGGACATAGTCATGGGATGGCAGAATAAAAATAATTCGAATGTTATATAATCTTAAATGCAATGTTAATGGAAAACTAGTCTTAATCGTGCACATGACCAGACATATTCAAGGAGGTCATGAACACAGACCCCATTAGTAGTTGGTTGTATTTCCACACAAAGCCTCTATCCACAGGTGAGAGAAGGGGAGACACGACTCTTGATGATTACCTTCATCCCTCCCTCCCCATCTTCACACCTTGGCGGCACACCTAAAATCCATGGGAGTGATAATTCACACTTGATTCACACTGATAAAGAACTGCTTTTCTTTTAAATCATGATTTTTAGGCAGAATGTCTTAGGTTGGCTATTTTACCCAATGAAAAATAAAATATTCAACTTCTAAACTATGTGACACTAAAATCCTATTTCAAACCATGTTGAATTTACATCTAAGATACATCTAGACTCCTGATTATGACCATTTCTACCTTCAGTAATGAATGTCTACACTTATAACACACAAGTTTTATATTTTCTTTATCACTGATGGGAAATGCCAGTCTATGGGAGAAAATAAGGCATGTTTTTCAAAGTGACCACACTGCTACAATGTCTGGTTATGGGCAATCCTTCTGCCGAGTCCCCTTTGCTGTCTTTCACTTCTATGCACTTGAGAGCCCAGGTAAACATTTAGTGGCTATTGGTCAGCTGAGAAAATCCTACCTCTATTAAATAATTTGTAGTTTCCCTCCTGGAGACAATAAAAATTTTGCAGAGATGTAATAAAAGATTCAGCAGACACAATGATAGAAATGTGCATTTTGAACATATTTAAAAATCCCTAAGGCAACTTAATCAAAACTGGCAGAAGAGGAATGCCTGACACTTAAAGACGTCTCTCCAGTGGGGATACGGAGGGAAGAGTAAGAATAGTGACCTCCATTAGTAAGTGGGCCTGGTGACCCGTGGAGGCATTTCTATGCGATGTTCCAAAAGCATGTTTGTGCATACTATACGTGATTCTCTGTCTGTCCCGCTCAGACTCAAAGCCCCTCAGCTGGGACAAATCCTACTTGCATGAAACAGCTTGAGTTCTAATTTAAGTTAAAAAGAAAGTTCTTATTAGTAGAGTCTGGTCCTAAGAAGCAAGCAAGAAATGATGCTATTTTGTCCCCAGTGATTTCAATAAACAAGAAAGGAATTGTGTTATCCCAAACTGGGGGAAGATGGGTAAGGATGTCACTTCCTCTACTATTATTAGTGAATTACCTCCTCTTTAGGGAGCGCTAGTTAAAAGGCAGCTCTCCGGCTGGCTGCTCCCTGAAAGGTGAAGGAAGAGGGGCGTGGGAAATTCATTTTCAAACACATTTTGTCTCTGCCACTTAGGAGAAAGAGGAGAGGCAGTAACCAAAGGTTGAAATACCACATGGCTCTGGTCCCATGCAATGCACATCCTAAAAGAGAAATCCAAGAATGCCTTATGTTTTCACAAGGAAACTGTTCAAAGACATTAGAACACTGAAAAAAAGGCACAATCAGTTCATTTAGAATAGTTTTAAATGGCTGAAAAGTGGCTTTGTTTAAGAGAAAGCATTCTTCCTCAGCCCATAAAGTTACATCTGCATGGTTTAGTTGGAGCCCATAAAGCAAACAGCCTCATGCGGTACAGTTAACGTTATACTAAATTATAAAGCACGTGCCCTTAAATGTGAGCCTTTGCACACCAGACAACTGCTGTGAGCCCTACCCCAATCATACTAAATAAGAGGACAGCATATACTTTCTTAGTAAGATGTGAATAATAATCACTAACAAGAGATCCAAGAAAAGCTCAAAGAAAGCCTGCAAAATCTTATTAAACTTAACTGACTTAAGAGCAAGGAATGCTGGAACGAAGTCTAAAATCCTCAAGCCAAAATACTCACCAGACACAAATGCTGCTCGAGTAGAATGTGTTTTGGGAGAAGAAGGTGAGGTAAGAAAGTAAAGTCAGAAAAAAAATCAGTAGTGTGGAGCTCAATGTTGGGTTTAATTCTGTGTGTGTATGTGTGGGGGGCATTTTAATAATTGGATAATACATTTAAATGCATGCCTCCTAGGGATTGCTTTACAATGAAATAATTTTATTTTCTGGTAGTCAAAAAGGTGGCCAAAGGCTGACAATTAAAAACTCCTAGGCTAATCCCTAAAAAATGAAGACCCAGAATATTTAGTGTTGGCTGGGGCCCCAAAGTAACCTAAGTCTTAATTATGTGTAAATGGAAACAAAGACTCAGTCTACCATTAATCAGATTTCCATTTAAACTGATGAATGGCAGGAAGAAAATCTGTTACAGTCATCTCACTCACTGAGATCTGTTACCCTGTTCCTGTTCAGGGTTACGGACTTGTCCCTGAACTACCGCCCTTCCTTCCTCTAGCAAACACACTCCCTCCCTGACTCCAATGCCAGGTCAAGGAGTTGGGGGAAACCGTGCAGGATCCCTGAGCCAGGGCCAGGAGGCATAATGAAAGCAGTGTCTCAGGAAGGGGAGGTGGGCAGGCCCAGGTGACCACAGACACAGAAATAGGGTCTGAAGGAATGAATGTTCTTCTTACTAGATACCCAGAGCAGTGCTTAGAAGCAGTAAACTGCTCACATTCCAGTAGAAAGCAACATGCTTGAATCTCAAACTACTAGGTAACGATTCAAACCACTTAATTTGCAAATCCATGTAGAACATGGTATCACATCTCATCCTATAGCTTCTCCTTTGAGTTTGTTTTCTAAATTCATAAAATACATATGAACAAAGATTTTGGGAATTTATGGTTCATCCACCAGTTTTATAAAGTCACTCTTGCGGGACCTGCAAATATCCTGGAGGGGGCTGGGGCTGAGCAAACAGAAAGGTTATTCCTGGCCAACTTCTGGAGTAAAGATTCCAGGTCCCACCTGACTTTCTCAAAGGGGCTCCAGAGCCGGGTAAGATGGCAGCTTGGGAGCTGTGTGAGGGCCTCGTCTCTACATGTCTTCCTTTTCCTCCTTATAAATGAGTCTGTGATTTTTTTTTTAAGATTTTATTTATTCATTTGAGAGAGAGAGAAAGGGAGAGAGAGAATCTCAAGCCAGCTCCGCATTGATCTGAGATTCCAGAACGAGGCCACATGCCACCGCCCTCCATGCCCCCACTCCATACTCCCACTCCCATCCCCTTTGGGCCTCCAGCTCCTGCCACCCCCCACACCCCCAGTGCAGGGCTGGATCTTGGGACCCTGAGATCATGACCTGAGCTGAAACTAAAAGCTGGACACTCAACCAACTGAGCCACCCAGGCATCCTCAATTTTTTTTTTTTAAAGTCAGAAGTTAGTGCATTTGCAGGGAGATTTAAAGAACAGAAGGAGATATATCCCCCAAATAGACTCAAAGAACAGTAATAAAAGAGTGTTTTTAGGGAAACAGAACCTGTGGAGACTTTCACAACATTTGGGCAAATATCCTACCTCATTAGACTGCTGGTTCCTGATTTTCATTATCAAATTATCACATCCTTAAAATAAGCTCTGCACAAGAAGGACTTGATGGATGCTCAATTATTTATTAGCCTGTTGAACAATTTATTGAGTGTTTACTAAATGCCAGGCCCCATGCTGGGTCCTGGAGACACACAGTAGTACCAAAACCTGGTTCTAAGGGCCCAGGGAAAGGTCATGAATCAAAGGTATAGCTACAGCTATAGCTGCTGTGTGGGAGTCCTTACTAAGTTCTTCATGATGCTTACATAACACGGGGCACATGCAGCTCGGGGAGCAGGCTCCTTGGACCATCTCAGCATGTTGTGCTTCAAGGATCCCATGTTACATACCCAGCACAACATGCTGTCACCCCTCCTCTGGGTTCTTTTCCAGAATGAGGCCACATGCCACCACCCTCCATGCCCCCACTCCATACTCCCACTCCCATCCCCTTTAGGCCTCCAGCTCCTGCTGCCCCCCACGCCCTCACTCCCACCCTCTCCAGACCTCCTGCTCCTGCTGCCCCCTCCAGACCTGCTCCTGTTGCCCCCAGTCCCCCCTCCAGACCTCCTGCTCCTGCTGTCTCCCCATGCCCATCCCTTCCAGGGCTCCTGCTCCTGTGGGCCAGGTTTAGGAAAGGCCCTGAATCCCTCTCTGGGACTCACATGACTCTCTAGATTGTGTCTGTGCTCAGACAGCAGCTGTGTTTGCTCCATGTCTACCCTCCGAGGCCATGATGGCCCCTGATGCCAGTGACCAGTCTAACTTCATGAGCTTTCCTTAAAAAGTTTAAATTCTGTGAATTTTTCATTACATAAGATGTTCCAAGAATTACTGTTTTGTGATCATTCACTCAACAAATATTCACTGAGGGACGCCTGGGTGGCTCAGTTGGTTGGACGGCTGCCTTGGGCTCAGGTCATGATCCCGGAGTCCTGGGATCAAGTCCTACATCGGGCTCCCAGCTCCATGGGGAGTCTGCTTCTCCCTCTGACCTTCTCCTCGCTCATGCTCTGTCTCTCAAATAAATAAATAAAATCTTTAAAAACAAACAAACAAACAAAAAAACAAAACCCCACAAATATTCACTGAGGTCCAGCTATGCTGCAGGCACAGTTTATATCCAAAATACCAACCAACTGGCTAGATACCTTGTTTGTGCTTTAAAAAAAAAGAGAGAGAGAGAGATGTATTTTTATGGAGTTAATTTGTTGAGAAGAACATAAAATAGCATAGCAATCAAAATTCTCTTAAAAAACATTAAGTTATATAAATTCTTTTAAGTGACAGCTAGCCATCCACTTACATTTGGAAATTGGGTGCTCTCTTTGGAAATAGGGTATAAATGATTGGCTCTTCTTGAAGAGATGTACCTGATCCTTTCACTTGGGTTTACTGTTGGTCAAATTTCTTAAGTTTCTTTAAACTACTTTTTAGCCAAAAGAAAAAGAGAAAAATTAAACCATTTATTTTTTTTCCCCTTCAGTCTCTAAAACAACTCTCACTGACATGGAAAGGAGGTGAAGAAAGAACATGTTTGCCTCATTCCAAAAAATTAATCAGTTTTATGAAAGAAAGAGGGCATTGTTTGCTGACATGTACTATGAAAGCAGAAGACGACCAAGGTCCAAATTCTGAAATAAGCATTTCACAGCCCCCTCTGAAATCCGTTCCTTTATCCACATTATTCTCTCAGAGAAGTCTTACCATAAAACAGGCCTTCACCCCATCCGCCTGCCAGACGGACTGACTTGGGCAAGCAAGCTTGGAACATTTTAGATTTTACAAATATTATCCTATTTTAAAAGTTAATTTTGACTACTTTAAGAATTTAAAAATAAACCTCAGTTTCAATGAACTCAAGATTCAATCTTACCAGATTTCTAAAATTAACCCCATAATCAGATGACATATTAACATTAGCACAGTGGCTCTGGGTCCCCTGGGCAGGGAGGCCCACTTATTCTCTATAATCCTCTCCTCATCCAGACAGCGAGTCAGGGACCGTCTGCTACACTTGTTCTTCTGGGGGCTAGGGTCAGTCAGTGGGGACAAGAGTGAAAAGCAATACATCATGCATTTATTTCAGCCAGGAGTCAACCATAGCTTGATTTCTGAAACAAGACTAATGGAGTGAAGAGCAGCAGCTAGGAGAAAGAGAAGAAACAGGAACACACCAGAAGAGAATGGTGACTCCCATCTTTGCAGAGACAGAAGGGAAGGCCAGGAGAAACGAATGCCTGCCCGAGACATGAAGACAGCAAGTGGCCTGGCCAGGACTCATGTGGGCGTGTGTGTGCGAAGCCGCGTGCACACCCCTCACCTGGCACGGGGAGCAGGGGAGAAAGAGCTGGAAGAGTGAAAGGCGAGTCATAAAGTAGTGGCCGTGGTGCCTCCCAGGATGGCTGTGTCTCCCAGAAAAGCTCTGTCTGACACTGTATTGTAGACCTGCCATCGACAAATGAAATATGCAGATAGCTTTGCTTTCAGGTTCATCTAAATAACATGGCAACGGCTTTTGTGGGTGTAACTGGGGCCGCTAGAGGGTACCAATTCCACTACAATGTTTTATAGTTGGGAGGTTTTAGTCCTTTAGATTTTTGAAGAAAAGGGATTTTATCTTTGGACATTACCCTATGATACAGTAAGCAAAACATAAGCAGTCAAACCCCAATTAACCAGAATCATGTGGACAAAAAAAAGGGTATCATTCACTGTCAAATATGGCCGTCACTCTACCTCGCTGGAGCTCCATTTGTTACCACAGAGGTCAGAAGGAACCTCAGTTGCTCCAAGAGAAAAGAGCCTTGCCCACGGAAACACCCTAGCAGAACGCACATGTCCAGTATGGAAGCCCCTGGCACAGGTGAATGGCGCCCAGGAGACTTAGAACTGAATTCTGAGGTTCACTGGGCCCTGTGAGCAGCGCGCATCTAAAGCATGCAGTGGGACCACCCCATCCTCCAACACGCCTGCCCAGCAGTCCCACCATCTGTAAGTAAAGGCTCATGATTATGTTGCTCTTAGTAAGAGAGGAAAACAGGAGGGAAGAATTTATGCGTCTATGATCTGGTTCTCCTGAATTAATATATGGAAGAGCGCCGCAGTTTCACTTCTGGACCTCGGGCACCTACCTAGAGTCCACACAGGCCCAGACTCAGCTCTCACCACGTCCACACCACCCCCGCCCCTCTGAAGGTGAGGACCCCGCGGTCTGTACCTCTGCTTTCAGCACCTGACACCAGGTACGTAAGTACTCATTGACTACTTGCTGAGCAAGTGAAGCACTAACCTGCAATTTTTCCACTCATCACACAGCATCTTAGAAAAGCCATCTGGTTTGAGTCTAGTGATTAGGGCAAATCACAGACACTGGGATCAGCATCAATGCCAGGTTCATGCCACAATGCTAGTGAAGTGTTCACTGGGATTTATCTTTCAAATGTCCCAGCTAAAGAGAAATAACTCAATCGCCAGGGCTCAGGAAAGGGGAAAAGGGTGGATCATTGCAGAGCACGAGCATCACAGGAAGGCAGTTTGAGAAATAATGCTCAGAGCTGTCATTTGGCCTAGGGTGTTATGATATACTGTACACCAAGAAACCAGATTTCAGGAAGTAGATTCTCTCCTAACATAAAACAAGAATTATCCCTTCCTACTTTTTTTTAAGAAGAGCTGAAAGCAAGTAGTGTCCTAGGGGAGAGCAAACAGAACACCTCTGAGCAAGTGAGCCAGACGCTGGAAGAATCCAGAAGGACAATAGGAGAAGGTGACACACGCTACAAATGGCATAGGGCACAATGTTTGGGGTGGGGACAAGGTTGTGCCCTGTTGTCAGCTCCTTTCATGGGCTCCTCCATGCCAAGCCTACTCAGCAGCACAGCTCTTGAGCCTCTGGCAGTGGGGTACACTCAGAGTGACCATCTGCCTGCAAAACTGCCTTCAGGGAAGTAGAAGTGTGCTTGCTGGGCACCCAGAACTCACATCATCCCTGCCATGATCACGAGTTTGGGACTTGCCAAGCATCATTCATGGCATCCTCTGCCTCAATTGGAAACAGCTCAGAGCTTGCACTGGGAATCTGCTATTTCATTCATAGGTCTCATCCTGTTCATAATTACATTTGCGATGCCCGGCACGCACTCAGAAAATACTGTTGATTGTATAAATAAGTAAATGTTGAAACTAATATAATCCTGTATGTCAATTATAGCTTATAAAGACATGTCCTAAGTGAAGTATGTGATAGACAAAACTGTGAAGAGACACTCCTGTACAGACGTCTGTAGAAGATTCCATCTGTTACACAGAGTTGATCAAAAGGCTCAAATTCTTGAGAAACATTCTGGATAGGAAACATTTCTCAAGGAATATTCCACTTTTTCCTCCAACTTTTCTTGATAGACAAATATGACATTTTTATCTGTTTTTAATGCTATTCTATTTATTTTTTATTAAAGATTTTATTAATCTATTATTTGAGAGAGGGAGAACAGGCGAGCAGAGGGGGAGAGAGAGAGAGCATCTTAAACACTCCACCCAGCATGGAGCCTGACATGGGGCTTGATTTCATGACCTCTCACAAGCTCATGACCTGAGCTGAAACCAAGAGTCACCCACTGAACTGACTGAGCCAACCCCATGCCATCCTATTTAAAGCTGTATGAACACAGGACTCTCATCCCTTTAAGAATACATACAGAGACGCTATGGTAAAGTCCTGCCTGTGTATTAAAACAATGTGTTACCTGCCTATAGGTTTAATATTTTCTGAAGTTTTTAAAAAGTGGGATCAGCCTCAAAATATAGAGGTATCTGTCTCCCCTCACATCCTGCAACCATATAGCTGATGATTCTAAAGTGTCAATATCAGTGGCCAGATAATTTTAAAGTCAAACACTTCCACAGTTTAATTCAAAGTAGAAGGAGCCTAGAACTGGTCAGGTAGCACAACGCTATCAGGACAAGCCTTCAGAGAAATAGCTTTGGCCCATCCTTTACGTAGTTCTGTGACTAAAACACTCTCGCCCCTGACTTGGAAAATGTATTTAGAAACTGCAAGAACACACTGCAGAGGACAGTCCTCCGAGACCCACTGTCATTCCCCATCTCCCTCTGTGTTTTTTTTAAAACGGTAAAACCAGATAATGTCAACAGCAACCCAAACCTGATAAAGGTGAAAAGGATCCATTCCTCAACAACCCCTTTCTGGATCTGATCCTTTTTTTATGGAGCTATAATTGACATACAGGGTAATATTAGTTTCAACATGATTTGATGTTTGTATACGTTATGAAATTAGCACCACAATAAATCTGTCACCACTCATAGTTACAAAAGCTTTTTCTTGCCATGAGAGCTTTTAAGATCTCCTTTATTAACCACTTCCAAGCACATAGCCCTGTGTTCTTAGCTACAGTCCGCACACCATATGTACGTGACTTTCCCAGGACATACTTCCCAACTGGAGGTCTGACTGACTCTGTAGGTGACAGTGAGCCTGTCCCAGGTACACAGTGCATTGTGACTCAGCAACAGAGAGGCAAACTATGTGGCAGTGAGTCGTGTTTTCAACACTATGCTAAGTGGAAACCGTGGGACACTGACGTGTACACACTGTATGACCGCATTTGCATGAGCTTTCCAGGCAAAACCAGCACGCGGTAGCAGAGCTCAAAGTGGTGATCGTGTGGGAAGACAGCAGGAATGAGGAGGAGGTGGCTGGAGGAGACGTTCTCTGTCACCCCAGAAAAAAATGCTCCAAGTGGGCGGAGGTGTGGACCACAAGGCTCAATGCCGATGGAGTTGTGCGTGTCAGACTGGCGCATCTCCCTGGGTGTGAACTCTCCCCTCACTGGCAAAGGAGAGTGCTTTCCCAGCTCACTGAAAGCTCATAACCCACAAATATGAACTAATACTTGGTCTTACAAAGCACTCAGTGTTTCAGAAAATACCAGCATCGCTCACCTACAGTTCGTGTGGAAGACACAGAGCAGAAAGCACGCATTGGGCTAGAGCGGGTGCCAGACACGACACAGGTGTGCCCAGTACATTTCCGTCTACCAGGCCCCAAAACAGTTCATAAAATGTAGTTTTCAGAGACCTACGCTGCAGATCAACAGGGTCCCCCCTTGAGAGATGGTCTGATCTCAACATGGTCAACCAAAGCACATGAACAGAGCTGGTGGACACGCTGCTTGGAAGCATGCAGAAGCGCCTGCTTCATTGTCATAAAGGTTGCTGACCACCAAGACTCCTGTTCAGGCAGCCTTGTCACAGATGTAACCCCCACGAGTAGTAGCAACAGCTGCTGACAGTAAAAGCTTCATGGAACGTTGTAAGTCAAGGCCACCAGGACAGCGAACTGACAGACAGGCAGGCAGCACACGAGGGTCGATCAACGGATGAGACAGGGACATATTATTTCACATGCATTCTGGTTTCCTCCCACTGACACCTGTGGGCTCCTCCCTTTGGGGAAATTGACACAAGCAGGAGCATTTGTGCAGACTTGGTGGGGCACAAAGGTGAGCAGAACCTGTGTACACTTACCTGAAGCCGGCCACGTGCGGCTGCCCGGGCTGGTGTGGGAAACGGCCAGGCCATGCGTGGTGCAGGCAGAAGGGCGGAGAGGGCTGCAGGCAGCACGCAGCCTGGTAGATGGGCGTACGGCTGGGGCACAGAGGCGCAGAATACTCGGAGTGTGGCTGCAAGCAGCATGAGGCCAGAGCAGAAGGCGGGGCGGGGCCAGCCTCGGGCCGGCCCTCTGGGTGACTGCTCTGGCTGGCCAGGGGCCGATGGAATGGGCATGGGTGGCAGCATGGGGACAGCATGGCGGGCGCTCTTTGGTGGCTGTCCATGGGCAGAAAGGAGGACTTCACGGTGCCATTGACCTGCAGGCATCCATTCGGACTCACTTTAGTCCTCAGGGCCTCTCTGGCTGCAAGCTGCTGGGTGGCGAGGTCCCTGTCACAGGGTGGGACGGCGCCGAGGGTGGGAGCACTGGTTGTCACACTGCCATTGCCCAGACCCACAAAATCACTGTTTCCATCGCTCACCGCCATGTTCTGACTTCTTGGCCCTAAGAGAGAAAATGATATAAAATCAGCCAGTGACAGGCATACAGGCAAAGATGCAGACAAGACAGGAAAGATACTGGAAGGAGTCAAGAGCGCAGGGAAAGCAGCAGCCTCTGCAAGGGGCCCAGCGGCCCCGTGCACCTGAAGAGCCACCGTCCCGCCCACGCCTCCCCACCTCTGCTTTTGGCCCTTCTCTCCCTGTCCTTGTCCTCAGTGTGAAGGACGGGGTAAGACTTATCGCATTTTAGGGGAGGACAGGGAAAGACAGAGCACCAACATCACCCTTCGACTCTTCACCCAGGCGTGAGCCGTTAGGACACAGGAGTAATGGAAAAATGAAGGGCCACCACGAGGACAGTGAGTTGTGTAGTTTAAAATAATTTGGATATTTTTTCCCCTAAAGATCTTTATTTATTTATTTGACAGAGAGAGACACAGCGAGAGAGGGAACACAAGCAGGGGGAGTTTGGAGAGGGAGAAGCACAGCTCCATCCTAGGACCTGAACTGAAGGCAGATGCTTAACTAATTGATCCACCCAGGCACCCCTATTTTGAATAATCTTTTTAAAAAGATTTTATTTATTTATTTCACAGGCAGAGATCACAAGCAGGCAGAGAGGCAGGCAGAGAGAGAGGGGGAAGCAGGCTCCCTGCTGAGCAGAGAGTCTGATGCAGGGCTTGATCCCAGGACCCTGGGATCATGACCTGAGCCGAAGGCAGAGGCTTTAACCCACTGAGCCACCCAGGTGCCCCTAATTTGAATAATCTTAAGAATGTCTTAAGACATTAGAAAAATCTCAAGAAAATATGATCTTTCCCCTAAGTCTCTCAGGTCCTAGAATAAGAAGAAACAAAAGAAAATAAAAAGCAATCAGCTAAGCCAAGATATCAGACACCAGAGTTTTCTCTCAACTGATGACTAGAATGCTTAAAAAATGAATAAGCATGCCATGTAAGCTGCCAAGAACGTATTACTTTGTCCTCTATGTTATGTAGCATTGTTTGCACATGAGAAAAATAATAGTACGAGTGGGATTTGCTGGAAATGAGGTTTTTGTTCTTAACTTTTTTTTCCCTCTTACTAGAAGGTCCAGGGCTTCAATGGAAAGGAAAATTAATAGTCAAATTACCAGTAGCAGGTTTCTGTCCATCAACAAACAAAAGCAAAAACACACAACCTCCTCCCTCCCCTCTCACCCACCTCCCCTCTGACCCCGTGCACAAGATGGAATCTGCAGTAAGAACAATGGGTGCCCCCACTGCCTGCGGTCTATTTATCCCACACGTGAATTCAAGCCAACAAGAGAAACCCTGCGCCCAGTGGCTCTCTAAACCTTTGGGCAAGGCACTCCTTGAAGCAGGTAGAACAGCCTCCAGAATAGTCCCTCCCTGGTCTCTCCCCACCTCCTGCGGACACACAGGCACCAGAAGAAATCACCAGGGCTCAGTCTGAGCATGCGGCCATCGGACCTGGCAAACCTGCCTAACCCCTGCCCCAGGAAGGTCCCAGTGTGCACTGTCATGCACTCCATGCCCCCACAGCAGGGGATTTCCTGAGCAGAGCACGCCACAGCAATGCATGTCCAATCTGATACTGGTGCCCAGAAAATGTTAGCCACAACTCCAGCATCATTACCGTATTTCCCTTCTGGACAGAAAAAGCCTCCTCAAACACACGCACAAATTCAGCATCATAAGAAATGGAAGAATTATATGGATGTCAAAAAATTTCTTTGTAAATTATTTTAAACAAAGACTCTATAAACCTCAGAATATATGTAAAACCATGTTTGCTGACTTCCCTCCTCCCTTGTTAACACTTCTGAAAGTGGTCACAGGTCACAGGTCCCACCCTCCCTTGCAGGGACCAGGGGGAGGGGTCATAGTAAAGGCAGTTTCCCTCTCTGGGCTAAGCATAGGGCTCTGGTAGGTCTGCATGTCACCACACAAGAACACGGCAAGGAAGAGAACTACAGGCCAATATCCCTGATGAACAGAGAGGCAAAAACCCCAAGGAAATATTAGCAAACTGGGTTCAAGAATACATTAAAAGGATTATACATCGTGATCAAACAGGATTCATTCCTGGGATACAAGGATGGTTCCACATTCATACATCATTCATGTGTTAATGTGACACATCACATTAACAGAATGACAGAGAAGAATCATACAGTCATCTCAATAGTTGTAGAAAAAGCTTCTGACAAAGTTCAACATACAAAGTTCAACAAAGTGGGTACAAGATGAACAGACCTCAATGTAGTAAAGAGCATATATGATAAACCCTCAGCTAACATCATCTGTAATGGTGAAAATCTGAAAGCTTCTCCTTTACCATCAGGAACAAAAGAAGGATGTCTACTCTTGACACCTTTATTTAACACAGTATTGGAAGTCCTAGCCAGAGCAATTAGGCAAGAAAAAGAAATAAAAGGTCTCCAAGTCAGAAGAGAAGTGAAACTGTCACTCCTTGCAGACGCTATGATATTATGCATAGAATCCCCTGAAGACTCCACCACAAAACTGTGAGACTAAGTGAATTCAGTGAAGTTGCAGGATATGAAATCAATATACAAAATCATAAAGGCTATGCATTGATGATGGAAGAATTATCATAATTGCCTGATTGAGTTTAAGAATATAAAGAGATAGGGGCGCCTGGGTGGCTCACTGGGTTAAAGCCTCTGCCTTCAGCCCAGGTCATGATCTCAGGGTCCTGAGATCGAGCCCCACATCGGGCTCTCTGCTCAGCTGGGAGCCTGCTTCCCTCGCTCTCTGCGGGCCTCTCTGCCTGCCTCTCTGTGTGCTTGTGATCTCTCTCTGTCAAATAAATAAATAAAATCTTTAAAAAAAAAAAGAATATAAAGAGATAAAGAATAATGCCTCCTAGCTTTAAAGCCAAAATTATGCTTAAAACAGCAGCTGAGGGGGGCCGGGGTGCTGCAGTTTATGAAGCATCTGACTTCGGCTCAGGTCATGATCCCAGGGTCCTGGAATCAAGCCCCATGTCTGGCTTCCTGTTCCATGGGAAGCCTGCTTCTCCCTCTCCCTCTGCCTGCTGCTCTGCCACTTGTGCTCTGTCAAATAAATAAATAAAATCTTTAAAACAAAATATGGGGTGGGCGCCTGGGTGGCTCAGTGGGTTAAGCCGCTGCCTTCGGCTCAGGTCATGATCTCAGAGTCCTGGGATCGAGTCCCGCATCGGGCTCTCTGCTCAGCGGAGAGCCTGCTTCCCTCTCTCTCTCTCTGGCTGCCTCTCCGTCTACTTGTGATTTCTGTCAAATTAATAAATAAAATCTTTAAAAAAAAAAAAAAAAAAAAAAAAACAAATATGGGGCACCTGGGTGGCTCAGTCAGTTAGGTGTCTGCCTTCAGCTCAGGTCATCATCCCAGAGTCCCAAGATCAAGCCCCACATTAAGCTCCCTACATAGCAGTAAGCCTGCTTCTCCTCTGCTCACCCCTTTCCCTGCCTTGTGTCCTCTCTTTCTAATAAATAAATAAAATCTTAAAAAAAAAAAACACCCAAACCCAGCAGCTGAGACATCTGTTGCTTAGAAGAAACGCTGTGGGTGGATCTGAGTCCGAAAGCTGACTTTACTACTTTCCACCTTTGAGAACATGGGTCAAATGATTTACACTCTTACAGTCTCTACTCTTGGCTCTTCTGAGAGTTAAATTTCAAATGCAAATTAGCATAACCATCTAAGAGAGCAACATGGCACTCCAAAATAGGTATTTTAAATATCCTCCTCTTTTGACCACAGTACTACTAGTAATTTAGATTTTGGATATACTTGAACAATGTGTAAAGATAAATGTACAGATATGGATGTTACAGACTGCACCACTCTCTGTACCAGTGAAAACTGGAAATGATCTAAAATATCAGCAATGGCAGACTTAAATTCTGTCATATCTGTACACTGGGTACTCTGCACCAAAAAAAAAAAAAAAAAAAAAAAAGAGAGAGAGAGAGAGAGAAAAGAATGCATTAGATCAGGCTATATTACTTGGAAAGAAGTCCAAAGTACATCTTTATGTGTAAATAAAACCTAGCTACAGAACAGCCTGCAGGGTATGAATCCAGTCCACTGAAAAAGGAGAGAGATACTTATTTACTGTTAGGATATACAGATAGTTTCCAGAAGGACATACAAAATGCTAGCACTGTTTCCTGCTGCAGAGCTGGACTGGGAATTTTTGGAAGGGTAGAGAAGACTTTCACATTTCATTTTCTGTAGTACCTATAACTTTGGCTATAACTGTATCTTCTTTATAGTAATAAAATATTAATAAAACAACATATAAAGTCACTAGCACTGAGACTAGCATTTCATAAAAGGTAATTATCATTAAAATGTAAAAGCAAACAATTTGTCTTTTACCTTACAGGATGACTAAACATCTATTCAGTGGGCGCCCTTTACATTGTTTATCAGTGGGCGTTTTACATTGTTTATCTTCCAAAATGTATCTGCTGTGTTACAGTAACACCCATACAATATACTGAGTAACTGGATGAAGCAGGAAATGAACAGGAAGTTGAGGGGCAAGAATGGATGATACAATGTATTCAGGACAGGTTCCCATGTCAGGTTTCTGGAAACACACATGATGATCCACTGGACCAAAGGTATCTACGAACCAAGAAAGAGAACCATGACCAGTGCCATAGGTGGCTGGCAGATACCGCAGACCCTGCAGAGACCCCCTTCGCTCGTGTTTCAACGTAGAGAGAAACGTCATTGGAGTTACGTCCTACTCTGGCTTGGGACCCAGAAAACTTACAATTTAGCTATAGAATATACAATTACATGTAATATACATAATTAGTATAATTAAATATAATAAGATAATAATAAATACTTTTATAATATAAGGAAATTACATTTAAAAGACAGAAAGTAGGGATGCCTGAGTGGCTCAGTTGGTTAAGCATCTGCCTTCAGCTCAGGTCATGATCCCAGGGTCCTAGGATCGAGTCCCGTGTTGGGCTCCCTGCTGAGCAGGGAGTCTGCTTCTCCTTCTGCCCCCCAGGATTTCAGGGCCTTCTTCTAAAGGACTCTCTGTAAGTTCAATCACAGATTCTAGTACAACCCTCACCTTTAGCAGATCCATATCACAAATCCCAACAGCTGGCAGCAAGACGGGTTCCCTAGCATGGTTCCAAGCTCCAGCCCATTACCTTCCCAGAAGCGTGATGCTCCCCACAGCACAGCTTCACCGAGTAAAACACAGAACACCATCTCACCATTTTTCAAACTCAAGGATCACCTGGGGCTGGGCCTACAGTGCAGATCTGGCTCCAGTCCACCTGAGCGGGTCAGCAGGGCTCCAGCAAGATGCCCACACTGCAAGTCCTTGTAGCACATCTTGTGCAGCAAGGCAAACCACAGACCTGCAGCAGGCCTCAGTTATGGCAAAAGAGGCACAATTCCAGCAGCACAGGTCAGGCAGGGAAAGGACAGGAGTGCCAGAAACAAAGGCCTGCTGTTCCAAAGAAGTAACACATTTTAAGAGGTTCTAGCTGGTAACTAAGTTTAAGGACAGTTGACTCAAGTGCTACAGGCACAGATTTCAATCATCCTGGTGCAACTCACCAATAGGGATCAAAGCACCGCGCCCAGTTCACGGGTGAGACAATCTTCTTTCCTCAGGTGGTACCAGATATCAGGGTATGGATGTATAAAAACATACCAGGTATAAAGGCATTCGGCCACCTGTATCCATTATTTATCAAATATATTTGAACATGAAATTGTTCCTCTAAAATGGCTGGATGCTCGTCCTGAATGAATGCTTCATTTCTGATCACTGCCAGCAGGTTGGCCTGTTAATACTGGTACTGTGGCCAGAAGGTTAAGTAGCTTCTCCAGGTGCAGCGAGGATGTCCTGTGGGCTCTTGTGCAGTGCTGCTAAGCTGGTCTATAGAAGGGACCAGAAGCCGTGTCTCCAGGGACTTTTTTTTTACCCTTAAAAGGCTACTAAAACTGTTTTTTTTTTTTAAATCATCTCAGTGCGTCAAGTGCTTTCCTTATAATACCTCTTTGTAGATACTACTAAACCCACTACAGAGAACCTGAAGGTTCAAAGTATTGAAGTGGAACTAATCTAAATGACACTACTGGTTTTCCCTCTCAGACCACCCCGCCAAGACTCTCCTGCCACCTCAAGATGCTCCCAGGAAAGGGCCCGGCTCCTGGAGATTTAATGGGACCCCTGGAGGCAACAGATAGAAAACTCAGTCTGAAGCCCCACATGGAAAAACAGCCTCTGAATTCAGTATTTCCTGACAGTTTCAGAAGGTACAATTCAGCATCCAAGAGCATCAGAGACAGATTTCACTGAATTATGAATCACGTTATGCAAACCTGAAAGGCAAGGCAGGGGGGCTGAACTTTGTTGTCATGCACAATTTCAAAACATAACTGTGACCTGAGAACCAAATCTGTATCTTTACTCAGACACTCAGGCTTGTGAAGGAACTGACAAGACCGGTCACGCACGAGGAAACAGAATCTTCTCCCCTTCTGAGACAAGTTGCCTTTTCTTATTTTTGTTTGAGTTCAGGAACTTCCTACCACAAAGCTCTCCTTCCACAAGAACACTGATCAGTTGTCTTCACTGATGAGAATTTTATATGTTACAAAGAACTATACAGAAATGTTGTTATTATCTGAGTGGTAGTGAGAGTTAATGAGTGCTGCTGTCATTCCCCTTCCTCAGAAATGGCACTAAAGCAGAAGCTGTCTTCCGTGAGAGACAGGGGTGCACACTGGAGCACCTATCCTCTTGAGCACATGCCCCCTGAGAGCCCCCTGCGTGCTCCAATGCTCTCCTCACACCATGAAGAAGCAAACCGACTGATCCCAGAAATCTGAGTCACAGATCACTCTTAGAATGAAAACATAACTATGTTCTATTCAATGTACATTATCAAGAAGGTAGTTTCCATTTACGACAATAAACACCACCTTTGAAAATGAAATCTATTATTTTTATATAACCTCTTTTAATATAACAGTTGATACCGATAAAGACATCATAAACCGTAAAAAATGTTTCATCATTACAACAACTGTTCCCGGTATTTACAAACAGCTTCATGATATGGGAAAAAAATAGTCTGACAAATTTTCCCTCCCAGATTAACAACTAAAAATTATAAAAGTTAAATAACCTTAGGCAGATCTTACTTACAGTGTCACTGCAAATCTGAAAACCCGGAGTCTGGGAAGCAGTCCTGTCACCAGTTGAGAATCTAGTCGTCTGAGCAGAGACCCATGCAGGAAGATGCCGGGTCTTTCTCAGCTGCAGAAATGCCAATCTCTGTTTTCTTGTGTGTTTTATGTCCAAGGTGCCTTTGACAACAGGTCTTCCTAGGAAGAGAAATGTAAAATAAAGCTTATATTTTACATGGGATAATGACAGCCAAGAATATCTTCTTGATGAACACATGTCTCCTGAAATTCCTATTTCAGGAGGCCCATCGCTGCACTGCGGTGATGACAGTTTTCAGAGTTCCCTTTTCCAAGTTCATCCACAGAAATTATCAGTATGCACGGCAGGCACAACGTCTCCATACATCTATGGCCTTCAAAAAGAAAGGCTTCTTGTGTCTCTGAGTTTCAGTTTCACATGAGCTCATGGGTAAAACTAAGACTATATAAAATAAAACCAGAGGTGTTTTCTCTCGTTATTAGTATCAATCAAAGGTCTTTCACAGAAGTTCTGGAAAGCCTTCCTAGAGCCAGCCACGACCAGTGTCTAGACTTGGCCACAAGTCTTGAAGGGAACGTAACACATACAACAAATGTTTACAAAGGTACGAGTCTCTTAGAATACTCTCAACCCTTTCTGCACTTTAAAATCACTTTAGTAATATTAAAAAAAAAAAAAAATTGCAGACCCAGGGCCTTGACCCCAGAGGTTCTAACTGAATTCATACTGGAATGGACTGTGGTCATTAGTATTTTTTAAAAGCTCCTCAGATGATTCCCATGTGTGGCTAGGGTTGAGAATCACTGATTTATGCTTCTTATTAATTAATGCTGACCAAGTCATAGAGCAAGCAACTGACACTCAAAATATTCAACATGCAAAAAATATTGCTTCAAATGCAGAATGCTGCTCTCTACTCAAAGAAATTTGGAACTGGTACTCCATGTCAGACGTGCTTTGGAGCATTTAGATGATCTTAACTTCTCTTCTGTAACAGTAAAGAGTCCTTCTGAAGTTCTGAAAGTGGGGATGAGGGCACGCTAAGGAGAAAGCCTTTGTCACACAGTCTGAGAGACAACAGTGAGGAATTCACACGCATCAGTGTTGTGAAAAGGTAAAAACATGATGTAGCGAGGCCTCAGACCCACAGGTTATTTGAGATTGAAGTTTAGGATACAGCCTATTTGACTAACGAGTTTATTTAACCCTCAAGAAAAAGTATGTCCCCAACCCCTTGTTAGTCTTCAAAATGAAGTCCTAAGCCCTTGTATTTTTTTTTAAGATTTTATTTATTTATTTGACAGAGAGAGACACTGGGAGAGAGAGAACACAGGCAGGGGGAGTGGGAGAGGGAGAAGCAGGCTTCCCGGTGAGCAGGGAGCCCGATGCAGGACTCCATCCCAGCATCCTGGGACCATGACCTGAGCTGAAGGTAGATGCTTAACGACTGAGCCCCCCAAATGCCCCCCCAAGCCCTCATATTAAAAGAGCATGTTCTCTAAAATTTTGTGCCAAAAAAAAAAAAAAAGGAAAAGAAAGAAAAAGACGTGTGATTGTATTTTAAGTATCTTAAATGTTCCAATGCTTAGACCAGAGAGCTTCAGACACCAGGCCTGCATCTCACCTCACATCCTGACAAGTAAGAATTAAAAGATGCTCTGTCCGTAAGCAGCAACTCCCCTCTGTGATAGGTCAGGCCAATGTGTAGGCCATAAGATTGCATCTGAAAATACTGCCTCAAGTGAAAACACACAACAGGCAACCTCGCAATCTGGCGAGCTCTCTGGGAAACTGCAGCTCTTCCCCAGCAGAAACAGGATCCTATTACGGAGCTTAACTGACATGGTGAACAGACCACAAGTAAGCTCGAAGACACCAGGAATGTTAATACTTCACACATCTCAGAAACTCAAAACTGAGCAGCGAGCTCAAAGGAAAAACACGTCACTGAGATAAATCAAATCAAGAACATTCTACTCCTACATATTGTGAGGCAAAAGAATGTGAGAGAATTTTTCAGATGTCCTCCCCGACACAGAAACTGAGATCAATCACCATGAAGGACTCCGGGCTGTTTGGTTTAGATGGTAACTGTTGTTTTTTAACACCGCTCTTGGAATCATCTAAGCTTTCCCCACAAATGCTAACGGGTCTGATGGCAGGCTCCCACGCCCTGCTGTTCTGTGAAGTCTGAGCAGTAGCAAATCCGATTTCCTAGAGCAGCGCCCCAAAGGGGTTCTTTCTCCAGAGTCCAGGAAACAGCGTCGCAAGGACCTCCTTCATTCCACTGAGCAATTGAGCAGTCCCTCCAGGTACTAGTTTGAGACATAGTTAAAAATGCCCTTTTACTTAAAGAATTCTGAAATTCACCTGCAGCTTAGGGAAACATCAAATTCATAAAGACTTTTATTCTTCCTTGCATTGGATCAGTAACTTCCCTGTGTGTGAGAACCTGGGTGTGACATTCATAAAGCTGTTTGTCTTTATTGACATTATTACCATGAACGGTTGTGAGCTTGACCTGTTCTCCTGGAGGCAGCAGATGGACTGAAATCACAGTGACTGGCTATGCGGGATCCTCATTTGCCTACAAAGGGAACCAACTCATGTTTTTCAGTGAAATAGGTGAAGGTCTTTCTTTAGCAAGCATTTACTGAGCAGCTACTGTGTTCACTGAGAATGATTCTCTTGGAATCTGTGATGTGCACCTGCAGGGTATGAACCTGCTTCCTGAGTTTTACTCAATTTACTTTGTTTTGTATTTTTCCCAAGAAGAACAGGCTAGGCACCTTGCCCGTCTTGTCCTAAACACCCATGTGTACTTCCTGTGTTAGGGTGTGATCAGAACTTGCCATTTTAAAGACTAGGTGTGTTCACAGAGGCAGTGTGGCAAGGCTGCCGGCTGTGCTCTGGGTTATGGGTGAGGTATGCACCCTGCTCCCACCAAGCCTGCAAAAGGCACAGGACCAGCATGTGTGACCCACTGGCAAGTGGCTCCCCCACAGATGCCAACAAGGGCTGACTGGTTCAGTATAAACTACAGACAATGGGTTCAAGTTAAAAAGGTGGGATGAATCGGTCTGAGGATACACAGTATTTTCTAGATGAGGTGAGGTTTACATGTGTTTTCTAAGCTGTTTCATAGGTCACCCATTTCAGACACTTCCACATTTTTCATAATCAGTGCAAGCAGCTCCTGCTCACAATCTTCCAGTTCACATCTAAGATGGAAACTAGATGAAGTATGGAAGATATATGAAAAAACTCTGTCTTACTTGTGTACACTGAAACAAGAAGTTACAAATGAGATGTAATCTAATAGAGTATTCCAATGTTCAAGTTTGGCAATGAAAGCAGGTAGATTAATTAGAAACAAAAGTGTAAAAATAAATGACATAATGCAAAAAGATTATTTATTTTAGCATTTTAAGAGTAGAAATGTGTCAGCAGACATTAAAACCACACGGGGCAGTAAATCCACTGTCCACAAGTAAAATACGTATTAGTTTGGCATTTATTTACATATCTTAGTGACTCCTGAGGCTTCAAAGGGAACTAGAGTTTTCTTAATTATAAATACTATGATTGAAAACAACCTTCGTGTGGGTAAAAAGGATATATTCATTCTTTTTCTTTGAACAGGAATACCTGTTAGACAAAATTTTACCAAATTATTAACTGTGCTCTCAATTTCTTGCATTATCACCGAAGAAACTCATATACAATCAATGATTGGCATGAAATACCTCAGTTTTGACAACGCTTTTAATCTGCTTAATTTCTTTAAAATTCACATTTGGCTCTTGGACAAATATTGCACAAATTATACTAGTCTTAATTTTCCTGCCAATGGCATAGAAATTGTCCATTCTATTTTAAGCAGAAGTGAACACAGCAGGGATAAGAAGGATGCCCTTTAAGGTACAGACTTGCAACGGGCAGTAAACCAGTCAGAAAACTCATGCAGGGTAAAGAATCCACACAGCAACACTGAACTACCACCATCAAACCTGCTAAGACACTAAAACTTCACTAACCCCAACACTGGACAGAAAGGGTAACCATGTAACAGGAGAGCGGTGCTAAATATCACTACCACAGGGTTCATTGGTATAATACATAAATGTACTAAATCAATACACCCATGCCTACAATTTACACAATGGTAAATGTCAAATGTATTCAATAAGAAAGAAAACATATGAACTTGGCCCATGTATTCCGACTTCCACTCTGAGTGGTAAATCCAATTATAATGCATGAAACATGTCATCAACTCAAACACAGCCTGAGGTTGCACACAGCCTGTGTATTTAAGACAAGCGTCGCCACGACTTACGCTTGCTGTGGACGCTTAGCTCTGAGATAGAAATCTGTGTCAGACTTCTATCCATATAGCTTGGAAGATTCTAATATTTTCTCATCTTTTTACCATATTTAATTCACACGAGTGAGTAAAGTAATTCCTAGGGTTCTAAACCTAATTTTCTACCAGCTAGCAACGAGAGAAGAGCATATTTTCAAGATCCTCTCATTTAGAAGAGGCTAAAGACGACCCTAAAGCATGAAAGAACAGAAACTAGTTTAAATCTGCACATTTTAATAAACCCCAAAAATGGCTGACCTTACCTTACTGTGGCAGATCAAAATTCAAATAACCTTCATAAGATTTTTAGTGTGTTATTAAGATGCCATTCAAAGTTCATACCAAGAAAAAACCCTATGAGTTGAAATTAAAATTTGATCCTTGAAGAAGAGGACAAAGTTCCATTTTTAAATAGATTCTCAAAACAACAAATGCACACATACAGAAGCATGAGTAAATGTATTACCTTCGCGTGTAAAGAACAGAGCCTGGCTGGGGCTACTCTTCGAGGGACCAAGGGACCCCAACAGCAAGAGCTTCAGGAGAGGCGGGCGGACTGAGGGTGAGCACAGGCAGAGGGCTTTGAATTTCAAGTGTGAGGGGTTGGGACTCTCAGTGTCTGAGCTCCTATAGGACAGGAGCGCCTTCTCTCACCCCGCCCCCCACCCCCACCCCCACCCCCCTGCCCCAGGGGCAGGGTCTGGGCAACAGGGAACAGCTGGCACACAGAGGCTGGATCTGAGCACAAGGTCAGCCAGCCAGGATATGAAGGTGACATATAATTTCTAGCCTTTTCCTGCTTCGACCAAGGAAACAGCAACAAGGACTGTTTTTACTTATAACTTGCTTTGATCTTTTGGATTTAAAGTTACTTAGTAGATTAAAGCCATGTTAGCTGATATTATTTGCTTGCTTAGGCTAACTTAAGTGTTATGGATTCAGTTTTCTGACACATAGGGCTACTACATTTAAACTAACATAAATAAACACCAACTGTGTTTATTTCCAAGTTCCGGGATTCTTATGTTTTTTTTCATGAATGGCTCTTGACACTCTACTTTAAGGGCAGAAAGTTCAGAGTTTTTAAGAGGCAGTCTTCTTTATTAAAGAGGAAAGTATTATTTAAAGCAGTGATAAGTGTTTCCTTTCAATTTTCCTAAGCAAAACAGCAGTTTGTTAAGTGACTTTGACACTACTTTTTATAGACGTGTGACCCTGATGATGTCATTATTTTAAATTCACAATGTAAAAATCTTGTAAATATCTGATATCAGCAAATAAATACTTTCCATTTACAGCCACTGGCAAATAAGTAATCATTTACTGAAACCATGAAATCTAATTCTTCATGATCTAATAAAAAAATGTAACAGGCAATATTGATTAATTATATAAAGACAGCACTTTCAAAATTAAAGAAATTAACATCAAAAGCACATGTAATCAAAGAAAAAATAGGTAATACTGAACTTTGTTAAAATAAAGAAATTTTATACATCAAACAACATTATCAAGAAAGTGAAGACAACTCACAGAAGAGGAGATATCTGCAAATCATGTATCTTAGAGGCTAGTATCCACATTATAGAAAACACAACAATAAAAAGACAAGTAATACAATCTAATGGTCAAAGTTTTAGAATAGACATTTTTTCAAAAAAAAAGTATGAATGGCTAATATGCACATGAAAAGTTGTTCGACATCACTAATAATTAAGGAAATGCAAAATAAAAGCATATCCATACCAGCGGCAACCACTAAGATGGCCATAACAGGAAAGAAGGGAGGGAGGAGGGAGGAAGGAAGGAGGGAAGAAAAGGTGGGGGAGAAGGAAGGAGGGGGTAAGGAGAGAGGAGGAAGGAAGGAGATAGGGAGGGAGGGAGGGAGGAAGGGGAAAGGAGGGAAGAGGGAAGAAGGAGGGACGGAGGGCGGAAGGGAGGGAAGGAAGCAGGTCTGGAGTTCCCTAAACAAATGAAACAGTTACTGTCAGGGTAGGACAAAAGCACCACGCCTAGTACAGTGTTTGTGGATTCCCTATTTGCAAGTTTGCATACTAGCTCCAGTTTGCTCCTAACCCCAAATCATCCTGGCCCGGGTTTCACATTACTTCTGACATGCGCACACACATAGTGAAAAATTCGAGTCCTCCAACACACATGCTCCCATGTGACAGTGAACACAGTGACACCCTGTCTTGTTTTAGCTCACAGGCAATAAACAACCGTGTTCTTTAGTGCCATGTTTTTTTCACATTTCTGTGCTTTTCATTGGCAATTTCACTGTTTAAACTGGCCTCAAAGAGCAGTGAGCAGCCTGTCTGTTGTTCATAAGCTCATGAAGGTGTGATGTGTTTGTTAGGTATGATTTCTTCAAGCATGAGTTATACCACTGCTGGCCATGAACCTGATGTCCCCAAACCAACAATATGTTAGATAATGTGTCTCTCCACAGAAACACACACAAAACAAGGTCATGTACTGACTGATCATCCAAAATGGAAGCAAGGCTCAAAGGCACCTAATCATGCATTTCCCTGATTTGGTGTCAGCGGCGACCGTAAGGAATAGAAACACCGCAAGCAACAAGAGGAGTGAAAACCCTGGTTCATACGAACACCTGGGTGTTCACAACAGCACTGTAATCATAACAGCAAGAAAGCAACTCAAATTTGCGTCAATGACACATGGACAAACAAAAGCTATACACACACACGATGGGACATTATTCAGCCAGAAGGATGAAGGGCACACGTGACAACATAGACAAACCTGGGAAACAGGACGTTAAGTGAAAGCCCAGACATGAAAGGTCATACACTGCATGGTTGCATTTATAGGAAACATCTAGAAAATTCATATCCATAGAGACAGAAAGCAGGTGAGTGGTTGCCAGGGGCTGGGGTGGGAGTGGGTTGGGACTCAGGGAGTAACTGCTATGGGGGAGGCAAGTTCTTTTTGGGTGATAAAAATGTTCTGGAATTCAACAGAGGTGATGGTGCATGACCCTGTGAATTTCTGGAATACGATTTTATCTCAACAACAAAAAAAAATAAGTATAAAGTTCCAGCCTTTAGCTCAGAGGCCCTCCAACTTGAGTGTGTGTCCGAACGTCCAGGAAGGCTAGGAGAAGGTAGACTGCTGCATCCCAACCTCCCAGGGCTCTGATCAGGTAATGCAGACCCTGCTGATCTGAGCCCACATTCTGTCTGATTAGGTAATGCAGACCCTGCTGATCTGAGTCCACAATCTGAGAACCAGCATATGAACGTCCCTGTTTTAAGCCCCAAAGTAATACAATACTGCATGTCAATTACACTTCAACTAAAAATAACATAATTGCAAACATCGAAAAAATAAAGACATTGTATGAGCTCCTCCAGGGTAGGAAGGTAACCTTTCTCCTATATCCTCTGAATTTATACATAGAAGAAACAATCCTGGGGAAAAAGACAAAGATGGAAGAAGAGAAGCATTTACTCAAGTAAATACATTAAAACATTCAGTCTCTGAAACCACAGAGTGTTTGAATTCCATGTCATATGGATGCCAAATGTTGTTTAAGACCAAAAAATCTCCAAAAAAGGGGGAAGAACTACAATGAATGTGAAGGTATTTTAGCATTCTTTGATGGTCTGAAGAGGACTTTGGCTCAGTTTATTAAAGCAGCTAATCCCATAGCATCATGCTTGTTGTTGCAAGAGATGCAAACAAAGGTTCTAGAGTTGTTGATCCATACATTACCTCAAGAAACCCCTTAAATTAGTTACGGTGCTACAGAAACCAAAGACCCAAACTCTTCAACTCATAAACCTGCAAAGTCTTATTTATATTATTAACCAAGTCACTGATTGGTGTATTTTAATTACTTTACTTAAAGATGCTGGGTCCATGTTGAAGCAGACCATTTAAAGTACCCCTCTGGCATGGTCACATGCACTACATTACTATTTCACAAATAACCATCAGGATTACTTCCAAGGGCTTCTGTATGTTTCTCAATATACTATTAAGAGTAAAAAGTGAAGTGCTAGTAAATTTAAAAAGCTCTCCTGTTCTCTGAAAACAATATTGTTTTCTCTGAGGTCCCATTATCAAGGGATCTTTCTCCCTCCAAGACTAGACAGATGTTGGGTGGGAGATAGGACAGAGACAGGAGCCGGCAGGGGGGGAAAGCATGGGGCCCTCGGAGAAGGGTAGATGGGTCTGCTGACTGACAAACTCTTTCACACTGGAACACAGTCCAAAACATCGCTCCAGGTTTTGCTGTATTTACTAACGCTCCCATCCGATAATGTCCTTGTATGCCACACAGCACATATGATGCAGTGAAGCACTGGGTCAGCATGGTCCTCCTAAAGGACACGTCCAGAGAAGGGGATCATAGGAACGTTCTGGAGGTAATACTCCACATCATACTTTAATGTCTCTGCACATTGTTGGGGACACTGAGGACTAGAGTTCAGAGCATGCGGCTGCCCTGTCCTGGCCACAACTGGGGGTCAGTGCCCCCAGCCAGCCCAGTGACCTTCTAATATCACACCCCCCAGTCTTCAGAAGCCACACATTGCACAAGATGGCCTCCGGATCCCTCCCAGCTCTGAGTTTTTATGATTCTGGGCATTAGTGCAAACGCATAAAAGGAGTCCCAAGTTTACTCTTCACATCTACACATTCGAAGCCGAGGTAGTGAGTTTGGAGCAAAACCAAGACATCCACCTTGTAGACTCCTCTCACTAGACACTTGGATTCCTTCATGTTAACATCTTCCTTTAAAATCCCATTTCGTGTTGAACAGCCTGCAACCGAAATCAACTCTGACAGACGCACGCTTTGTGACCATGCACCTTCCAGTCTGACAACCCAAGATCTGCTCCTCATCCTGGCCACATGCTCCAGCCACTGGCCCTCGCCACACCCCCTCCCAGCTCCTCCCTGCAGTCTGGGGTTGGCACCCACTCACTTCACTACCCTCACACAGGCCTTTTGGCGGCATCCCCTCCACTGCATCTCCTGCTCCTCTGGTTTTCTCCCAGGTTTGTCAACACTACTGAAAAGCCACCAGACGGGGAAGCAGAGACCTTCCCTGGAGCAGGCTCTCACCTCTCAGCAGGCTAGAGTTGTTGATCCATACATTACCTCAAGAAACCCCTTAAATTAGTTACGGTGCTACAGAAACCAAAGACCCAAACTCTTCAACTCATAAACCTGCAAAGTCTTATTTATATTATTAACCAAGTCACTGATTGGTGTATTTTAATTACTTTACTTAAAGATGCTGGGTCCATGTTGAAGCAGACCATTTAAAGCAGCCTATGCCGCTGAGACTCACCACCCACCCTTCTTCTCTGAAATCCCACAGGGCCAGCTAAAAATCTTTCCCATGCTCCCTCCCTTTGCCCTCTCCACAAACAGTGCTACGTCTTTCATGGAAAAGAATGAGACTATTTGGCCATGGGTTCCTTCAAATGTTATCATCTCTCCCTTAAACTTTTTCAGGCAGTCCTTCTCCACGTCTGGTCCACTTTCTGAAATTAACTACTTACCCCCTATATCTCTGCCATCCAGTAAGGGAGCCACAAGCCACATGTGACAATTTACACTTAAATTAAAATGCCACGAAACTGGAATTTTAGCAGGTCCAGCGTTCTCTTCTTGTCAGACAGTCCCTCTCACCCCTTCTTAGTCCTACCCACCATCTGACCAAACTCTTCCTTCAGAAATGAAAAGCAACAGTCCTTTCTCAATACTCACTTTCTTTTTATTAAATTTCTTCATCTCATAATGCCCCTGGCAAGACTCTCTTCTCCTTGCTCAGTCTCTGCTGTTCTCATGTCCTCTGCATGCAGGACCTCAATTCCCTTTTCCTGGAGGATGCGTGTAATTCTCTTATTCTAAATCTTAGTGACACCCCAGACTCTTGTCAGCTGTCTCCTGCCTGTGTTATCACATTCAACTTCTTCCCCTGCCTTTTCTTTTTTAAATAAAGACTTTATTTATTTGAGGGAGAGAGCATGTCCAGGGGCAGAGCTACAGGCAGAGGGAGAAGGAGGCTCCCTGCTGAGCAGGAAGCCTGATGCGGGGACTCGATCCTTGGACCCTAAGATCATGACCTGAGCTGAAGGCAGACAGATGCTTACCCAACTGAGCCCCCCAGAAGTCCCTGAACTTCTTTTCTAAGTTCCATTTCTGCAGCTCTTGCTATCTCAGGACATTTCAAGAGCTGTGGAAGCAGCTCAAACTCAGTAATCGAAAAATACCGTCATCCCCCCAATCCATGGGGACGTGTGCAAGACCCCCATGGGCATGTGGAACGGCAGACAGGATGGGCCCCTGCGTGACCTTTCCCACACAGACACGCTCAGGATGGAGCTTCCTGTATAAACGAGGTGCAGGTGGGATGAATGACAGTAACTCAGGATAAAACATAGCCGTCACAACACAACACGGTAATAACAGCGCGTGAACGTGGCTTCTCCCTCTGAACATCATCTTCCTGTGATGGAGATGACATATGGGATGAAGGGCACAGGCATGCAACACGGCACTGGCTGCCCCTAAGCCTCAGGTCACACATCAGCAGGAGGGTCATCTGCCTCCAGACTGTGGCTGACCGCGGGGAACTGAACCCATGGAAAGCCAAACCCAGAAAAGCTCTGAGGCGGGGGGTGGAGACAGGGTATGGACAGACGGACTACTGTATAATTACCACGTCATCCTCAGACAGCCTCTTGATGTTCCTGTGTTTATTTATCCTCTCACTCACTGAAGCCCGAACTCTAACTGAAATACATATTTACTGAACGCCTGCCTGTGTGGCATCCTGACCCCCTCCCGGCTGCCTGCGGGCGCTGCACTCTACTGTCCTCCCTGCTGGAGCCGCTGGCGGGCACGCCCCTCCTCGGCTTCCCAGACTGCCCAGTCTGCCCTCAAACCGCTGCTGCAGCTGCAGCCGTACTCTCCCTCATTCAGGCAACCAAGAGGTTCCAGAGTCTCCATTGGAACAGGCAAATTTGGGTACACTATGCCCAGTCCAGGAAACACAAGCCGCTGCTCCAGGAGTGCAAGGTCAAGTTTCAAGTCCCTGGCCAGCACATGAGACCCTTTGGTTATGGCCCTTCTCATGCAGTGCTCTTGCCAAACAGAATGGGCTACACACACACACATGCATACACATGGCGTTGCGGCGCTAATCACTCTCCCTCACCAACGGTGGTCTCTGCTCACCCTTCCTGTGGCCAAATCTCATCCATTCTTCACAACACAGGACGGGTAACGTCCTGCCACAAAGACTTCCCAGGCCACCCAGCTGGGAGTCCTCCAGTCCTTCTCCCTGAATCTCTTTTATGGCATGTACACCTTAGTTCTTTATCATGGTCATTTTAAAAAAGGATTGTATTTATTCCATAGAGAAAGAGAGGAGGAGCAGAGGGAGAGGGACAAGCAGACCCCACACCAAATGCAAAGCCCCACGTGGGCTCGATCCCACAACCCTGACATCCTGACCTGAGCTGAAACCAGGGGTCAGACACTTAACCAACTGAACCACCCATGAGCCTGTATCTTGCTCATTTTTATACCTCTTTCACCCCCTTCATCTACACTTAACCCCACAAAATCTAGCACCATCATTTTTATACCCCTCAGGAAGATCTATCATGTGACAAGTACCTGACAATTATGTATTGGATAGAAAGATGTTTTACAATTTGCTACCATTGTACTCTTAACTTCGGTATGTTATTACAATACTTTGTTAAACAGAATAAATGTGGTTTTGAAATGCAAAATAAAACTCAGTATACAAAATCTTTTTTTTTCCAGCTGATTTCTATGAGCGCCAAGGACCACTTCCATTGTGATTATGGGAAAGAAACAGCCAAGATTCAATATATTTTAAGTATGACTACAATATGTTTAACTATTGTTGGCTTATAAATTTGGAGTAAATTGCTGTTGAATCATAAGAAATATCATGATTGGCTTTACATGCTTTTATCCAAACCAGTGGAGGTCACTCCAGCAGCAAATATGCAAGCTTATTCTTGGGAAGTTTTAAAGCTTATTTTTATTTTGTTTCTAAGGTAGGGTTTTCCTTGGCACTGGCATAAATATTATTAAACAATGAACACAAATAAAAGCTTTCTTTCACAGTGAGCCATAATTTAACTTTCTTTCTAACTGCCAGTTGGTCTTTGCTGGCATGAATGATAAGTGTCCTGGAAACAAGGAGATCTGGGAAGTCTTCGTTTTTATTCATTACATCCTTTGCTTGATTTGATTCAACACCAGGAAACTCTGCACATTTTATCAATAATCCAGAAAGCATTTTAGTCATCACAAATGAAATTTACTCATTAATCTATAAACTTCTAGAAATTTTCCTGAAGATCAGAAGTGGGCACACATATTTTAAAGCACAACGCAATAAGGTTCTTAGTGACTTTTCAGAGAAAAGGTAGTTTTCTATTTTCCTATGGAGAAAAAAATCTGAACACGCAATACTAAAATGGACGAAAATTTGAGCCCTCCTTGGCCTAATCAAGAGTAAAGAAACCTTTTTAAATGTGAAAACCAACTCAGTCAGTTAGTTTGGTTTGGGTTTCAAGAATTCTGGTAAACATTCTGACTTTGCGTGAGCAGCGGACTTAGCAGCAGGAACACCTCATCCCACTGAAGGCATACGGAATGTGTTATGTTTTAGAGGAAGGGAGGAAGCCCAGAGTTGATAGTTTCACATCAAAAACAAGCTGGAACATATCAGTCATAACAAAATAACTAGACTGTAGATCAGCTAAGAATATAATCTTGTCATGCATGATGATTTAAAGGCAAAGCATAATGCACCCATGGGCTCTGGAAAGCTTCCAAAATATTTTTGGTTTGCAATGTAAGATTTCAAAGGAAGATACTTTATTTTCACAGTTGATGCTCCTGGTATGACATATACTCCTCAAATGAAGACCACTGTCTTAACTCTGAATCTAACTGGAATATATTTTAAGGATTTCAGCTGCACTGCTACCAAATAAATCTAAATAAATCTAAATGAATGTGGTATGTGTAGATTAAGAGCAGGATTACGACCAATAAATTGAAATACTTGATTATAAGCCAGACTTCTAATATTTATGGAGAAAGTTACACTTACTTTTTGTATGTCATGAAATAAAAATACAGGCAAGTTCATTTTCCAAAAGTCAAACTTGGTAGGAAAATAGCTGTGTCACTCACATACAGACACCTGTCGCCGCTGCCGAGGGCTCCCATTAAGTGACACTATAACACGCTGCATTCTTGGACATAAGAGGAAATCATACAGGAGAAGGTAAATGAGATTCCTGGTCCCATTTATTTATCCTTTCTGTAATGTGTGGTAATATTATTTTTGGCAGGCAAAGAACCTTAAACTACTCAAACTCTGAGGCAGAAAACAGCATTTAGGAGTCTATTTCACAAATGCAGTGGGAGTCATTTCCTATGTGGAAAATACACTCATAAGTGATTCAGAAGTTCAAAATAGTCCAAAATTATGAAACTGGTGCCACGTCTGGCTGATTCAGAGAAAGTTTATATGGAAAAAAGCTCTGTGAGATGCCCCTAATGAGATAAGAAAGGAGGTGATAACAAAGAAAGGAGAAGGGTATGTACTCGTATCAGAACCCAAGACAGTGAGATACACTCTAGACTACTTTGGCTTCCTTGAAATCTTTTGATGTATCAGAGCGTGGCAGTGTTGCTAGACTCAAAGCAGAGGCCTAGTTGGAAGAACACATTTAGAAACAGGGTACATCAGAAACTAAGATTAGGTCATGGAAGGTACAAGGGCTTCTTGACATGTTAAATGCAGCGTGTCACTGAGCTCAGCAAATACCACCTCAAAGCCTGGGGACAGAACCCATCATAGCTGGCATGCTCCACAATGAGTCCACAATAAGGCTCATCGAGAACAAACCATCTTTGGCACATTCGCTACAAACCCCAAAGGTGAAGGCGCTTAAGCCTCTCTAGCTGCCTATGACTGTCCTTGGCAGGGGGACTTCCGGGTTGTTAGCCAGGATGGACCTCATAGGTACTGACCAGTAAGAGCTCCAGCTTGGCAGCTGGGACATGTGGTCACAGCAAGCCAGGTGTCCCGATGCCCATCCCAGGCTATCACACATGTGCCACATGACATGTGCTGCTACATGCTGGCATCCACAGAAGACCCAGGATGCTATGTCTGGGGGAGGGGGAGGCTAAACTAACAGCAGCCACTGGCCACATCCTCAAGCCCATGCATCTGCTCAGAGCCACCAGAGAAGCCGGGCAGGGGCTCACTTCATAAGGGACATACTTATAAAGCAGGTCATTGTATCAGGGTTTTGAGTTATGCTAACAATAGCTTACCACCACCATGACCTCTGCCTTCAACAGAAACAGACAAGAGGTAGTCATCTCAATATCATTAGTAATATCCAGTACTTAGATTTGCAAAGACCTGTCACAGGACAATGAAAGATGAAAAGAAAAACAAAAACAAACAAACAAAAATGGGGTGGGAGGGTGGAACCTGGAGAAATGGAACCAGTGAGTCATTTGCTTCATTCCTGAGTTAAGGCATCTACTGTGTCTGGTCACCGAACAGTCTTGGCCTCCCTGGATATCTCCAGAAAGGCCTAAGTATGACCCTTATTTAATAACCTCAACTTAATAACCTATTAATTCCCTCATACAGCAGTACAACATCACCCTGAGCCACAGAAAGGAAACACTGTACATTCCCCCGCACCATCCCTATGGGATATTATGCAACTTGGCACTTATTCCTTCTTCTGCCAGTGGAATGCCTTAGTAACAGGCATCCACACCCTGCTGGCTTTGCAAGGAATCAAATCCAGCGCCAAGGATCAAGTTTAGAACCCCTATATAGAAACAAGTGGGACTGTCACAAATCTCTAAAATGATCTCTAAAGCTAAAATGTATTTCTTACTTAGATCAAAGAAGCCTAACTCTTAGGAATGACTGCTTTTCCTAATCTCTGATTATATTTGGAACAATGGCTAGAAAGACTGCCCAGGATAACTGCGGCTGAGCTCAGATTCTCTGAAGCCAAGAGGACATGAAAGATGCTCAGTCTTGGGGCATCTGGCTGATTCAGTCACTGGAGCGTGTGACCCTAGATCCAGGGGTCATAAGTTCGAGCCCAATGTTGGATGTACAGATTACTTAAAAATAAAATTTAAAAAAATCAGATGCTCAGTCTTTGCTCCTATGACATTAAGTTCCTCACATTTTTGTCAGACTAAATTTTACAAGATCTCTCAGCATTATCTCTTATGAAGGGGGTAGTATTTACAGAGCTTATTCTCACAGCAACAAGTAACTGTGTATCCTTCTCAAGGGAGCAAGGAAGAAGCAGGGGTGAGAAAACTGAAGGAGAAAGTCCTGGTGCTCACGTCTCGGTTCTACAGCAAAGCCCCTCAAGCTGGTCCAAAGAAACCTGAATCTTAATTAATAAAAAAGCACAAAACACACGGGGTCACAAGAAAAAAAAAATTTCTGATCCCAACTTCAAAGCATAAAACTAATATTCCATTGGTATAATACCTTTCTTTTTTTTTTTTTTTCTAAAAGAAACCTGTTTAGTTTCTTTCTTTCTTTTTTTTTTTTTTTTTTAAGATTTTATTTGTTAGAGCGCAAGCACAGGCAGACAGAGTGGCAGGCTAGAGGCAGAGGGAGAAGCAGGCTCCCTGCTGAGCAAGGAGCCTGATGTGGGACTCGATCCCAGGACGCTGGGATCATGACCTGAGCCGAAGTCAGCCGCTTCACCAACTGAGCCACCACCCAGGCGTCCCGGTATAATACCTTTCAAAAGGCAACTAAGTTTGTGTATAGTAATACACTTTCACTTCTGGATTCTGTTGCTCTGTCTGAAAAGCTCAACTGTGCATTTGCACAGTCTCCCTAAAAGAGCTTTTATTTCTAATAAGTTCCTTCTGAAAACCTAAATCCTGGCGTCTTTGATCAAGACTGACTTCAAATAGAGGGACAAGTGGTTTCTTGATAGCCTGAAAATTTTCACTAGATCTCGGGCATCATAGTAAGTCTACATACACCTGGGCCGGAGGAACCAAGAGCATCACTTACACAGCAGACCTCACCCAGGCTCTGTGCAGAGCATTTCTTAAAAAATCAAGTACTCCTACTTTCAAGTACGAATATGGGAATAAAACAAGTTCTCCCCACTTGGCTCTGGAGGAGACCAATTATACAGGAACAGGAGGTATGAATCTCAAATTTTATAAGTTATCCAAAAGACAGATGCTAATAACATTGTGATTTCAGGTTTCATCTGCTCTTTCACTGAATGTTTAATGTTAATATCTTGAGACTTCTTCTTTAATATGAAAGGTTAAATAATAAAAGCAGAGGAAAAGTGGGGAATAAAGCATTTATGAGTAAAGAAAAAAATATAGTTCAAGTTATTTTAATATTTTGTGAATCAACTTTCTTTTCAAATAAGCCCTTGAACTTGGAACTCAGACTGGATAATGTGGGTCTTAATGATTAACACCTGTACTCTAAATTGATACCTACAAGCTAATAGTTTGATAAATGAAAGCTAATTATTTTATTCATGAAAATAAACTTAAGTCATTAATTTCTTGGCATAATTCTTTGATATTTTATTAAATGACTATTTTAATTTTATATTTCATTTCTGACCATGTTTGAGGTAAGTCTTTAGGAGACGGTGGGGCAATACTTTACAACTTCGAAATAAATCTTTACCATGCTAAGTTCCAATCACCACTTTCTACTTTATTCTACCACTTTAAAGTATGGCTCAATTTTTTTTTTTTTAAGTATAGGTTTGTTTGTTGTTTTATTTTCAGCATTCCTGCTATTAACATATACTCCTACAGGCTGAGAGTCCTGCAAATGTCTTGTGGTCTGAGATCACGTGGCTGCCTCTGGCAGCTGGGCCTTCCTCTCGCCCCCATTCCCGCATAGGCACCAATACTCAGACATGAAATTGCTTCCCTATCACTTGGCCATTTTTCTAGTTCACATTCTTTAGTGAAACCTCAAATAACCAAACAAGTTCAACAAAAGTTTACCAGAGCTTATGAATATAGTGCTCATGGCTTTTATTCTGCTGCTGTCTAATGAGCCCAGAGAAAAAGGGTAGAAAGAACAGCTTGGTTAATATAGGGGTCAAATTCCCCCCCACCAAAATAGTGCAGGTATATGGGAAGTGGACAATGACCACAGAGTTGAGGTGGTGAGTTTAAGACATACTCACCAAATAACAGGGAAGAAGGGCAGCAAGGCAGAACTCGGGCCATCTGAGGAGAACACAGGGAGCTGAAGGGAGAGGACGAAATCTATCACTGAATCTAGGAAGGCAGCGGGGAATTTGGGGGTTTTATGCTGTCATCAAAGAGAGGTCCTCTTGGTTCCTACACCAATTTACTGGCAGCAGGAACACAACTGGAGCAAACCGTGTCCCCCAAGAGTCACCATAGGGCTGGGAATTAGAGTTCCCGTGCACTGTGGTTCTCCCTGAGATTTCAGCTTCATTCTCTTCTTATGATCCCTAACAGCCATTATAACCCTGGATCCCACGGCCGTGGTTAAGGCGTGTGACTAAGAGCCTGTGAAACACAGGGAATTGCAGGGGTCCCAAGTGGAGAGACGCAGCAGGGTCCTCAGAATGCCACAGCACCTGCCCCCAATACCTCCTGCATCTGGAATGGCCACCTCAGTCCCTCAGGATCTGTCTCCTCCCCCTGCAGGAGAGAGCCACCAGATGGTCTCCCCAGTGTTACCATAGAGCAAAGTAAATGTGAGCTATCAGTTCCTTTGTGGCAGATATGTTTTTTTGTTGTTGTTGTTGTTTTTAAATATTTTATTTATTTATTTGACAGAGGGAGAGAGAGATCACAAGCAGGCAAAGAAGCAGGCAGAGAGAGGGGGAAGCAGGCTCCCTGCCAAGCAGAGAGCCCGACACGGGGCTCGATCCCAGGACCCTGGGATCATGACCTGAGCTGAAGGCAGGGGCTCAACCCACTGAGCCACCCAGGTGCCCCTGTGGCAGATATGTTATCTTCTGGACAATTCAGGGAGAAATAGCGACAGGCTTCCAATGGGAGCAGATACTCGCTGCTGCTGGGACACCCTTAATTTATACCAATCCCTGAGCAGCCTTTATTCAGTCTGAGGATCACTGGAGGGACAAAGGAAAAATGGGTTTGAACCATAAGTTAAAGTAATACAAGGAGATTAACCCGTTTCTCTTGATACAGAGACACTCCCATGCCCCTGAGAAGGGCTCCAAAAAAATCCACTACTTTCTTACATAAATCCTCACGTTGGGACAAACTGCCCTCAGCGTTGAGTTCTGAACCTCATTACCTATGTGCACTGTGCTCATGATGCTGGCTCCTGTGAGAGCTGCAAAGCTGAATGCTGTTTCCTCAAGGTTACAGCGAAAACCTCCTTTTCTCCTTTTCGACTATGGGCTCAGGGAAATCCTTCTTTCCTTTGATTGCCTAACAATCAAACAGCTAGTTTCTGTGCCTGTACTGGATATTTGCGGGGTCATAGGGCTTCTATTTTTGTAGTTGGAGTAAGTGAATTAAAGCTGTTTATTAGCACATCAGGTTCACACCTGACTCCCACTCCTCTGACATAGTCTCCCCCTCCTGTACTACTACCCAATCTCACCCACGTGCTCCCTCTGGGATAATTCTCTTCCTGTTGATTCTATTTTTTTGGTATTTCCTCTGGGAGGTTATGTGAATGGTAAATACTCTTATTTTATATATTTTAAATTTTCTTAATTTTGTTCTCCTCCTGAAACAACAGTTTAGGAAGATACAAGATTCTACACACACTGTCCTTTTTTCTTAGCCCTGCTGGATTATTACTTCCCTGTCTTCTGGCATCTCAGCTGCCAAGGACAAGTCTATTAAGGGAAACCTTTCCTCTCTCTGTTGTACAATTCTATGTCTAAGATAGTTCATGTGAATTGCCTTTATTTGCTGTTTGGTCCCTGGCATCCTTCTGATCTGCTGCTTCTTGACCTTCATTGATTCTGGAAGACTTGGAGTTGGTTGCCTAGCCCTTCTTCCTGAGCATCCCAGACACACTCATCTATAATCTTTGTGAGAAAGTTCCAAGAGTGGATTCAATGTCCCAGGTTTTGCTCTGTCTTCCTTAAGAGATGCTTTGTCACTGAGGTTTGCAGGATCATTTTTGAAAGAGAGGTCATTTTTGTTTTGTTTCGACCTTGTTCTCCTGACAACTGTCTTCATAGCTGCCTGCACTTAGTTCTTCTCCCAGCCTGTGTTCACGTACATACTCTAAGAGAGCGTGGATATTAGCATTTTAGAGCTTCAGTTCTATGGTGATATCAGGAATAGAACAGAACCAGCAGACAATCTGCCTTCGTTTCTGGACAAACCATGTTTTTATCCCACTTTCTTTCCTTGCTTCACAGCTTCTAACACTACGGCCCCAACACATGGCAGAGCTAGTGACTTTTTGTGTCTAGTCACAATGGTGATGGAAATCAGGTGGGGGAAGAAGGGTTCTCGCTTCCACTCCTTCCTACAAGCAAGGAGCCTGGCTCCATTGCCCCTGTCCCAATAGCCAAGGAGCCCTCGTGCACCTTCCCACTGTGGTCAGGAGACTGGTTGGCTCACCATTCCAAGTTCCAGTCCGATCACAACTTCTTATCTCTGAGCACATTCTGATCTTTGAGGTGTTCATCTTGATCTTTGGGTTGGCTGTTGTCACTTCCATTTTCTCTCTTCTGTTCTGTCATCAGCATGTGGAGGATGGTGTGGAACATCAGGCCTACGGAGCGGGAGCCTCACTGACCAGGACTCTCCTGGCACCCAGCGTGGTGCCTAATACACAACAGGTAAGTGCACACAACCCAATGTTGATGGAGTCTTGAGTCAGCATAGCACAGCATCAATAGTCATTGTGGCATATATGTTTTATTTGCTTTGATTAAAAATAGCCATGTCTGGGGAACCCGGGTGGCTCAATTGGTTAAGCCACTGCCTTCGGCTCAGGTCATGATCCTAGAATTCTGGGATCAAGTCCCGCTTCGGGCTGCCTGCTCAGTGGGGAGTCTGCTTCTTCCTCTGACTCTCTCCCCTCCCATGCTCTCTCTCTCACTCTCATTCTCTCTCAAATAAATAAATAAAATCTTAAAAAAAATAGCCATGTCCACGCCAGCCACACGAATGTGACAATTTCCTATATTACTCATAACAAGCTTGAAATAGTTCTAATTCTAAAAACACCAGCGAGCTAATGGGTATTCTCTACATTTAATGTATTATTGATGACATGATCCTAAGAAAAATGTTTTTCGGATCTGAAACTGAAATTTACATGAATCGGCTCAAATCCATTTAGCCAACATCATTCTCAATCCCGGAACACCTGGATGGCGCAAGCAGTTAAATGTTTGACACTTGGTTTTGGCTGAGGTCTTGAAGTTGGTGTCCTGATCTCAGGGTTGTGATCTTGTGATTCTGGAATTGAGCCCTGCATTGGGCTTTGTACTTGGTGTGGAGTCTGCTTGGGATTCCCTCTCTTCCTCTGCCCCTCACTTCATGTGCGCTCTCTCTTTCTCTAAAATAAATAAATAAATAAAATCTTTAAAAAAGAGAGAAAGTAGTAAGCCATTCCAAGAAGCTTTTCTACAGGAAGTGTGTAATGTAAGGAAAAACAGTGTCTCCCAACCAATCCTGAAACCATCAGGATAAAATACATTTGCAAAGCATAGCATATAAATACCACAGGAAGAAGAGTAATAATCCCCAGGAATTCTCAAAAAAGAAAAAAAAATGAAGAAAAAGAAAGAAAAGTTCAAAGAATAAAAATTTTTCAGATGGCTTCAGCACTGACTAGGAGAAAATGATCTTTGATTTTTTTTTAAAGACTTCCATTTATTTAACATGGAAATATTTTTGGTACAGAGAAATTAAATTTATTAGTTTGTTGATTTCAAAATAAATAATGCTTAAGTTGCCACTGACTTATTCTCTGGGCATCACGCAGCTGCTCTGACTGATAGTTTTACCTTCCAGGAGAAAAAACACACTGCATGCAAGTGTGTCATTCTGGTTCGAGTTAGTTTCATTCCCGCTATCACATAATATATTGACCATGTATTTTACAAAGAAGTCTTTGGTTACTTCTGAGTAAATTGATAACCTGCAAAGCTGAAAGCCTGTGGTCACTCCATCGAAGTACAAACATCACTTTCTTTTAAAACTCTGTACATTCCAGACTCATAATCTCTTGACAGCTGTGCTAAATCATCAAATCTTTAAACCACCCTGTCTTCTGTTGGAAATGACCCTAGTGGTCGTCTTTCCTATAGAATTCCTGATCCTCGGCTGTTCCCTGATGAGCCTGCTGATACCAGCGTCCCTGGAAGGCCCATTTAAAACTCACCAGCAGATTCCAATTTAGGGATGTGCATTTCTAACAAGCTCCCAGAGGATGTGGAAGCTGCTGGTTGGAGAACCTCACTTTGAGAACCATTGCTCTAGCTTCTTTCTTTCCCCTTTCACGACATCCAATAGAGTTAAACCAGTCCTCCTCAGGCCAGACATCAATGTAACAAGCAGAGCTGTCACATGAAAGCTAAAACAACTTCCTTTCCTCCCTTAGCCCCTCTGTGAATCAGATTCCTCGTCCATCTCCACAGCATCTCTTGTCCAACCAACCAAACCCTTTCACAGCTCTGACTACCTGTGATCTCACTCGGCTAGAAGGCTCTCCTTATCTGCCAATAAATGGTCACTCTTTTATCATTTCTTATTCATTCATTCAGTACAATAACTATTTATGAGTCACCATACTTAGTGCTATGAAAAATACTGAGGTCAAAACCAGCTATAATTAGCCTCAAATCAACAAATAACCCATGACTCCATATCTGTCTTAGAAATTAAATTGTTTAAACAAGCAAAAAATAAGTTCCCCCAAAGCATTCTGAACTGGTTTTTCCAGGAGTGGAAATGGATATGTGGTATATCTAGTGTAGTCTCTTTCCTGGCCCTCTCATAACTTAGTATCTATTTTATTTTTTAAAGATTTTATTTATTTATTTGACAGAGAGAGATCCCAAGTAGGCAGAGAGGCAGGCAGAGAGAGATGAGGAAGCAGGCTCCCTGCTGAGCAGAGAGCCTGATGTGAGGCTCAATCCCAGAACCCTGAGATCATGACCTGAGCTAAAAGCAGAGGCTTAACCCACTGAGCCACCTAGGTGCCCCTTAGTATCCATTTTAAAGAGTTCTAAAGAGTTAAGAGTGTAACAAAGATTCCACTATGTATATGCTAAATTGATTTGCAACCTCATGCTGTAGGCTTAAGAAAACTAATTGCTGGTAATTACAAACTCATGCTGGGTATTCTCTCTACATAGAAGGAAACTGAAGTATTTGAGGGCCTGAGATAAGCCTGCCATCTTGGTATTCCTGGAGCTTAATGGCACAGGACAGCTCAAGATCTAGACAAAAGGATGAAACCACTCCCTGCCTGCTATATTTTTCAGATGAAATATTTTTACAGACAACACCATGGCAATATATATTCAGTGGTCATATATTACTCAGCCTTTTGAACCAAACATTTTCCTAATCCTCAAAGTCCTATGAGTACATTTTTACTCTTCTTACTCGTGCTTAATTTTTAAATAATATTTATTCATTTTCCAGTGCAGATCTTAATGAAGTCATTCAAGTTATCCAAAACTAATAAGCCCATGGAATAAATGGAATTAGTAATGATAAAGGAAGCTTTCACACAGACCCAATTAAGTCAATTTTATAATTTTATTAAAGCATGACAGAAGAGCCCATGTAAGTGCAATAAAGTTTAATGGAAACTCAGTCTGGTCCTAAGAGTGGGCATCACAGGCAATGAAAGCATAACTTATAAATAAGAAACAGTCTTACAAAAAGTCTCTATTTCCTCAGAAATTAGGCAACATCTACCCATGTTCAAATTTATGCACTCAGAGCTGTGGATAGCTAAACTGATGCTATATACTGCTTGTACAGTTTGCATTTGAAAAATGAAGTTATTTTTAATTAGCATTTCTAAGCCAAAGTTAATGGCTGTTTGAAAATGAGGCTCATTACATGATTCTGTAAATGTACTCGTAATAACTGACATTACCACGCAGCTGTATAAACATATTTACCATGACATTTTTCTTTTACCGCAGGTGTATATTTTCCATTCTGAACATTAGTAATATGTATCTCAGACTAGCCTGGCTTAGTAGTAACACTGAAGGGAAAAAATATTTCTTAAATTATTTAACTATTTGTAGAATAAAATGTTAATCTCACAGAACATATGTCATAAATACATCTTATTTTTGTATTTTTCTGCTCCAACTTACCCCTGAAAGGGTTTATGGTAGCCATGTAATTCCTTTTTTCTTTTAGATATATTAACAATAAAATCTTCATCTAAAAGTTCAATGAAATCAGCCTCAAAATAAATAATCTGATTTGCATGACCAGCAGACATTACTTGCAACCTGAGTATATTTTGTGTTTTTCTAGTAACACAATAAAATATTTTTAAAAAGGTAAAATATTCCATAATATAATCAAATAACTAGGAATCATTCAGCAAGTCCCTGAAAAAGCTAAAGATAAATTACTCTCTCTAAATTTAATATAAAGTATCACATTAAGAGGAAAGGTTTCAGGAATGAACTTTTAGCCTTTATGAACATCAAGAATGGTAATGTGTTAGGTGATAAAAGTCTACAAATATTTTAGCACAAAAGAAGCATATTTGATACCGTTCTGAACCAATGGCTTAGAAACAACTTACAATGATCACTTACAAGCAGAGGTTTAGGAAACTCCCACAAAATCTATCTAACAATTCTGAAGCTTCACTCTTGGAGACTACTTTTTAGTTTTGGAAAAATAAAACTGATTAAAAACCTCACACTGGCAAGTAATCAAATACCTTCCATGTCTCAAGTGATTTCTTTTTTTTTTTTCTTCTTTTTTAAAGACTTACTTATTTATTATAGAGACAGATGGAAAGAGAGTGTGAGCAGGAGGGGCAGAGGGAGAGGGGGAGAAAATCTCAAGCCGACTCTGCACAGAGCACAGGGCTGATGCAGGGCTTGATCTCAGGAGCCTGAGATCAGGACTTGAGCCAAAACCAAGAGTTAGATGCTCAAAACAGCCCCCCCCCCCCAATGCCTACAGGGATTTCTAAAGATATTGTACCCTTTACATAAAGGACATAAGACTATTTTTCAGCTGGTGCCGAGTGCCTATTAGCTTCACCCTTCCTGAAGGAAGGAATACACAAACTTTTATTTTCCATAAAAGGGATCTGAATTGTGGGGAACCCAGCACACATGCTGAGTTCTATTAGATCTGAACATGAACAATGGAGGAGACGATGACAATACAAGATGTATTTAAGCACAAACTTGATGCTGATTTGTGCTGCTGTCTCATGCTGAGTGAGCGCCCAAACACACAGCTTCCAATACACAGGAGCAGTGCTCTTCCCCAGTCTCTGCACAAACACCCCTGGAGACTGGGAAGATCCCTGGCATCTGATAAATCCAGGATTTAGAATATTAATGTTTAGTATACCTTGAAGGTGATGTCAACTGTCTCTGGCACCTTACACAGTGCAGTTCAGGTCCCACTTCACCTACCATCTCTGCACAGTGATCACAAGGCAGACCAAGGAATAGGAGCTTGCAGGGCTTTTCTGTGTCCTCACTCATCCCAGAGCAGAAGCGTAGTAATTTTTGTAACAAAGCAATCTGCTATAGTCAAACATGTGCTCCAAATTCTTCCCACTATAATATCAGAAGATACATTTAAATATATATATATAATGCTACAACTTAATATTTACTGTTACAATTAATGCTTCTTTAGATCTATCAAAATACCGACCCACTTCTTTGATCATAGTGATTTTTGCCTCTCACACTTGCATCTGGGTTCAATTTTCCTTCTAGTTGAAGGATATAGTTCTGCAGCAATTTTTGGCAAAAATCTACTGATAGGACACATCCTCAGTCTCTGCAGATCCCGAAATGTCTTCTCTTCACTGTTACTATTAAATTATTGCCCCTAGAACTTTGAAGGTGTTAGCCCACAGCCTTCTGACACCTGCTAGGAAGTCGGCTGTCAGTCTTAGGAAGGAAACCTACCTTTGTCTGCAGTCATTGCTAGAATTTTCTTTTCGACGACTATTTCACACCTGGTCCTGGCTCTTCCAGCCTCTCACAAATCTGCCTCCATCCTCGTGCTGGGCTAATGACCTGGGTTTCTAGTTTCCCGGGGATACATGAACAATCAGTGTCCACACTCACTGCCAGGGGCTCAGCAGCAACTGCACGCAGGCCAGCTCTCTGACAGCTGCCTTCTCCTACAGATAAAGGACTCTCACGCATGAGGCTAACCCTACACTTGTGCCCTAGATGCATTCTCTCATATGCTACAGAACTCTGCCCAACACTTCTCACAAAATCTTCCCTCTCTACTGGCTCACCCCATCAGTTCATAAATAAGCTCTTAGTTTTTCTGTTTTAAAAATAACAAGACAAATATAAAACCTCCCCTCAGCTCACACCCAGATTTCCAGACAGAGCCCCTACCTTCAGCAACCACATATCACTCTGTTCTTATAATATTGGCTTTGATCACAGGTGAGATCATAGTCAAGTTTGTTGGGATCACACTGGGATCACTTGAGATCATGGTTCACTACTGCCATATTTATCTATCTTTAATTTTTCAGGTGAGTTACTATCCTGCCTTAAAAGTATGTTCTGGGAGGAACCATGATATCTTTTAGTAGATGAATGGGTAAATGAACACATGCACACAATGGAACATTACTCAGAGCTAAAAAGAAATGACATTTCAAGTCATGAACAGACATGGAGGAATCTTAAATGCTTATTACTACATGAAAGAAGCTGATCTGAAAAGGCTACATGTTGTACGAGTCCAACTACAGCACATTTTGGAAAAGGAAAAACTGTGGAGACAATATAAAGATCTGTGGTTGCCAGGGGTCAAGGGGGAAGGGAAAGATAAAGAGGTTTATGAAGGCAGTAAAAACACTGTGATAACAATAACAATAGATACACATCATTACACATCTGTCCAAATCCACAGAACGCACACCACCAAGAATGAGCTCTAATGAATACAACTATGGCCTCTGGATGATTACGATGCGTCCATGTAGGTCCACCTACCCTAACAAGTGTCCCATCTGGTGAGGATGTTGACAGTGGGGGAGACTATGCATGCATGGGATTGGGGAACACAGAGGAGCTCTCTCTGCCTCCCTCTCCATCTTGCTATGAAACTAAAACTGCTCTAGAACAAATACTACTTCTTTTTTTTTTTAAAGTAAGTTCTGGGTTATTTTGGTTATTGCTGTTTTCATTGAAAGTCTAACTAAAGTCAAGTTTCAGTCTTTCAGACTGATATACCATCCAGTTTGCAAATTTGTTGAAGGATGGGACTTCTTCATATTTCAATTCCTTGTTTGGTAGGATCCCCAACAGAAAAAAAGAAAACAGAAGCCAAGAACAACAACAAATGAAGGGTATGATGAACTGAAAATCCATTCACCAACTAGATTTTCTGTTTCCTGTCTCATCTATTGAGATAGATAATCCAAATTCCCTGCATTGTGTGACCATATATGGATGACATGTTTAATTCACCTTGTTTCACCTTGTTTAATTCTCATTCTTCCCAGGAGAATCAAGTACCATGATTATCTCCATTTCATCAATGAGAAAATGAAGGTTTAACAACACTGCAGAACTGACAATAAAGCCTGGCATCTGAGACCAGAGCCTAGACTCTTACTCACTGCACAGGTCAGTCCTAAGGACTCAGGCTTGTAAGGTAACGTGTGCTCTCAAACACATAAGCCCGTCAGGGTTTAAGGAAATAAACTACTAGAATTTTACTTGTTTTAATTAATCTTACTAACTTACCTAATGACAGAACATATACTATACTTTTTATTAAACTTTATTGTAAAATTAATTGAACTCTTGAAGTCAGAAAACTTTTGGGCATGTAAAAGCCATTACTTTTGGAAAAATTGGATTAAGGCAACAGACAGCTCTACATAGAAATTGACATTAAATCTCTTCTTGCTCTAGTTAAACAATCTAATTCCTTTAAGCCAAACAATATAAAATAAGGCCTTTACCCTTTGCAATGAGGATATCATTAAAATGGAGATTTTATTATTGAAAACTTGGTTAACATAAAAATTGTGTTTGAATGCCCACAACTTAGAAATCGTAGATGACAATTCATCAACTGAGAAGACATCTATCTTAGTCTTCATCTGACATCTGCCTGAGAAAATTAGATACGGAAGGCAGAGACTGAAGGAAAGCAAGTTACTTTTAAAACTGTTGTAGATATCCTCTTACTGTTAGAACCTAAGACTCTATTTTCTTGATTTCCCCCCTATGATCAACAGGTGAAAATTTCAGGAGACAGCACAAGGCAGTGGAAAGACTGTATGAAACATAATTTTTGTGCACTTCGGTTTTCTTGTGGCCTTATTGTACGAATCAACTGAAAAGTAAAGGTCTGTATTCACACCAAGCGTTATTTCAAAAAGAAGCTGCTCAAAAATGTATTTGCAACTTATTTTCTAAAAAGATATATAAATCTTTTCTCAGAAGCATCAAAGATTAAATGTCACAAAAGTTAAAGTAGCTCAGTGTTAGTTAATTGAAGTAGCTCAGTGTTAGTAACTAGTGTTAGTGTTAGTTACTTTGATAAACCAGATCAGGGCCCAAGTACACCAACTAGCTTGTTTAATTTAAACTGGTCTGAAAATCAAGCTCAGATATCAGGAGATGTAAGGGAATGAAAGTAATGTAATATGTATTATATAAGCTAACCCTGGAGGCAACTTCACATAGTGTCTATTAAAAATGGAAACTGTGCCTTCCCTGCCAACCCCAGTGGGCTGTTGGGGAGATCACGAGAGATGCCGCATTTGAAAAAGACTGGCGGCGGGGGTTGGGGGGTGATGCCTGGGTGGCTCAGTCTGTTGAGTGTCTGACTCTTGATTTCAGCTCAGGTGCCCCGAGATGGAGCCCACCATCGGGCTCTGTGCTCAGTGGGGAGTCTGTCTGCTGGAGATTCTCTTTCCCTCTGCTCCGCCCACTCACACTCTCTCTCACCCTTTCTCTCTTAAGTAAATAAATAATCTTTTTTTTTTTTAAGATTTTATTCACTTATTTGACAGAGAGAGATCACAAGTAGGCAGAGAGGCAGGCAGAGAGAGGAGGAAGCAGGCTCCCTGCCTAGCAGAGAGCCCGATGCGGGTCTCGATCCCAGAACCCTGGGATCACGACCCGAGCCGAAGGCAGAGGCTTTAACCCACTGAGCCACCCAGGCGCCCCGTAAATAAATAATCTTAAAAAACAACAACAACAGGGCGCCTGGGTGGCTCAGTGGGTTAAGCCGCTGCCTTCGGCTCAGGTCATGATCTTAGGGTCCTGGGATCGAGTCCCGCATCAGGCTCTCTGCTCAGCAGGGAGCCTGCTTCCCCCCCCCCCCGCCTGCCTCTCCATCTACTTGTGATTTCTCTCTGTCAAATAAATAAATAAAATCTTAAAAACAACAACAACAACAACATGGTTTAAGTGTTAGGCACTTTTTTAATTGAAAAAAAAAGTTTTCTTGTTATTATTAAACCAAAAATTCAACAGGAAGGGTTTCAAGACCTATAAATGACCTAGAAATTTTCATTTGTTTTTCAAGAGAAGCACTTTTCCTCCTCAACGAACATTCTATGCCACATAAAAATCAAGCTGATACTTCAATCATTGTGTCCCTCCCCCAACCATTGTATGAACTCGGGTCTTTTAAAAAATAATTCCCCTTCCCACCTCTGTAAAAGACATTCTGATCTGGTTTAAACTTTTATAATACATCAACTGGTACAGATTTTCTCCACTCAAAAAGATGTTTATATCCCTGAAGCTAAATTTCTTCCATGTGCTATAAGCTATAACCAACCCTGGAGAAAGCGACCAGAACTTTACAAATAAGGCCATTTCATAAGCAAGTTTATGTTTTTGCTCCAAGAACTCAGCTAGTGAGAATCAGATACCAATAAACCATCTGTAAGACATGCAGACACAAGGCAGGAAAGCAGGACAGCGCATGCAGGTGCTGCTGACCAGCAGCTGGAGACAGAGATGGGGGAACGAGTGCTCTCAGTACTCAGGTGACACAGGGAAAATTTTCTCCAAAGGAAATCCGAAAGGAATACAATCGTGTTTTTAAGGCACGTGTAGTTTAACCAAGACACCAAGTACTTGAGCCTCTGAAGGTACAGTCAAATATATATATAATAATACTGGTACGCACATTAAGTATATAAGCCATTCACTGAAAGTGAGAGCTATGGATGTTCAGAAGCTTTTCCTGGAGACAGCAGGGCAGACCTCGTTATTTCTCGATCACACCACATCTGTTAGGTGCAGCATTAAACCATTCATAACCGGCTCATGGAACGGCCTCCTCGAAGGGTTAGTACAACCCCCTGGAAAGACAGAACGGCTCCTTGCAAATTTAAGTGATCATATACTTTCTCACAAATACACAAAACTAGATGCTAACAGTATTTTAATCCTTGAAAATGTAATTTCACTTTCTTACTTTTAAACAGCTTTGTTGATGTATCATTTCCACACAACAACATGAACAGATTTCAGTGAGTTTTTGACAAATGGGTGGTCTCGGACACGTGACCACTACCACATTTGAGCTACAGAGTATGCCACTTCTTGCCCCCTTTCCAGCCAGCCTCCCGACTCCATGCCACTCCAGCCAGCACCGATTAACTCCTATGTTCATAGATGCCTCTTTCCCACTAGAACACTGACTCAAAGACTGCACCACAATGCATTTACACGTTCTGCTGTGGATACACGCCAAGGTTATTTCCAGCTTTTGTCGATTATAGATAGAGCTGATGTGAACACTCATGCACAAGTCTTTGTTTTCACTAACTGCGAAGCGATGGAATTGCATATGTGTTTACTCAGAGACTGGCTGTTGGGCATGTGGTAATGCCACGTTCCCACCAACTGAAAATGTTCCACTCATGCTGCTTTCTGTCCAACACTTGTTCTTCTCAGTCTTTCTTATTTTAGCCATTCTGGTGGTTGTAAGTGGTATCTTGCTGTGAACTGTATTTTATTTTATCTTTTAGATCTTATTTTTAAGCAATCTCTACACCCAAAATAGGACTCAAAACTACAGCCCTGAGATCAAGAATCACGAGCCCCCTTGCTATGAATTTTGAATAACTGAAGTGTCTTTTCAGGTCTGCCCATTTTAAAAAAATCATCTTATTACTGTATTATAAAAGTTCACTAGATCTTCCAGATACAAGCTCTTTGTCACACATTGTTTCACAAATATTTTGTCCGACTTTATGGTCTTGCTTTTTCATTTTTTAGATAGTAACTTTTGAAGGCGAGAAACATGTACAGTCTTGAAGTCCAATTTATCAAAACATTTTTTTAATCGTATGAATAGTGATTTTCTCCTAAGAAGTTGTTATGGTCTAAATGTTTATGCCCACCCTCCCCCCCAATTCATAGTTACATCCTAATGTGATGGATTAGGAAGTGGGCCTGTAGGAGGTGATCAGGCCATGTGGATGAGGCCCTCAAGAATGGGATTAGTACCCTTAGAGAAGAGAGCCCAGAGAGAACACCAAGGAGAATTTCATGTTCAGGAGGATGGCCCTCACCTGACCACGTTAGCACCCTGATCTTGGACTTCCAGCCTTCAGACCTCTGAGAAATAAAGTCTGTTTTTTGTAAGCCACCCCTGCCTGTGCTACTTTGTTACAGGGGCTTGAGTGGACCAAGAAATCTCTGCCTAACCTAAGTATACAAAGGCTTTCCATGATTTGTTCTATAAGATTCAGGTTTAGGTTTTACAACATTTAGGTCTATGATAGATTTTTTACAGACCTTGTGTATTTGCAGTGAGACAGAGATCAAGGTTATCTCACCTGATCCCCACGAGATCCAATTAACCCAGCATCACAGGTTGAAAGGCTAATGTTTGGCACCTCTGCCAAAAAGCCAATTGGCTATATACGTTTGGGATCTATTTCTGGACTCTTCATTCTGTTGTGTTTATCTGTTTGTCTATCAATCATGCTCTCTTAACGAGGAGAAGTGGACTTTATTTCTTCTGTCTTGGTATCAGGAGTCAGAAGCAGAGCAGCTGCTGATGCTGACACATCCCTTCAACAAGGAGTAGTAACAGATTGAGAAAAATGGCAAAAGTTTTTATTTTGGTATTCTTTAAAAAGGATCACTTCTAGGGGTGCCTAGGTGGTTTAGTCGACTAGTTGAGGGTCTGACTCTTGATTTCAGTTCAGGTCATGATCTCAGGGTCATAGGATCGAGCCCCCATGCAGGGTTCTGTGCTCAGTGGGGAGCCTGCTTGAGATTTTCTCTCCCTCTGCCCCTCCCCCACATGCACACACCTGTGAAAACATATGCACATGCACGCTCTCTCTCTCTCTCAAATAAATAATAAATCTTGTTTAAAAATGGTCACTTATTTTTTAAAACAATAAATATAAGCCAAATGTGTTATGTGCTTAATGTGTTAAATTAGTAATGCTAAAATGTGTTAAACTAGTTTTCTAAGTTGACTGTTATTCAGTAAACTATTTGGAATGAATATAGAGGCAAAAAAGCACCAAGGGGGCTAGCTCCATAAAGGGTTGTCAGTAAGCCTTTCAGAATTTCCCCCAAATGCTTTCCCTGATCTTCAGCTGGAGAGTGCTCCCTCAGACTCATCCCTGGTCAGCTCTCCCCAACTATAACCACCCTGCCCTGGCCAGCCAGGACAGCCTGCTTGGCCATGATAACCAAGAGGTATGAGTTCACACTTTCTTTAGAGAGAAAACAGAAATCATCTTTTAGATTTTGAAATTCATCCATATTTCCATGCATCCTTAGTTCCTTCCCAGGAAGAAAAAAGGAAAGAAGTGTCCCTCCTTCTTTGCTGTATTCTCTACCCATGTCCTTCATCTTAGCCTCAGTGTCTCACGTGGTGAATCTGTGACATTTCTGAAATCAGAAACTGGGATCCCCGAGATTCTCAGTACCACACTTTAGTCTGTATTTTTTCATACATTTATGTTTTAAATAACAAGCGACAGAAATTATACACGGTGAATAATTTTTCCAAGATAGAATTATATTAAAAGCTTCAGACATTCCCTGTAACACAAGATATTTAGTAACAAAGGCATGGATTATTATTAACCACCAACATATTATAATAAGATTACATATTCCAGTAACATGTAAAAACAATCTATACTTCACAGACATCTAATAACAGAAAATAGTAAATAAAATGAACATAATGTAAATGTCCAACAAGTCATTTAAAAATTAAAAGATATATAAAAGTCATCATATTTTATTTTTTAGTTTTTTTAAGTAGGCTCCACACCCAGGGTGGAGCCCAACATGGGGCCTGAAATCATGACATGAGACCGAGACCTGAGCTGAGACTAAGAGCCAGATGCTTAACTGACTGAGCCATCGAAGTGCCCCAAAAGTCATCTTTTTTTTATTTTATTTTATTTTTTTTTTTTGAGAGAGAGCACGAGTGCGGCAGAGGGAGAGGGAAAGAAACTCCCACGTGGACTCTATGCCCACCTTAGAGCCTGACTGGGGCTCGATCTCACAACCTTGAGATTATGACCTGAGCCGAAACAAGACTCAGATGCTTAACTGACTAAGCCACCATTTTTTTTTTTTTTTAACGAAAATCATCATTTTTTATTTTTTTTATTTTTTATTTGTTAGAAAGATTTTATTTATTTATTTGACAGAAATCACAAGCAGATGGAGAGGCAGGCAGAGAGAGAGAGAGAGCAGGAAGCAGGCTCCCCGCTGAGCAGAGAGCCCAATGCGGGGCTCGATCCCAGAACTCCGGGATCATGACCTGAGCCGAAGGCAGAAGCTTTAACCCGCTGAGCCACCCAGGCGCCCCAAAAGTCATCATTTTTTAACAAAATTTTTAAAACACACAAAACAGTGACAGTCTTAATCTCTGTTTCATGACAAATGATCCAGACACAGAAAAGTTTCTTTCATTCTGCACGGATGCAAAAAAAAGCACCAAGGGGTCTAGCTCCACAACGGGCTGTCAGTTGTGACAAATGGGTGGCCTAGGCATTTGGGTATATTTTGCTTCATTTAAACTCATTTCCGTTTTTTGTTTTCTTAAAATCCAATATAGTTGACATACAGTATAATACTAGTTTCAGGTGTACAATATAGTGATTTCACAGTTCCATATGTCACCTGGTGCTCATCATGACGGGTAAACTCCTTCATCCCCATCATCTTACCCCCCATCTCCCTCCAACCTCCTCCCGGGTGAACATCAGCATGTTCTCTAGAGATAAGAGTCTGTTTCTTGGTTTGTCTTTTTTTTTTTTTTTTCCTTTGTTTACTTGTTCTGTTTCTTAAATTCCATACCCATCCCCCGCCCCCAATTTCCTTTTTTAATGGTGAGATCATTTTGCCTGCTTACCCTGATTTTGGTTTTGCTAATGAGGCCAGTATTGGGTCATGAATTCAGATTACAAATCAGTTTCAATCCCACAGTCACACTCACAGCTTTGTTCTACTCAAGTACTAACAATAATTGCAGCCTGTAGCAAGTATCAAGTCCTGGAAACTGTCAGCAAACATGAGGTAGCATTCCAATAATGTCATTTGAATCTTCTAGAGAGGGAAATGGCATAGCATAGACCCACAGGTCCAGACCTCCACTTTGCATGAATCCTGGCTAGTTCTTAGAACACCACTCCTTGGAATCATACAAAGTGATGAAATATATAATGGTCTTATTAATACTTATTTTGTGGGGTTTTGGGGGGCTCAGTCAGTTAACTGTCTGCTTTAGGTAAGGTAATTATCCTAAGGTCCTGGGATTGAGCCCCGTGTCAGGCTCCCTGCTCAGCAGGGAGTCTGCTTCTCTCTCTCCCTTTGCTTTTCCCCCTGCTTGTGCGCTCTCTCTCTCAGATAAATAAATAAAATCTTTAAAATAAATACTTTGTTTGCAAAAACGACTCACTGTTAGCAGCAGACATGACTAAGAATACCATGAATACATGTAACAGCCAAATGTAACAGGAGAGTGTGAATTTTTCCTTCCTGCATGCTCCTGTCCAGGTTCCCAGGAATGTGTGCCCTGACCCCTGACACCTGCACCCAGGTTTCCTGCTCTCGCTAAAGATTTGATGTCAGCAGGACCCTTTGAATCACTCTGTGCCTTGATTGCTGATCCTTAATTTTTACAGGAGAGTTACAATATTTTCCTGATTTCCCCACCATTTAGGGGCGGGGAAAAGGACATAAATTGTGCAAGGTATTTTCATCACCTGCCCTTCCCATTCCCACTGATTTCCTGCTCTTGGCTTCCAATCAAACCATTCTGAGCACTGCCTTCCTTCCCCTCTCCCCTGCTACTGCTCAGTACATTTACTAAGTATTCTTATGTTGTAATATAAATGTAAAGATGTATGTAAAGATCCTTACTAATGATTTACTCCTGCTCCTCCTCAACACACAACAGTCAGGTTTCCACTCTCACCTCCCACAGAGCCTGGTTTTTTACCTCTGCTCTCTTCTCAGTTCTCCTCCTCCTCCACCTCCATGTAGCACCTGCTGCCACTAATCAGTCCTCTAACTTGGTTTTCTGAGCAGGGCTCCATCCAGGTACCTCCTGCTGCCTTTCTGTAGGCTGCTTGGTCTGACCTCTTCCTCCAGTGAAGGTTCCCCCCACGTTCTAAGGAGCCCAGGACTTCCATCTGAGACACTATTCCTGAGTGATTTCAGCACACTCTGACCCAGGATGCCCTGACCCCCAGGTCCTTCCTGCAACTGCAGCCTTGCTCCTGACCGACAGATACAAACTTAAATCTGCTGGATTTCAGCACCTGGAGATGGCAATCCTGCTTTCTTTTAGGCCATGTTCAGGGCACATGCGGCCTCTGCACCTGTCCTATCGTTAGCATGTCCTAGGGCCACCTCACTGCGCTGGCTCTCAACTCTGTCCTTCAGTTAGCCAGGCTTCCTTCCAACATGAGACCTTCACATGCTGTCCTCCCTTCCTAAGAAAAAAGTCTTCCCCTCCCCTCTTCTTCACTTGGCCAACAGGTGTTGTGAGTTGCCATGTCCTTCCAGATTCACACACTGAAGTCCTAACCCCAACACCGCAGAATGACCTCATTAGGAAGTAGGGTCAAAACCGAGGAATTTCTTCAGCTGAGCTCCTATGCCTGGTGTTCTGATATAAAGGGGAAGCTTGGACACACACACAGGGAGAATGCCTGTGTCAGCATGAAGGCAAAGATGGGGGTGATGTGTCTACAACCCAAAAATGTGAAAGACTGCCCACAATCACTAGAAGCTAGGAGAGAGGATGGAAGAGATTCTCCTCAGAAGCCTCAGAAGGAACACCTCGATCTCAGACTTCTAGTTTCCAGACTATGAGACAATAAATTTCTGCTGTTTAAGCCACCAGTCTGTGACACTTCATATGCAGACCCTTGGAAACTGACATACCTAGTCGTCATTCAATCTTAGCTCAAATGTCACCTACTCCAGGAAGGCCTCCCCGTCTCCCTCAAAATGAACTAGTCCCCACCTCCCTCACTTACATGGTCTCACTCTACTCTTCCTTTGTGGCCTTTATCTTATTTATCTGTGTGATTCATTACACTGGCATTGATCTCCTCTAGTCTATAAAACAGACTATGTCCAGGTCCATGGCTATTTCTTTCTGGCCTTGAGGTCCTGGCCCCAATCTGAAGTTAGCTCAATCATCTATGTATGTACTTACTTACTATTTGCTTCTTCCTCCACCAAGCATGACCCTCGCCTGTAGAATTGCGCCAGGTGTGTGGCCGGTGTGCAGTAAGCTTGCCCTTCCATAGACAACTAACCCCAGAACCCAGGCCTGCTCTGCCCACTGCTGACTGTGTCCCCAGCGTACAGTCACACAGAAGGCTGAAAAAATGACTGAAGGAGCCTATGTAGTATGGCGGGCATTGTAAGGATGCTGTAATCACTTAAAAACAATGAAAGTTTGAGGACTATAACCTTCTCTTTATTAAAGAAAATCTCGTTAAGCACTAATACATTCTTCATCAACTCATTTCTGCTTTCCAGCTGATATTTAATATTTAAGAATATTTGCCAACAAAAGAACTCAAAAGGCACAGCTCTTAGCTATGATTGATCTCAAAATGATTTAAATTCGTGGACTGAAGATTTCAAAACTTTCAACAAAACCAAAAGACAACTGACAGAATGGGAGAAGATATTCTAAAATGACATATCAGATAAAGGGCTAGTATCCAAAGTCTATTAAGAACTTATCAAACTCGGGGCACCTGGGTGGCTCAGTGGGTTAAGCCTCTGCCTTCGGCTCAGGTCATGATCCCAGGGTCCTGGGATCGAGCCCCACATCGGGCTTTCTGCTCTGCAGGTAGCCTGCTTCCTCCTCTCTCTCTGCCTGCCTCTCTGCCTACTTGTGATCTCTGTCAGAAAAATAAAGAAAAAATCTTTAAAAAATAAAATTATCAAACTCAACACCCAAAGAGCAAATAACCTAATCAAGAAATGGGCAGAAGACATAAACAGACATTTCTGCAAAGAAGACATCCAAATGACAAACAGACACATGAAAAAGTGCTCATCATCACTCAGCATCGGGGAAATACAAATCAAAACCATAATGAGATACCACTTCACACCAGTCAGTATGGCTAAAATTAACAAGTCAGGAAATGACAGATGTTGGCGAGAACATGGAAAAAGGAGAACCCTCCTACACTGTTGTGGTGGGAATGCAATGTAGTGATCCAAAAGGGCACATGCACCTGAATGTTTATAGCAGCAATGTCCACAATAGCCAAACTATGAAAAGAACCTAGATGTCCATCAACAGATGAATGGATAAAGAAGATGTCACGTATACATCAGAATACAATGGAATTCTATGCAGCCATCAAAAGAAATGAAATCTTGGCATTTGCAATGACATGGATGGAACTAGAGGGTATTATGCTGAGCGAAATAAGTCAATCAGAGAAAGATAATTATCATATGATCTCTCTGATATGAGGAATTTGAGAGGCACAGTGGGGAGTTGTGGGGGGAAGGGAAGGAAAAAATGAAACAAGATGGGATCGGGAGGAAGAAAAACCATAAGAGACTCTTAATCTCACGAAATAAACTGAGGGTTGCTGGGGGGTGACGGGGTAGGGCTAGGGTGGTTGGGTTATGGACATTGGGGAGGGTATGTGCTATGGTAAGTGCTGTGAAATGTGTAAGACTGATAATTCACAGACCTGTACTCCTGGGGCAAATAATACATTATATGTTAATTTAATAAAAACAAAACACAAGAAACTTTTCAAAACTTTCTTCATTAAGTTTTCTGCTCTGAAATAGCAAAATGGAGAAGGGCTAAATGTTTTTTCCTAGATATGGCCGATGTAATGCTAGCAACATTAAGAAAAAATTTTAAAGATTTATTTATTTATTTATTTAGAGAGCAAACAGGCAGAGGGACAGAGAAGTGTGGAGCCCAACATGGGGCTCAATATGAGATGATGACCTGAGCTGAAATCAAGAATTGGATGCTTAACCAACTGAGCCAACCAAGTACCCCACAACACTGAGAAATTTTAAAAAATTATTTTTACTGGGGCGTCTGGGTGGCTCAGGGGTTAAGCCTCTGCCTTTGGCTCAGGCCATGATCTCAGGGTCCTGGGATCAAGTCCTGCATTGGGCTCTCTGCTCAGAAGGGAGCCTGCTTCCCCCTCTCTTTGCCTGCCTCTCTGCCTACTTGTGATTGCTCTCTGTCAAATAAATCAATAAAATCTTTAAAAAAATTATTTTTACCCATTATCCTAAGTTTCTAACAGAATAGGGACTTTGCTTTTTTATGTGTTTCCTATGGTCTTTGCCCAAAGCACATACATTTCATGTAGTTGTAATAATATATGGCCATGACTATGAGAAAAATGATAAGCCAATTCAAAACTATATTTGGAAGAAAATCAGTATCACACAAAACAAGAGATATTGTCCCAAGTGCTATTGTTTGTATGGCATCTTCAATCAGAAAATCTCTCAAAAGAGTTCCTTTTACATAGGAATCTTTAGGAATTGCAGAAAAGCACTTATTGGAGGGAAAAAAGACATCCTATCATTAATTATCTGAGCAGACAAGGTAACTGAACACCAAACAGAACCCTGGCTTTCAAGGGATTAGATGTCAATTTATTTAATACTCGCTTACTTGGATTTTGACATTTCTTCTTCCCTCATTCTTAAAGTAAAAATTCTTGACCTACTACTTATCTAAAAGGTTTCAAGGCTAAAAACAAGTAAACAACTAAATAAACTAAGAAATCTCTTAGAAGTCTTTCCAACAACAACAAAAACCCACCAAAACACAGAACACAAGCAGTGACTCAGGATAAGGCTGTCACTGAAGTAACATAAAAAGAAACTCTAAAATGTTTGTAGTTCTCGTAAAAGCACTGGGGATGTTGTGGAAGTTTGTGGGAGAAAATAAGGATCATTGGAACATCTTCTGTTACCTTCAGTGGACAGCAACGATAAAAACAGCGTACACTGAACGTTTCAGAGATCTTTTCACTCTTGTGGACGTGCTAATAGCACCCCACTGGGCACACCCTTGCTTCAGAAAAAAAACTTAACAAAAGTAGAAGTTTTATCTCTTTTCATTCAATATGCTACCACGAAAAATTTCACTTAAACTCTTAAGATTGGCTTATCTAACACATGTAATAGCTTGAAATTTTACTGTTTAGAAGATGGTTTGTTCCATCTGTGTGTGTAAATACCACACACGTGTGTAGGGACCTGGTACCATTCATGCTTGTGCTGTGGCCAGCCTGTGTCACCCAGGGTGGGGGTGGGGGTGGTCACTGGGATTTCCTCTCCAGCTGATATCAAACTGTACCACAGGCCCTTCTCTGTGCCGCACATACATCACTCAGCAGCGAGGGGGGAAGCTCAAAGAGAGAATGCTGTGACTGTTTGGGGTAAGTCTACAAAGCTAAACCACAAAGTAGGAAAGGTCTTCAATGAAACAACTGGTAGGAAATGCCAACTTGATCCTCACATTCAGAGAGACCAACTTTGCAAATCCACCCAAACCGTGAACTCCTTAAAGTTCCTTAATCAATATTCAAAGTCCAAGCAGCCAAGGCCCCAGGAGAGTCTCTATTAGAACCCAGGATCATTGACTGGAACAATCAGATGGTAAAGGGTCCGCAGCACCACTTCTCTGCTATTGTATCCTCTGAACCCCACGCTCCCACCTAATACATTAGGACAAAAGCTGTTTCTTTTCTTTTCTTTTTTTAAAGATTTTATTTATTTGGGGCACCTGGGTGGCTCAGTGGGTTAAAGCCTCTGCCTTCAGCTCAGGTCATGATCTCAGGGTCCTGGGATGGAGCCCCACATTGGGCTCTCTGCTCAGCAGGGAGCCTGCTTTCCTTCCTCTCTCTGCCAAGCAGGGAAAATGGGGGAGGGGGAAATGGGCTCCCCACTGAGCAGGGAGCCCAATGCAGGGCTCGATCTCAGAACCCTGGCATCATGACCTGAGCCAAAGGCAGAGATTTAATGTCAGAGCCACCCAGGTGCCCCAGCTCTTTCCATTCTCAAGGACATCATTATTTTGAACAGGAAGATGTTCAAAACAAAAGCAAGATGATATTTATAAATAATAAAGCAAATCAGGCCATTGACAAACTGAAAAGGCAGCTGGCTAAATGGGAGAAGATATTTGCAAATCATACATCTGATAAAGGGCTAATATTCAAAATATATAAAGAACACACATAACTCAATCGAAAAAAATCCTGATTTTTAAAATGGGCAGACAACCTGAAGAGCCATTTTTCCGAAGGAGACATATAGACGGCCAACATACACATGAAAAGAGGCTCAACATCACTGATCATAAGGTAAACGCAAATCAAAACCGCAGTGATATCTCACCTCATGACTGTCAGAATGGTTAAAATCAGCAACATAAAAAACAACAGGTGTTGGTGAGGATGTGGAGAAAGGGTAACCCTCCGGCACTGTTCCTGGGAATGCAGACTGGTGCAACCAGTGTGGACAACGGGGTGGAGGGTCCCCAACAAATGAAAAGGAGAACTACCCTATGATCCAGCAATGCGACTTCTGGATATTTATTGGAAGAAAAGGAAAACACTAACTTGAAAAGATGTCTCCAGCCCCATGGTTACTGCAGCATTACTGACAACAGTCAGGATGTGGAAGTAGCCCAGGTGTCTGCTGATGGCTGAATGAATGAAGAAGATGTGAGTGTGTGTGTGTGTGTGTGTGTGTGTGTGTGAGTGTGCGTGTTACCATATCCCTATTCAACCATAAAAAAGGATGAAGCCTTGCCATTTGCAACAACACAGATGGACCCTGAGAGTGTGAGGATAACTGAAGTAAGTCAGACAGCGAGGAGAGAAACATGAGTGCCAGAGGATCACCCTTATTTGTGGAATCGAAAACAAACAAACAAACAAAAAAACACCCCAAACTCACAGGTACAGAGAATAGACAGGTAGTTGCCAGAGGTGGGGGAGGTAGAGAGTGGGAGAAAAGTAGTTGTTGTTTTTAGTTTAAAGGAATTGAATTTTTAAAAAACAAGATTGAACTTTTTAAAAAAGACCAATGTAGTATTTATAAGTAATTACTTAGTTCAGGAAACTCTTATGCCTGACACTATTCAGTATTTTGACCTAGGAGTGTCAGAATAATGGGAGAAAAACATAGTCTGATGGGTTTACTTTACTCTCAACTGGTAGAGAAATGTCCAGATGCTCTGGCTACGATCAGGACAGCCACTCAGAAGGATGACAAACCACACGAAAATAAGATTTGTAATTCAGGTATTCAAACAAGTATTTTAAAAATGTGCCTGTCTCAACAAGCAAGGTTTTAAGGTGTGAGAGGGTAACACAAACCAGCTTTTGGTTTCTGATTTCCCATTATCCTGACCTCAGGGAAGAGAAACTCGATAACTCCACATCTCTGAACTGAATCGTCAGCATCTGTGGTGATTTTTTTCCCCACTTGAAACCCTTCACTGAAAACATCTCAACCGCACACTTGGTGTGTGTGCAGAGTTGTGCACTCATTCGTCACCTGGCCCTTCCCAGAAATGTCTGCAAGGACATAGGCCACCGGCCAGAGGACTTGAAGGGCCTACCACACCCCGCCCAACTTCCCATTGAGGAGTCCTCTTCAACAACTAATCCTCTACCTATAGGGAAGCTAGATTAACTCCAAATAATCTCTCTCAAAACTTTTAAGTAAACATGGTGTTTCAAATAACCCGCAGCTATTTTCAACTCCCTTCTGGCAGAGGAATTTTCTTTCTAGGCTTTTCTAGGTCACCTGACTGGCCCCGGGTATGCCAAGATTGCCTTGAGTCACTCTGCTTCAAAGGAACTGCAACCTAAGACGGTCTCACAACAGTTCCAACATCAAAGTCCATGCAGCTTCCTCTACCGCTGGGATCCACAGGCCGAGTCTACACAAGCTCAGGGAACTTCAAACAGCTGGCCCCCAGCCAGCCGCATTTGTGCTCAGCTGCCTCCTATCCTAGTCAATCCTCGTGGAGGAAGAAATGCAGGCATTCTTTACAGGAGAGATCCACACTCGGCCTTCCTATCACCTGCGTGGGTAAGTCTTAGTGTTTTCAGACCTTTTCAGTGTAGTTCTAAAGGACATAGTAGGTGCTCAGCAAACATTTCCTTACTGCAAGAATACCTGAATCGGGCAGCTTCTCCATGGGTATGTTGTTCCCCTTCTGCCTCTGATATTCTCCCAGCACTCACACTAGAGATCCCAGCCCCTCACTCTGTGCCATCAGCGTCAGGAAAACGTGGAGAAGAAACACTAAAGGAGCATGAGCATCAGCTCCAGTGTTGGAGCTTGAGAGGTCTCCCCACAGCTGAGAGGCAGGGACTCCACGGGTGACAGCACACACAGCAGATGAAGCCTAAACATGGCCTACCGAGCTGACCTTTGCAGGGTTTTCACATTTTCTCATGGGGCAGAACACACCAGAACATCATGGTGCTCTTTTTGAAGTATCACACTGAGTTTGCATGAGATGGCATAAAACAGGATCTATTTAATACTATAAGACAAATTAGGAATCACTTCACTGCAGAAAGTGTTACTATATATATATATATATATTCCACCCCTCCACCCCCCCCCCCAAGAAATTTATTTCTTCGGGGCACCTGGGTGGCTCAGTCAGTGAAGTGTCTGCTTTGGCTGAGGTCATGATCTCGGAGTCCTGGGATCAAGCCCAGCATGAGGCTCCCTGCTCAGTGGGGAGTCTGTTTCTCCCTCTCCCTCCTTGTGCTCTCTCTCTCAAGTAAAAAAATAAAAAATCTTTTTTTAAAAAAAGAACAAAAATAAAAGCAATTCTTGAAATGCTTCCCTTTAAAAACTCAACCAAGGGCCTATATCACACACACAAAACAAGTTTATGAATTTTATATGATCATCTAAAAGTCTGGCATTAACAATAACATAATTTAACTGTTCATTTGTCTTTCCATGTAATGTATTAACAAAAGGTAAGAAAAGATATGAATAATTTGGGGCGCCTGGGTGGCTCAGTGTAAAGCCTCTGCCTTCAGCTCAGGTCATGATCCCAGGGTCCTGGGATGGAGCCCCACATCGGGCTTTCCGCTCAGCAGGGAGCCTGCTTCCTCCTCTCTCTCTGCCTGCCTCTCTGCCTACTTGTGATCTCTCTCTGTCAAATAAATAAATATATGAATAAAAAAATATATGAATAATTTATAAAAGAAAAACTCAAAACTGGGCAAATCCTATCCAGTTAATCTATTTTTCAGGAAATTTGGAAGAGACCACGTTTATTGGACACAGCAGAGACACACCCAGGCAGCCTGTGGGACATCAGAGCACCACAGAAGCTGATTTAAGAATGAAACCATGACACAGTCAGGGAGGCTGAAACAGGGAAGATGGCTCCACACGCAGCCCCTAACTCTGCCCCTTGCCAATCCTCTCCCAAGAAGCGGATCCAGCCCCACACAGGCCTTGGAGAGCCATAGCAACCCCCTTAACTCAAGAAGAAGGGAGACCCCAGGTCCCACATCCCCTTCCAGGGCACCTGCTAGGTCAGTCCCCTTTTCACTCTTACTCCCTCATAAGTGTCCAGTGCAGTTTTCTGGAGGCTACATGATGAGCAATGTTGTAGCAGACTAAGCAAACAGAAAAATCCAGCTCTTTCTAGTGAGCCAGACAGTAAAGAAATCTGTAAACAGTGTAAAACCCTGCCATTGTTCTCTTCTTTTTATTTGGAAAAATAGTTATTTTTTTCACAAAATATGTTATTTATCTTAACATGTAATAGGTTTATTTTCTTAATGAATTAATGACTATTTAAATTTTTTTATTTTTTATTTATTTGTTTGTTTGTTTGTTTTAAAGATTTTATTTATTTATTTGTCAGAGAGAGAGGGAGAGAGAGCAAGCACAGGCAGACAGAGTGGCAGGCAGAGACAGAGGGAGAGGCAGGCTCCCTGCCAAGCAAGGACCCCGATGTGGGACTCGATCCCAGGATGCTGGGATCATGACCTGAGCTGAAGGCAGCTGCTTAACCAACTGAGCCACCCAGGCGTCCCTAAATTTTTTTTATTTTTAAATTTTTAAAAATATTTTATTTATTTGACAGACAGAGATCACAAGTAGGTAGAGAGGCAGGCAGAGAGAGAGGGGGAAGCAGGCTCCCTGCTAAGCAGAGAGCCAGATGCAGGGCTTGATCCCAGGACCCTGGGATCATGACCTGAGCTCAGAGGCTTAACCCACTGAGCCACCCAGGTGCCCCTAAAATTATTTTTTTTAAGGATTTTTTAATTTATTCATTTGAGACAGACAGACAGACAAAGACAGAGCACAAGCAGTGGGGAGCTGGAGAGGGAGAAGCAGACTCTCTGATGAGCAGGGAGCCTGACGTGGGGCTCAATCCCAGGACCCCAAGATCATGACCTGAGCTGAGGGTGGATGCCTAACCAACTGAGCCACCCAGGAGCCCCCTAAAATTCTGTTTTAATTCCTATCATGGTAAAGATTGATAGCTGTAACTCACATAAACAAAAGCTCCTTGAGGTCCTCAACCAATCTAAAGAGTATAAAAGGTTCTACAGATCAAAGAGTCTGGGCACTGCAGCTCAGCTGGCTGTAAATGTCTAGGCAAAGACTGAGAACAAGGGAGACCCCAAGCAGCTCACCTCGCTACAATGCCAGGGTGGGCTAATCCATTTATACTTACTGCCTTATGTTCTAATAATTATTTTGTTTTGAAGATCCTGGAACTCTCATTAATCGGGACTAGGTCAATCCCATTTAATCAATGTAACACACCAACCAGTCACTTAAATTCTGGGATCCTTTACCCTCTCTTTTGGGGAAGGGAGGAATATTGTGTTGCCAGACATTTAGTCCTGAGTGAAGCATCCCCAATTCCAGCTAAACTACCTGGAGTGGTCATAGAGAGTTTTGCAGTGTCAGATATCCTGAAAACACCCTAAGGGGATCTTCAGTTTGTCCATGTGGCAAACCATTCACATCTGCCCTCAATATTGTTTTTAAGAGAAAGTCATTTTTTTCTTTGTTACAAAGCAATAAAATGAAAACTTTTTTCTTCCACCCTTTGTGCTCCTGAGCACACACCTCCAATTTAGAATATAAATTACAGAAATATACTTTTGTACCAAAAAATTCATTAAATTCAAAAACACACAAATGAGAAATTTGTTAACAGGACAAATGTAAATAATAAAGTATTGTTTTAGTTATTTATTTAGTTATTTAGTTATTATTTCAAAAACTGCTTCACTATAACATTTTTATTTATTATTTATATATTGACATAGTAAGGACAGTTTTAAATATATGTATGTGTGTGTATATATATGCATTTTTTTAAAAACCTCTGGTATTGGGGCACCTCCTGGCTGGCTTAGTCAGTAAAGCATCCAGCCCTTGCTGTCAGGTCGTGAGTTCAAGGCCCACGCTGGGTGTAGAACTTACTTAAAAAAACAAACAAACCAACAAACAAAAAACCAGGGGTGTCTAGGGAGCTCAGTCAGTTAAGTGTCCACCCACTGATCTCAGCTCAGGTCTTAATCTCGGGGTTGTGAGTTTGAGCCCCAAGTTGGCCACATAGAGCCTACTTAAAAAACAAAACAAAACAAAACACAACCCTGGTCCTAATTTCAGTTTATTTAGGTACCAGTGGTTATCGCCATGGGGAAGAAAAATCTCAAAGATAATATGTGGATCCAAACAGAAGTACATCTTTAGCTGCACTACCAAATCACAACACTTGCTTTTCTCTCTACCAATGAGAAGACCAATGAGTCTTCCCGTACTGCGAATTTAAAATGTCAATAAGCTCCAAGTGGTGACTTTAATTGCTAATAATCTCAAGGTACGATATGCTCAGTGTGAAATCAATCACTAATAAGAGGCACATATCTAATAAGCTGAAGAACTAGGGTTCAAAGCCAAAAACTATGATTCAAAGTCAGGCCATAACCCTTGTTGCTCGAAGTGTGACACACAACCAGCTACATCTGCTAGGAGCTTATTACAAATACAGAGTCCCAGGCCCCAAGCCAGATGTACTGACTCTGATTCTGCTTTTGAACTAAATCCTCAGATGATCTGTGTACCTACTAAAATTGAGAAGCACTGCTCTAGAACACATACATATTTTTAAAAATTGCCTGAATGCTTAGTATCCAAGAACATCTGACTACAGATGCTCCCTAGAGAGTTCAACTTCATATAGTTCGATATCTAGATATTCTTACAAGCCTGAAATGACTTCTATTTGAAAGAGTCAGAGACCTAAAATGATCTGTTTCTCTAGATGGCTGTTTTTTTACCACGATAGCTGACCAGAGAAGTACAGATAGTCTGCATTTGTTGGGCCTTCTAGGGAAAAGCTTCCACAAAATCATGATTTACTTTCACTGTAGTCTCTTATATTGCACATCGATGTAAGAAATAGCTATTCTAAAACCTCCAAGAGCCCCCCTAAAATATGAACCCCTCAAAGGCACAAGCCAGGTCTCAGTTATTCTGTCTTATTAGGGAACAAGTATAGCACCCCAGCACATAGTAGTGATGCAATATATTTGTTACATGGATACATGAAAGAATGAACACAGCTCTCATCTCAACTCCCTTTTTGTGTGGATGTTTTGATAAACACCACATGTACACTTTCACACCCTCATGACAACCCTTGAAAGTACAGACTCAGGGAGGGAAAGTAACTTACCCAACATTACACACCTGATTAGAGATCGGATGTAAATTCAGGTCTGACTTCACAGCCCAGGGGCTACACCACTGGTTCTGAAAAAAGGTGAAAATCAGAATCATCTGAGGAACTTGTAAAAACTGTTCCATACTTTGGAGCACATCTTTCTATCCTTTTCTGACTTTTAGAACCTACGTTCAATCGACCACACCCCACACTGAGTACAGACACTAACAAAGGACCCTAACTGGGTTACAAGTGAGTCACAACCATAGGCAGAGGAAGGAAATGGTCCTAATAAACTCAATTACACTGTTTTGACTGAATACTGTGAGACTAAAGAAAAAGGAACTACATAAAGATTATGTGTTTTTCATAGGGGTATAGGTTGGCCATTCTGAAATTACTCAATGCCCCAGGTTTTTCAGTGTGGGCACTACTGGCATTTTGGACCATTTAATTCTAGTGTGGGGGCCATCCTGGGCACATCTCTGGTCTGCCATTAGCACTCCCCCACCTGAGTTGCGACAATGGACTATGTCTCCAGACAGTGCCAAATGGCCTTTGGGGACAAACCGACCTCCAGTTAGAGTCATTGCTTTTTGTGTCTACAAGATTTGAAGAAATAAGTAAATGTATTATAGATAACAGGAGACAAGTCTCTCACTGCTGGAGAAACAAGTGACCAGTAGGATGGGCGATTTTAGAAACAACCCTGTCCTATGGTATTTGAGTCAGAGGTATGTAGATACTGAAATCAATGTGTGCAGCTGAGTCCACATGCATATGTGTGTTAACTAGCTCCATCCAGCCAGACAGACCTATGAGCAAAAATGCCCAAACAGCAGGCGGCACATCCAGCATCCTGATCCTGATTTTGCATTACATGCCACTCTCCAGTACAGGAAACCGTTGGAGTTCTAGAGCCATTGCAGAAAAAAAATAGAAGACGAGCTTGGAATATTTTGTGATGCGTCAAAGTATAAATGTGCTAAAAAAAAAATGTGGAAAGAAGTCAAAAGCTAATTCAAAGGAGTTCACATGGCCACGGTTGCAATCATCTGAGCAGAATAACAAATTAATGATGGTACTGGATGAAAGCCCACAGGGTCCTATAAACACTCCTGAGGCCACACTGACATAAATAAGTAAATGAGGGAAAAGAGACAGTTTTTCCTTACAGTCGCTTTCCAATTATTAATGTGGAAGAAAGGGTAAAAATAAACAATCAAGCAAGTACCATAGTGATACTTGTTGTAGGCAAGAGTCGCAGCGTTTTGATGAGAATCAGGATATTTACAAAGTCATCAAGCCACAGATGCTGTTGACTATAAGAATCACTACTATGGTATCCTGGTATCTGCTTAATGAAGCTTTTGTTGAGAAATAGGATATTTGCAAAGTACCTCCTCACAAGATACTTAATTACAAAGGAACAAATAGTAACTTTACAGAGGGAAACAAACCTGGGTGGACACCATAAGAAATCAAAGTTACCATCACCAGTAATAAGACTTGACATCATCTACCCCTTATAGGATCTACTAACAGGTATACAACTCCTGTGGTATTTCTGCCCCAATGTATAACCTCAGTCTAATACAAGAAAACATCAGATATACCCAAATTGAGAGACATTTACCAAAAAGAAAAAAAAAAAAAGGCTCTTCAAAATTGCCAACATCATGGAATATAAAGACTGAGGAGCTACATCACACCCTGAAAGAGACTGGGCAAACAAGACAATTGAGCGCAATGTGGGTTCCTAGATCAGATTCTGGGCCACAAAAAGGATATAAATGGGAAAACTGGCAGAATTCAAATAAGGCTTATAGATCAGTTAATAGTATTATGACAATGTTCATTTCCTTGTTTTTTTAATAATTGTGCTATCGTTACATAGGGTAACATGAAGAGAAGCTAAGTGAAGAGTCAAGGGGACCTCTCTCAGTTTGTATTTTAAGATTTTATTTATTTATTTTATGGGGGGTGGTGAATGGGGACAGGGTAGAGGGCAGAGGGAAAGGGAGAATCTCAGGAAAACTCCCCACAGAGTGAGCACACAGCCTGACCCCGGGCTCCATCCCTGGACCCTGAGATCGCGACCTGAGCTAAAATCAAAAGTCAGGCACTCCATGGACTGAGCCACCCAGGTGTCCCTGTTTTTTCAAGGTTTAAATTTATTTCAAAATAAGCATTTGGGAACAGGGACCAGGGCATTTATGTTTTTAAACATCTCAAGTGGGGCACCTGGGGGATCAGTCATTAAGCATCTGCCTTCAGCTCAAATCATGATCCCGGGGTCCTGGGATGGAGTCCCACATCAGGCTACCTGCTCAAAGGGAAGCCTGCTTCTCCCTCTCCAGCTTCCCCAAGCTTGTATTCCCTCTCTCACTATCTCTCTCTCTCATAAATAAATAAAATCTTTAAAAATAAACAAACAGGGGACGCCTGGGTGGCTCAGTTAGTTAAGCAGCTGCCTTCGGCTCAGGTCATGATCCCAGCGTCCTGGGATCGAGTCCCACATCGGGCTCCTTGCTCCGCAGGGAGCCTGCTTCTCCCTCTGCCTCTGCCTTCTACTCTGTCTGCCTGTGCTCGCTCTCGCTCGCTCTCTCTCTCTGACAAATAAATAAATAAAATCTTTAAAAAAAATAAAAAAATAAAAAAAATAAAAAATAAACAAGCGGACATCTCGAGTGATTCTGGTGAAGTCACCCGGCAGGAGTTTGGAAGCCTGCACCAGCAATCAGAGTCTACAGAAAAGAGTGATGGACAAAATCGAACCCCTGACTGACGACAGCCAGCTACAGGACAGGTCCTCTACTGGGGAACCAGGGTGAGAAAGACAAGACGGGTCCTTGTCTTCTGAGCTGTTACTCTGCCGGATCTCTTCATCATCAGAGTCCCTTCTCCTCGTGGTGTGTCACCGGCCCCCACCATGGTGCGGGTGCAGCTGGCATGTGTCTACCCGGAAGCACAGTTAGCACACCGTCCAGGTTCGCCATATTCTGGCACCGTGATTCTCCACACTGCCCACTTCCGGAGCCATGGCTGTACTTCCACTGAGCCTTGTGCAAGCACATGCACGAGTCTATCTGCAGAATTAACAGCTCTGTGCGTGCTTGTGGCTGAGCCACTATGTCTTGCAACTCCTGCACAGTCTGTCTCTAAACAATCAATCTGCAAAGTGGAAAAAATAAGGTTTCTATACAACACTTGGTCCGCGTGCATACCCTTGGTCTCTGTTGCAGCTGTGTCTAAGTCTTTTCAATTATTTTCTTAAGATAAATGTTTATGCTTGGAATTCCTGGGTCAGAGGCTATGAACATATTTATGGTGCTTAAGCTGTTCTCTGCATCCTTCAACCTGACAAGGACTGAGCTTCCTCTTCTTTAAAAAAAAAAAAAAAAAAAGAAAAGAAAATGTCAGTTTAAAAAACATGAAATTATTCTCCTGCCTTATTTTAACTGGCATTTCTTTAGTTAACAGTATCCTTCCACTAATCTAATTGCTGTATGGACTCATATCTTTTCCAAAGGCTGGTCCAGGCATAATCTTACCTATTTCAGGAAAGCCTTTTACATGGGACAGACTTTGACATTCTTTCTGAAAAAGTCCCTTGGAAAACTTTTATCTTCTCTGACAATATTTTTAATTTCTCCACCGGATATTAGTTTCTGCATATCTGTACAGATCCTCTATGCTGATGTTTAACATACTTTCAATTGTTGCCATTATCATTTATGTCCAGTGAGACTGGCCCGTCACAGAAATAAGGAATTTATGTAATTCCATATAAACTGTTTTCTTTGTTCTGTCAAATTCCATGGAAAACCAAGTCAGACAAATGGGAAATGCTGTAAAAGAGGAACACATAGGAGGTTGTAAAACTACAACAAAGGAAACATAGAGAGAATTTCTCCATTTACAAAGTTATAAAGAGAAAAATTCAGTTCCTTTGCATTAACCTGCAAATTTGCAGTATTTCTTCTTCCCTCACCGGACAAAGATGCTTTCAGATGTAATGCAGACAAGACAAGTTCCCACCAGACATCAATCTCCTCCTTTTGCCATGCTATTAGAGTCCTCCAGATACCTGCCATTCCCAAATTACTACACTAGTTAGAGAAAATGTTCCTTTGTGGTGCAGATGATTGGAATGGCCCTAGAGTAGTAAAGAGAAATTCATACATCTGCAAGGAGGAATTAAATTTAGAAGCTAAATCTAAAGAGATGAGAAAAATCGTTGCAAAATAACATTATACTTATTTGCAATGTGCATTTTATCTTAAATGATCTGCAATGTACAAGTATTTTATTCTTTATTATCTCATGACATGTACACATATGGTAACGAGACCATGATGGAAAAGATTAAGAGAAGCTAAAAATTCTCCAAGTCAGGCTCAGAAGGAAATGAGATAATTCCTTGTCTGCTCATGTAGTACTTCCTTTCAAGATGGGGCAAGGTTCTAACTCAACAGAAAAGAAAGAAAAGCTGTTTTTCTAAATGTTAATTATTGAAGTCCCCACCTCAAAATTTCCTTTAATCAAATGTTTTCATTTGGTAAAATAGTCTTATTTCATGAGCACGTGTTGGATACATAAACCCACACAAATATATATGAAGGTACTCACTCAAAAATCTGTTCCTGTCTACTCTTTCCAAAATAGGAACATCTTTTGTGTCCCTTCCAAAATCTAGAATTAAAGAGTGTCAAAGTAGTATTCTTCCTTTGAACCAAAACCAAAGGTACATGATCTGTAAAAATACTTGAGCACAACAACTGAAAATACCGTGTTGCTAATTTTACAAACTCAAATTATACCCCAATGTCAGCTGCCTCTGCCAATAAATCCATAACGGAGCCACAAATGCAGCTCCTCCCTCACCACTGTAAGGAGAACTTCAGAAAGAAAAAAGACAGAAGCTCTTGTCTGAATCTCCCGTTCCTTCCTTAAAATCCGTGGATGTGAACAATGGGAATGGTTCTGCATCAATGGTGCTAAAAGGTATGGAGCAGTTCCCTGTCATGGGACACAGCAGGCCTGTGAGTGTTCTCAAAGTAACATGAGTTCAAACCAGCTTTCCTGTACAGCACCCTCTCCTGCTGCTCTTCTAGAAGGCTACTCGGCCCCCTCTTCGCACTCAGGAAAGCTGCACTTCCCCCAGAAGGGCTCAGGAATCCCTCAGTAGTTTGGACAGGAAAAGTGTTGCCCTCTCTTTGGAAAACATAGGTGCTTTCTCTGGAACAAACAGCCTTAGACTGCTAGGAAGGCCAAGGCAGTCTGCATTCCCTCCCATGGGAATATCGCCCCCGAAGTTATTTTAAGTAAATACTGTCCGCTCTCTTTCTGGTGACGGACGTAGTGCATGCATACTGAAGAAACACTGGATGGCACAGAAAAGCATGAACACAGATAAAATAATCACCCACAATCCCAAAGCCGGCATGCTCTCTCAACATCCCAGTGCCTGTATTTCCAGACCCATATATGTGCCCATGTTCCTCTTTTTACAACAGAGCCGGGATTGTGCTCCTGTTTCCTCCCCACTTAATAGGACAACCCAGTTCTCAAGTTAAGCTTCATAAATATAAATTGGAATGGTTGCATAATATTCTATCACGGTGATACCTCATAATTTATTCAAAAATTCCTGATAACATTTAGATTGCTTCTGATTTTTATAATTAAGAAATCTCAGTGAATTACCTTCATACATTACTTTTTCATGTGTACTGTCATTTCCTTAAGACTCCCAGCAGTGGAGTCTTGATGCATACGATAAAGCCATTCTCTTGAAGTGTTCCGTACTCCAAAAGTAAGGCATGAATGTTCATTCTGACAAACCGTCAACAGCATGAAGTTTTTGTCAAATGTTTATTTAAAAATGTTTATCTTTGTGCTTCTCCATTTTCTTAAACTACACCTGAAGTCCTTGATCTTCTCCCATTACCTGCCAGTTTTCAAAATGAGTTGGTTCCTTAGCAATCTCTAAATGTGATCCATGGGGACCGAGATCTAGTTCTCTAATTAACCAGTGTCTGGGGCCCAGCTCACACCTTCTCCCCACTTTCTGGCTGCCTTTTATTGCTGGCAGAGACATGGGGATGACCTCAGAGACATGGGGAGCAGCTCCACAGCCAGGGCTGGGTAGAGGGAAGCGATCTTGGGAGCGAGGAGGAGCAAACCAATACACTCGTCCATCGATCACCCACTCTACATGGTGCTTTAGCCACAGTGAACTCTCAACAAGTGTTTGTTTAACTCATGAAAGTTGGAAAACACTGCAAACATGAACGTATTAATAGGCACTTCAGCTGAGGGTGGCAATGAGAGGAATATCACGGTCATTCTGGTAACAGTGGTTAGACCCAAACCATTTATTTAGAACACTGTTAAGTTCCTTGGTATTTGTTCACTATTTATTTTAGGCTTTAACTCTGTGTTTGTGTAACAGTGTAAACTTAGGAATGTGCACCACAAAGCACTCTATTCTATTTAAAGATGGAGACCTTTAGGGTGAACAGCTACTGGCAAAAAGGACTAAGGGAGTAAGGACCAAGACTTTTTGCCAATGGCACAGATGTTTCAAAAAACTACCCACGGACTTGTGGATGTAGTTTCCACCTCTCCGCTCTCATCTTCTAAAAAGCCATGTGAACTCTGACTACCCTGGGCCCTCCAGCAGATCAATGTGTAAGACTTCCTAACAATGCCCCCATTGTTTACAGTTGTTCCCACGCCATCCTTCAAGAATGTTTTTGGTTCAGGCACTCTAGTCCACCCAACTGCATCTTTCTTTGTTCTTCTCATCCCCACTTACCCAGCTGGGACTTCAGAGGGCCACACATCTGACTCCTTTTAGCTTCATCTCCAGTCCCTCCCCCTGGAGCTGGCCTCCTTGGGGTTCCTCTCTGGCTGTGCCCCCTCCAGCAGCACTTCTGGGCTGTGCCTTTGGGCTGGACCACACCACCCTCTCTTTTTCACTGCTCTTTTTCTTCAAAGCCTAGCCCTAGGACATTTGTCAGAGAAGACTTTTAGGACCTCCCCAACCAGCTTCCGGCCCCAGTCCTAGTCAGTTTGCACGGCTGTAGCCAGAAACTCATAGACTGGGGGGCTCAAACAACAAACACTTACTTCTCACATTCTGGAGTCTGGGCAGTCCCAGATCCAGGTACCAGCATGCCAGAAAGGGCTTGTGGTGAGAGCCCCCTTCTTGGTTTCCTCAGTAGGACAGCTGGCGAAACACGATCTCTCCCATCTCTTCTTACTAGAGCACTAATCCCACCATGAGGACGCCACCCTCAAGAACTACCTACCTCTTAAGGACCCCATCTTCAAATGCCATCACACCGGGGATTAGAGTTTCAACAATGAATCTGAGGGGACACAAATTTGTGGTCCATAATATCCCCTATTAGAGGGAATTACACTTGCACATGTCTTTCAAGACACAGATTACAGGTGTCATTTATATGTGTGTGGGTGATTAACTGATGGTCTACCTCCCCTATGATGTAAGGGCAAGGATGATGTCTGTTGGGGCTCAGACCTTACTCCCAGTTCTTAGCATTTCTGCATCAACAACTATAAAAGGCACTTTAGGGATGCTATTAATTCCTAACAAACTGGGATTGAGACACTATTTTTTAAAATTATTTTATTTTTTGTCAGAAAAAGGGAGTGTGTGTGTGAGCCAAGGGAAGGGGAAAGGGCAGAAGGAGAGAGACAGAATCTTAAGCAGGCTCCATGCTTGATACAGAGCCTGACATGGGGCTCAATCTCCTGACCCTGAGATCTGAGCTCAAAGCAAGTGTTAGATGCTTAACTGACTAAGCCACCCAGGAGCCCCGCGGTATTATTATCCTTACTTTAGAGATGAGATCACAAGCTCAGAGAGGTAAAGCCATGAGCTGAGGGCCAGAGTCCAAAGAAGCAGAGAGGGCAGACCCATGACTCTGACTCCAGCGGTCACACTGTCTTTCTCTCCTTGCTACTTTTATGGTATCTCCAAGTACTTATTTTAATCTGTGTGTACGTAAAGTATTTCAAACATAAGAAAGAAAAAAGATATAATGAGTGCCCATGCCCTCATATCCCAGCTTTATAGACATCTTTAAATTCTGTCTTATCTGCCCCCCCACCATATTAAGTAGATTCCCCTGCAGAACATTCTGCAATCCTCTTCCCTTTCTTCATGCTAAAGATGTGACTGCTATCCTGAATCTGGGGTTTTCACTTGCAAGTATTTCTTGGGCTGTTGCTCCATATGTATCCATACACAACAGAGTACCATCATGCAAGTCCTCAACTTCCTGTAAATGCGGTCACATCACGTGCAGTGCTCCCAAGTGTTGACTCACTGCTTCTTCTGCAATCCCTGCTCTCACACAGCTCTGCTTCCTCCTTCTAACTGCTAAGGCTTAATCCACAGTGTGGAGATGTTAGAGTTCACTCACATACTCGCTTTGATGGACACTGAGGGGTTCTGGTATTTTACAACTGCTGACAGTGCTGCAATGAACCTCTTTCTGCCTCTGGTACAAGTGGGCAATTCCCGAGGCTCTGGTGACCTTGAACAATGCAGGTCTGAACTGCACAGGTCTGCTCCTACACATATGTTACAGGACATGACTGTGTATGTTCTCTTCCTTGTGATTTTCCTAATGCTTCCTGTATTGTATGAGTGCAGTACACAATACATACAACAGACAGGATATGTGCTCATTGACAAGGTATCAGTAAGGTTTCCCAGTCAACAGTAGGCTCTTCGTAGTGAAGTTTGGAGTCAAAAGTTACATAGAAACTTTTGATTGCCTGGGAAGTTGGTGCTCCTAATCCTTCCATTACTCATTAAGAAGTGAAATTGTTCATGTACACAGAGGAATCCATGCACAGAAAGAGCCAATCTGCTCACCAACATGCGGGTACTCCTTTCATTTTAATTGATTAAAGATTAAAGATACAACACATTATATACTCAGAAAGCTGAGTCTTTTCTGGTCCCACAAACACTGATCAACCAAACCTCTCCCTGTATACACAAAGCAAGTGAGTAAGGTTTATGAAATAAAATGAGTATCCAAATCAAGAAATTTATTAAACATTTGTTCTGTGTCAGACACAATCTAAGAATTCCATTCATTCACTCATTCATTCATTCCAGTAGTCTCTAAAGAACCCTAGTCCACAGGCACTGCTGGCTCAGGTCTTGGCTATCCTCTTGTGGTCTTTTTTTTTTTTTTTTCCTTAAGATTTTATTTATCTACTTGACAGAGAGAGAGAGATCACAAGTAGGCAGAGAGGCAGGCGGTGGGGGGGCGGGGAGCAGGCCCCCTGCTAAGCAGAGAGCCTGAGGTGGGGCTCAATCCCAGGACTCTGGGATCATGACCTGAGCAGAAGGCAAAGGCTTAACCCACTGAGCCACAAAGGTGCCCCACTCTCATGGTCTTTTAAAGACACTAATTTTGTGCTACTTTAATGAAAACATAAAAGCCCTGACACAAGAGCAACTGATGATACACACCGATCTTGGCCAAGAAATGTGTTAGTATTTTGTTGTCTCCACCCCAAGTACACTCAAATTGTGACTGGTATTTTTCTTCAAGTTTTAAAATTGACTAGTTTTTAAGTTCGATGTGAATAATGGCTTTCTTAGTGCTACGTGAGGCCTATGACTAACACACTTCCAGTAAATATTTACATTCAAAAATATTTCTCTTTTATTAGTACCTGTGATTTAAAACAAACAAATAGCATCTTGGGAGTGAGGCATCCCTTCTGTTGGAAAATTACAAGGTTATCTGCACTTGTTTCGGTTACTAAAGGCTCAGAGCCTTAGAATTTAAGAAAATTTGCAAAATGCAAAAAGTTCATGTTCTCTTTTTAAATGAAAATTATAATTACACTAAGCAACTCATTTCTTGACAAAAGAAAGTTCTGAGTCTTCACTAAACCATGGGCATGAGAATTTATTAGCCTTGATTTCCCATGGAAACATTCATCTTTTATTGGTAAATATACTTATTTAATCAGTTTGATGCTAAATACAAAAGCTTATGAATTATGTAAATGCTTAAAATTATGTGAATGAACAATGTAAGCATTTGAAAAATGTGATCTTAGGGAAAGCACATCTGAAAATTATCCTCAAGATGTTCTTTCTGTATATGTTACTAATGAAGAATTTCAGTGTATTAGAAATCATCCAAACAGAGCCAATCAGTAGCCAGGTAATAATCTGTGTTTTTCTTCTATGGGAAATTTTACTTACTGATTTCACTGTTATAAGTTTATTAAAAACACACACACACACACACACACACAACACTACTAAAAACATCAGTGTTTGCGCATACACTAAAATTGGAACAATACAGAAAAGATCACATGGCCCCTGAGCACAGATGACATGGAAACTTATGAAGCAGCCTGTATTTTTTATTTTTTATTTTTTTATATTTTTTTTGAGAGCGAGAGAGACAGAGCCCATGTGTGCATGAGCTGGGGTGGTGGGATGCACAGGGAGAGAGAGAATCTTAAGCAGGCTCTGCCCAGTGCAACTCAGGGCTCAATCTCATGACCCTAAGATTGTGACCTGAGCTGAAATCAGGAGTCACATGGTCAACTGAGGCACCCATGTGCCCCTGGCATTCCATATTTTTTTTTTAAAAAATCACAAATACACAAAGCTATAGGTTGATTTTAATTTTTATTTATTAGGTCTTTTTCATAACAAAAATAATAGATGCTTCTTGAAACAAATTAAACAATCTAATGATAAACAAAAAAAGAAACAACAAGGTTTCTAGATCCCACTCCAGGAGACAACGCATACCCCACGCACATTCACAGATAGAGAAACCTCTCATATGTAACATACATGTATATACGTTGTATGTGCATGTATATATCCCTACATTCCTCATATGGAGACATATGATATAAACACACATGTGCAGGATTTTATTTTTGATCAGATAATACATACTACTTTGCAACTTGCCTTTTCCACTAATATCCTGCTACACCTTTTCTCACAACACAGAGCATTCAGTCTCTGTGATGCCCACACCTTTACTCCCTTCTCCTGACGGATGTTCAGATTCTTCCCGAATGAATGCTCACCACCCTAAACCCTTCCCTGTGGGCCTCCCTCTCATTAACCCCTTCTGCATCCAACACTCCGGGAGCGCTAGGAAGGACAGAAAAGCTCCTTCTTAATCCCAATTTTACGGGTAAGGCTATACCTCACTGTCCCCTGTTTGAATACATTTAACATACTGCCTAGATAAATCTGCATGGAAAGACACTAATATGTTACATGGTAGTGAGAAGTCTATTAGTTATAAGAAAGATACACAAGACAGAGAACCATGAACCCCAGACTCGATTTCCAGTTTCAGGTGAGCCACCAATGTGACACTGAAAAGCTGCATAACTATTCAAAGGGCCATTTCCTCCCCTACATAATGAGCTGCGTGAACTAGATAATTTCTAGTCCCTTCACACTAAAATCAATGATCCTATATTGTTCAATGAATGTAGGCTTTATGACAGTCCAAAGAGGGTATTTACTAAAAGAACCTTTGTGTAACTCCCACAAAGATTTACTAACAAATGAACAGTGGAAACAATATTAAAAGAACACATATCTTAACAACTCAAGAAAGCAAACTTTTTTAAGTATTTAAATTTAAGTATTTCCATAAGAACATTATAATTACCTATTTAAAACTTATATGCTAATCACAATTATAATGGTCATTTTATTGAAGCAGTAACTAAAAATCTCACGTTATTATATATGTTTGGCTCAGTTCCAATTATTACAGATCTTGAAAATAAAAAATTTTTTTAAAATGTAGTTAGTGTTGAATGGCTACTGGGAACTTGCCTGTATTTCCACCTCAGCCATTCAGTTTCTAGATTAAGTTTCTTCACTTAAAAAAACACAAAAGTACCCCCAAAGCTTTAGGATTCACTCACTCATTACATGATCTTTATCCAGCATGTCTAGGGTGCTGGGCAGACACTGTGCTGTTCCAGGGCCACAACTATGGGAAAGACCCATGCCTCCCTGGTGTGGCCCCCTACCGCTAGGACGGCACACACCTACAGTTCTGCACCCCAGACTGTTTTCTAATTCAAACTGGTCCCTCCATCACTAGACTTGATTCAGTTAAATTTCAACATACTTCTGTTAAAAGATTTGTGTGTCATTTTTTTTTTAAGATTTTTTTTTTTTTTTTTTTTTTTTGGACAGAGAGTGAGAGAGGGAATGTAAGCAGGGAAGTGGGAGAGAGAGAAGCAGGCTTCCCACTGAGGAGGGAGCCTGATGTGGGGCTCGAGCCCAGGATCTTGGGATCATGACCTGAGATGCCCAATGACTAAGCCACCCAGCAGCTCCTCAGGTGTCATTTTTTACAAATATTCTGCTGCATTTTTTTTCTTTTTTGAGAGAGAGAGTGTGTGAGCAAGTGAGAGCAGAGAGAGAAGTAGGGAGAAAGATAATCCTGAGCAGCCTTCATGCCCAATGTGGAGCCCATCCAGGGCTTGATCTCACAACTCTGGGATCATGACCCGAGCCACAATCAGGAGTCCCACCCTCAACCGACTGAGCCACCCAGGCACCCCTCTGCTGCATTCTTTTATTTATTTAAGATTTTATTTGATAGAGCGAAAGAGGGAACACAAGCTAGGGGAGTGGAGAGGGAGAAGCAGGCTTCCCACCCATCAGGGAACCTGACATGGGGCTCGATCCCAGGACCCTGATATCATGACCTGAGCCAAAGGCAGACGATTAACGACTGAGCCCCCCCCAGGGGCCTCTCTACTGCATTCTCAAACACAGAAAGGAAAGTTAGTGTTTACTTCAACCAGCAAGAGAGGCTTGGCTCACTGTAAATTTATAGGAAAGGGTGACAAGAATTACTTCACACCCATGAGTACCTTTAGTTCACAAGTGAAATGAAAATGTACCTGCATGTTAATTTGCATGATGTTTATCGCACTCAAAAACATATAAAACAGAATGAAATACAAAACAAACCGCAAAACACTGCATGGATCCCATTTCTGAGGCCATGTTCTCCTGTGAGAGAAAGCAGTGAAGACAAAGCCAGCACTGACAAGAGATGAGGCTGTGCCGGGGGTGGGGGGGGGGGTGGTTGTGCAGTGGGAGGGGAAAATGGCCAGCCTGGAAAAAGACCCCCACTGGACCCTCTACCCCGCCCATGTCCTCCTGCTTAAGGGGAGGAATGGGTGGGCTGGCAGAGCACGGACCCACGGAGGTAAACATGAGTTTTCCTGGGTAACTCCCACCAGTCCTCATGCTGGTCTGGTTCCTGGGGGGCCTACTCCTTGAAGAAGGCACTGCATTATCATAAACCCAACAGGGGACCCTGAAGTGACAATTCAAAGAGAAAAAAAGTAACTTTGTGCTATAAGTGCAAAGATATTTCTGGAAATATGCCAATTACACCTGCCTCTAATAGTTACTACCATGAGCCCGTGTGTCAATTAGTAATATTAGGCTGACTCAAGAGCAGTCTCTGCAGCAGGGAAGCAAGATAAAACACTTTAAGCCCCACCCCCCTCTCCCTACGCCATGAAGTAATAATCCAGGGGCACCTGGGTGGCTCAGTCCAGTAAGCAATCAATTCGTTTCAGCTCAGGTCATGATCTCAGGGTCTTAAGTGGAGCCCTATGTCAGGTTCCGTGCTCTGTGGGGAGTCAGCTTGGGATTCTATCTCCCTCTGCCCCACCCCCTGGTCGCACGCATGCATTCCCTTTCTCTTCCTCTTTAATTAATAATAGTAATAATGATGATGATAACAATGAATCTTGGAACACTGAAAAAATAAAATTTAACAAAAGAAAAATCCAAAAAACTTTACTTTCAAACATTTAATCTTAGAAAAGAGTATGTAAACTGTTATTTAGTTTTTCTTTAAATAGGAAGAGATTTCAAGACTGAAGTTGTTTAAATGTCTTGATTTTTCTTAGTTTTAAAAGGTGGAGAATCCTGGCATTCCCCACTCTTAAGCATGGGGACAAAAAAAGGTTTCTGTAAATGTTTAAAGAAACCATATTAGAAGAAAACGTCTTTAAAACAGAAAATGGTCAATTCCCAGCCAACTATGGAAAAGTCTACTGAACATAAAACTAACCCCCTTGTTTCTTCCTAAGTATCTGGTAGCATGACTCGTTAGAAATTACATTGTGAATTCTATCCTAGAGGTTACAATGCATATGCTACACTTAATATCCTTCAGGTAAAGAGAAAAAGCAAATACAAAAAAGAATAAAGTAGTTTTTTAAACAAGTTTCTAGGAATAAAATAAGAGTTTATAGAATAAGGAGTTACTTAGTTTTAATTATATCAAGACAAATATAGGCATTTCCTGAAGTTTAAGGAAAAAAATCCACTTCATGAAGGAACATCATTAACGGCTGTCCTAAATTGTAAATCTACAACCTTTGAGGGCATAGGTCAATGAAACTCCACTGTCCCCCCCCACCCCCAGATTGCTCATAGTTAATATTAGCTGGCAATGAGTCTGAAGGTTATCAGAGATTTCTGATCACTTATTCATACGTTATCTTCAAGCATTCTTTCTTATTTAATAACAAGCCCAAATGACATGGAAATTCTTTTTGTCTGACAGCGAGGGTGTAGGAATAGAATTCAGATGAAAAACTTATTTCAAGTTGTAGAGCTGACAAATGAGAAAAGTGTGCCAGACTCTGCAAGCTACCATTTCTGTAATTAGAAAAACAGGAACCTTTTCAATGGTGCTGCCCAAATCTGAGGTTATTCAAATAAAAGAACTGTTTTTCTTACAGAGTAATTTTATTTTTATTTATGACTTTTTCTTACTGGAAAACGATTGTTCCTATTAATTGAATAATTTCTCTGCATCAAGCTTTAAATGGCAAAAATCAAGAGTAATTGGGGTGCCTAAGTGGCTCAGTCGGTTATGTGTCCAATCTTGGTTTTGGCTCAGCTCATGATCTTGGGGTCATGGGATTGAGCCACGCTCAGCTCAGAGTCTACTTGGGAGTCTGTCTTCCTCTCCCTCTGCCCCTCCCACTCATGCTCTATAAATAAATAAATAAATATTAAAGAAACAACAACAAAAAAAACAAATCAAGAATACTTATATGGAGTCCTATCTCAGCTGGTTTAAAATAAAATAGGAAGATATTAGAGAGGAAAGAACCACTTGTTCAACAAAATTATTTACCATCTACCTCATGCCAAATATTGGTCACAGCAGTGCGAATATATACAGAGATAACACTGTAATGACTGTATTTACTCATTCATTCATCCAAATCCTTAAACCATGGATTTACCACTCAATGCCAAAGACTTGGACAAGATACTAGTGACACAGAAAAGTATCACAGAGTCAGGTTTCCCCTATTGGAGTTACAAACATCCTATGACTAGAACAAATCATGGGCTGCTGGATTTGAAGTGCAATGATGTCAAGTGTTCACTCAGATACAGAGCTTTAATTCAGACACAGAGGTGTGTTATACACACACAGGTACACATAGTCCCTGGTTCAGTACGAGAGATCTGAGACCTGACAGGATCTAACGTCAACAACAAATTAGTAGCCACGTGCATGCCAAGCACCCAGATCTTGCCTTTACAACACCATTCTTCACAAAAAGGAACCAAGACAACGTATAAAAAGGCCGAGTCCAGGGCTGGGGAAAAGAAAGTACACGAAGAACTTAAAACATTTTGTTACGCCAAGAAGTATGAAATTCTCAAAGAATGATGAAGACATTTCCAAAGGTCAGAGTAACAGTTAGTAGGTAGGGGCTCCCACAGACCAAAGCAGGAATAATTTCAAGCATCAGAATAATTAATGACTGTAAGGAATAGAACTCCTTGAATAAAGTAAGAACCTTATAAGTTTGAATGAATATAAATTTTAAAAAGGAAGAAGGGGAAACTCTTTCTTAGAGCATAATACCAACTAACAAATAGGGAAGGCTGGAAGGATGGACGCAGTGACTGTAGAGTGAAAGGTTGATGAGGAACCAGGTATTTATAGTTTCAAAGCATCTCCCCACAAATTACATATTAATTACAAAGGGGGAACAATCATTTTACAGTGGAGAACACTGGTGGACACAATCTCACGGACTGACAAATCAGTGTATTTGTATTTGACATCATGTACTTGCCGATAGGAGATACGAAGGCGGCACAACATCCCTTCTCTGGTTTTGCTGCCCAAACTAGCAAACTCCAACTGAATCATGAGGACACATTAGACAAACCCAAGCTGAGGACTACTCTACAAAATAATTGAACTCTACTCTTCAAAGGTCAAGAAAGTAAAGAAAGATTAAAGAACTGCTTCAGATTGAATTAAAGGAGGACACGAGGCTTACGTGGACCATCTGACTCTGGACCGGAAAGAAGTGGCTGTACCAGACAGCACGAGACCATGGACTACAGGGGAGCACAGCAGTGTATCAAGGCTAAATACAGACAATGGCACTTTAAAAGAGAATGGACTACTTGGGAATTACATAGTGAAATATTTAGGGGTAAAGGGGCATGATGGCGGCAACTTACTCTCAAATGGTTCAGAAAAACACTATGCATATATAAAAAATTAAAGATGTGGGCACCCAGGGGGCTCAGTTGGTTAAGGTTCTGCCTTTTGACTTCAGCTCAGGACACAATCTCAGGACCCTGGAATCAAGGCCCACATTGAGCTTCCTGATCATTGAGAGTCTGATTGGGGACTCTCTCTCTCCTTCTCCCTCTGCCCAGACCCCCACATGCGAGCACACTCAATCTATCTCTCAAATAAATAAATATATCTTTTAAAAAAATGAAAACTTGGTAAACAATTGGTAAATCTGGAAAAACAGTATATGAGATTTCCTTGTACTAATTTTGTTAACTCTTAAGTTCAAAATTATACCAGAATAAAAAGTTACAAACAAAACACTATAATTAATCCACTCATGAAAGTAGTCCTTCGGCTGACAGTTAAGACTTTATAAAAGTCACACAGTGGACAAAGATGAAAAGAACATAGATTCCTACCCTTGAGGACAGCTTAGTGTTGAAAGGATTGCTCAGCCTTTCAGGAAAACAAATGATTAAATTATCTTCATTTTTTTAAGATTCTATTTTTTAAAGTAATCTTGACACCCAACATGGGGCTCGAACTCACACCCCCAAGGTCAAGAGCCATATGCTCTATGGACAGAACCAGTCAGACACCCCTAAAATTATCTTATTACTCTTCTCTTCTAATGCACCCAAAATACCTCATGAGGAAAGCACATTGTGAAGGACGTGAACATTTTCCCTGCTGTACTAGAAGTTCGATAATAAACATTGCTAAAAATAAATATCTGTCTCCTGAGAAACAGAATTTTTGCTTTAAAAATATTTCTGTTGTACATGATCTATATTACAACAACATTACTAGGGAATTCAGGGAGTGTGGCTTTACTAACAAATATTATTTTTAAACGCCAAGTTAATCATTCACTATGGTGAATGAATTTTGAAAGAACAGTAGGATGATGATCAAGAACACCATATGGTGAGAAGGTGGAATGTTTGGGAAGGACTGGAAGTCAAGGGAGAGTACTTTAGCAAGAGGTGGGTGCAGACATCCACGCAAAGGACGTCTGAAAAGCTGTGCTGAGAGTCATGAACACGTGCTGAGCTGTTCTGACTTCATAACCAGACCAAGCCAAGGGATGGCCACACAGAAAGGCAGAAACAGCACCATGAGCAGTCTCTGGCCCATGCTGAGTGCTGAGCGGGGTCTCTGCCTCCCGATTCAGAGGAGGGGACCAGGCCAGGATGTGACAGAGATGGGATTCAAATCCAGGCTCATCTGACTCAGAAGCCAAGCTCTTAATCACTACATGATTACTTAATTGCTACATGAACCTGTGTTTCATGGTGTAAGAGAACTCTGGTCAAACGTCTGAAGATCTCCCATGTGCACGGAGTATGACAGGCACTTAATGATAAACAACCTAATCCCTGATTCCACAGAATTTCTGGTCTAGAATACGTAAATGGATGGAATAACAAAGCACTAGCAGGCTTCTCTAGAGTGAAATGTGCTATCAGTAATTCGAGGTTACAATAAAATTACTACCAATGGCTCATAAGGGGTGGCCTTGGTACATAAACGCAAAGTCACCACAAGAGAAACCAAGAACCAGGGGCAGAATGCTCCCAGCCACTCACTGGCCTGTGATGGAACTGACTGTCTTAAGGTCTCTTAAGTACACAGTAATTCAGAAGGCAGGACGGCAAAGACAGAAACAGAGAGAATAAGACATGGGACTGTCCCAGAGGGAGGGCTTCTTGGCCTAGGGACAGCCACACTCTGGTGACAACTGTGACCTTAGTGGAAGAATGAGTAGTCCTTGGTTCCATCAAATATCTGAAATTTAATTTTTATTTTTATCAAAACAACCTATTTACATAGTTTTAAAAGTAGTTCTACAGGGCCCATATTGGGGGGAAAGTGGTCCCCTGCCCCTCCTTGCTTCCCCTACACCTTCTCCTCATTCATTACCTGCAGTTCACATGTTCATAACTGCTTTGCAAATTTTTTCAAGTAGGCTCCACGCCCAACGTGGGGCTCAAACCCACAACCCCAAGATCAAGAGTTGTACACTCCATCGATGGAGCCAGCCAGGCACCCCCTGCTTTTTAAGTCTTTCCGGCATTACGTATGGACTTCACACAGGCGATAGGAATGTAGCTCTCCAGAGCATCCCTCCCCCTTCTCTGGAAATCACACCTGTTTGCTAAATCAGCACTTTTCACATTACAACTAAATAGTACCTCAATATTATTCCCAGAGGAATCACCTATAGAACAATGATCACAGTTCCTCTCTTGACAAGATGTTTCCTTCTAATCTGCAGCCTCCTACTTTTCTGCTCATCTTCTTAATACAAGATGATTCAGTGACAACACCTCCAGGCCTGTGACATGTGTACACAGGACAGCAAACAACTCCCAACTTCATGGGATCTAGAGTCTAAAGTACACAAGCCTGGACAACAGCGGTCCCCCCAAACCTGTCCTGGAGCTCCTCCTGTCCTGTCCGTCCTGACAGCCCTGCCCATCATGACACTGCTCTTGTCCTGTCTGTCCTGTCCATCCCATCTGTCCTGTACCTCCTCCTGTCCTGTCCATACTGCACCTCCTCTTGTCCTGTCCATCCTGTCTATCTTGGAGCTCCTCCTGCTGGGGTCCTATACCTCCACCTGCCCAGCAAACACCAGGCCGGCTCCCTCTAGCTGCATCTTGTTACCTCCATTCCCACTTTATTGTCTGCCTCCCTGCCTGCTGAAATCTATTTTGGGGAAGATAGTCTCCATTGAAGGCAGACCTTCTACTGAATTAATAATCTTCCAATATCCAAGAGCCCTATTTATTCTGTGAATGATCCTTTCTGGAGCCCTTGTTGTTCCACAGACACAGCGGATTTTAATCCACTGAGGATTTTAATTACAGTTTCCTTCAAATGTCTTTTGCTCTTTTATTGATTCTGCTCCTTTCACATTCTTTTTTTAATCTTCCTGTCTGTTTTAGTTTCTTTCATGTGAGAGACTTTCCTCCAGCATGTCTGTCCAAGTTAAGAGACAGCAGAGACATAAGCAGTAGCTGTATATTAATGGCAGAACTGTTTTTTTTTCCCTAGAGAGAGATCCTCCATTCACCTGTTGAGGGTGGAGAAAGGGGGGTGGGTATAAGCCTGGGAGCCTCTGTGTGTTGGCCAAAATTGGGCAGAGAGCATTGCAACTCAGTATGCAGACTCTGGTTTGATTCTGTTAAAATGTTAAGTCAGACTGTGTTACTCAAACTCATTCAAAGAAAAAGCAAGGACTTACAATAGCCAGCCAGGCCCTACATGATCTCCACTGCCCACCCCATGGCCCTTCAGTACTCCTGACCTCATCTCTCACTCTTCTCCACCAGCTAACCACCTTGCGGCTTCAGTCTTGCATCTCCCTCAGGACCTTTGCACTACCTGTTCCTCCACCCAGGACACTACCACCTCCAATCTGCAAAGCTCTTTCACTCTCCCAGTGCAATACTCAAATGGCTCCCACTTGGCCACCTCGTTTTAAACCACAGCCCTTCCCCCCCAGAACTCACAACTTCCCTGATTCCAAGTTCTTCTTCTCTAAGTATTTATCACTTCTGACATCCTAGGCAAATAACTTTACTACATCTACTATTTACTGTTCATCTCCTCCCACAAGAACAAAGCTTTTTGATCCATTGAGATCACCCATACAGACCCAATACCTGTGACGGTATTCACCCCGTCCTTAGCTGTGCCCAACTTAAGGATTCTGAAAATACAGCACTGGTGTTCTGTTACAGCGGGGAAAGGCAGTCCGCTGGCCACATGCAGCAGAGACAGGAGCCCAGGAACCTAGTTTTCAAACAATTCTCCTGTTTGCAGCTCCTGCAGCATGCTCGCCCTCAGAGACAGCCCATGCCCTCCAGGTCTGTGGCCTCCAGGGACACGATCTTCAGTCACTCACTTCTTATCTGCTTCTACCCTGTTCTGTCCTCTCTGCTCTACAGTACCCACCAGCACAGTGCTGGACGATCCACAGTCCAGCCTCCAAAATGCTGGTCAAGTTCATTCTATGGTTGTCACCCTCCATTCCATTACAGTCAGTTCAGTGAGAGTTCATAGGGGCCAGAAAATAGAGCATATGTTCAGTTTACCACATTTACCTGTGCTGCTAACTATCTGAATCACAGAACTAGCTCCCCCTTTCCATACTCCCTTGCTCACCAAGAAACCTGATGCTGATTACGGCTCCTCAGCTTTCTGCTCTGGTGCCGACTAGAAGCCATAGTCTGTAGAGTCCTATTAGTAGGCAGTAAGTGCAGTTATCTTGCTCTGTGACCTTGATAATGTCTCCCCAGGAGAGAGAGCTGGAGGCTTAAGAGGCTGACATACCAGCAGACTGAACGTCACACGAAGATAACATAATCTAGAAGCCTCTTGGGAGATAACCAGTGAACCTTTCATTTTTCATACATTTATCCTTTATGCTAAGTATTTTCATTTTTTAAATTTCCACAGAACACAATTAGATTTTTTTAAAAAATATCTATTTTTGAGAGAGAGACAGAGAGAGAGGGTGCAAGTAGGGGAAGGAGCAGAAGGAGAAAGAACCCTCAAGCAGACTCCCCACTGAGCATGCAGCCCCACATGGAGCTTGATCCCACAACACTGAGATCATGACCTAACCCAAAACCAAGAGCTGGACACCTAACTGAGTTGCCCAGGTACCCCCAGAATACAGTTGGATTTAAAAAAGAATGGAAGGCCGAAAAAAAAAAAAAATCTGTAAGATAAATATAAATATATAGGCAAATAGGTAGGCAGGGGATGGGTGAGCAAGCGGACAGACTGGACAGAGACAGACAATTCACAATAAATATATAATGGATCATTTACTGAGTACCAAACATGCCACAGGCCTTACATAGGTATCCTATACCTACCATATCATTAACCTGCACACTAACTCTGTAATCTGTTATGCTATTTTATTTAAAAACAAAAATGAAAACAAAAAACCCTAAAACCAAGTATCTTAAGTCACTGGCCTGAGGTCACAGAGTCAGCTGAGATAAAGTCAAAACTGCCCAATTCCAAGTTCCATGATTCTTATTCCATACACACTGTTTTTAAGTGTCCATTAATACAGTTTAAAACGTGAAATGGGGGTGCGCATGGGTGGCTCAGTGGGTTAAAGCCTCTGCCTTCAGCTCAGGTCATGATCCCAGGACCCTGGGATCGAGCCCCACATCGGGCTCTCTGCTCGACAGAGAGCCTGCTTCCCTTCCTTCTCTCTCTGCTTGCCTCTCCGCGTGCTTGTGATCTCTGTCTGTCAAATAAATAAATAAAAATCTTTAAAATAAATAAAATAAAATGAGAAATGGGGGGCACCTGGGTGGCTCAGAGGGTTAAAGCCTCTGCCTTCAGCTCAGGTCATGATCCCAGGGTCCTGGGATCGAGCCCTGCATCGGGCTCTCTGCTCAGCGGGGAGCCTGCTTCCCTTCCTCTCTCTCTGCCTGCCTCTCTGCCTACTTGTGATCTTTGTCTGTCAAATAAATAAATAAAAATCCTCAAAAATAAATAAATATAAAAAATTTTAAAAATCAAAAAATAAAAATAAATAAATAAATAAAAATAAAAATAAAATGTGAAATGGATACATTCTGATCTGATTTTAACAGAATGTTAAATGCTGACAACATTTTGAATGTTTCCCAAAGCACTATTATTTTTATAACTTGTAATAAACATTAAAACATACTGTCCATCCAGCTCAACATTCTGTCCCAAAATGGCCAGTGGCATCAGTCGATATCCTGTGGTAGGAAAGAGCTGCTTTCCCTCATACCAGCTTCAACACCTTAGGGCCAACCCCCAACACAGTCTTGTTTTTCTAGAAGTCTCTGCCCCACACTGGTCCTCCCCTGTGCTGTGTCTATGAGCAAGCCCACACCCACCAGGCCAACAACAAAGCCCAGTTATGTCAGGGTAGAGAAGGCCTCCACTTCCAGCCGCTGGAATCTCCAGCACATGATCACGCCTTCTCATGGGAAAAGGCAAACACTGCCTTTGGGTTCAGAAAAGGAAAATTAAAAACAGTGAGCAGCCATACCTGGATTAGTAATGAGTGACAGCAGCACAGCCGGGAATTATTAGTTTCATCTGGGCCGGAAGGAGCCTCAGTGCAGGAATTTTTGGCTGTAGCTCTGCTCTTTGCTGAGAATTCTGAAAATTAAACACTGATCCCCTCGAAGTGGAATGTGCCTATGCAGATCACAGAAGCGCACTGGCCGTTGCAGCCAGAGGTTTATATGAGATCTAATAAAGGACTACACGTCGGAATACAGTTTTCAATTTTTCCATTTGAACTCAATAAAAAATAAATGACAGTCATGGCGCTCAAAATATTCACACCCTGGAGCTGCCAAGCTAAATAATTCAGTATCTTTTTGAACAGAAAAATCTTTTCCCCCAGGACATATTTTTCAAAGTATTAAATGTTCTGTTAGCTCAGCCCTCCTGCAGCCAGCTGCATTCTGTTTTTGAAACTGGAGAATGATGGTCTGCCTCTCCCGTAATTGGAGAAAAATTCCAGTCCCATTACGTAGGAAGCATTCAAATCACACACCCTTACAAGTTTATAAGTTATGGTATTCTTAATATTATGCAAACTCTGAATTAGTGAAAATATCTTCAAAAGGTGGAGAGAAAAATGTGCTTTGAAATAAAAAAAGGAAGCATTTTACACTGCATAATTAAGCTAGTTAACTCTTTAAATTTTGTTCATTAAGCATGAAAAGCACTTAGTAACCTAGTAAGATTAATTACAAAAATCAGGACACCTTGATTTGATGAAGACGTGGCCTTAGTGAGGCAGCCTGGGGTGTGCATCTGTCCCCAGGCACCTAAGAACCATCTCCATGTGCTGATCCTGCCAAGGTTAAGACTCATTATGGCTACAATCTGCTGCTTTCTAAATAGTTTAGAGTGCTGGTTACTTCTGTACCTATTCTTAACGAAGATAAGGCAAGTTTTTCATTAGGTAAGAAAACTGAAGAGTATCTTTCAGGGCTTTCAAACGCTGATTAACATTTAAATCCATCATTTCTAATAGCTCTTACTTTCCTGGCTCTCACAGTGTGAAAGTCCACTGTTAAACAGTTCCTTCCCCTACTCTCCTTGTGTGAGAAGGGCAGAGGAGGCCAGAACAGGGAAGGCCCAGTGAGAAGGTTCCTGTGATGGTTCCTCATCACAGGCAGAGATGCTTCTGGGACTGGCACACACACTCTACCTCAGGCAGGCTCTGAGACAGAGTCAAGAACTTCCACTGCTTTCGAGTTCTTTGTTTGGCTTTGTAGCAGTTCCCTAGTTAAGGGGAGTAGGGTGGGCTGAGTCCCCACTCACGGCATCTCTGCAAACCTGCTCCCCCGGAAGCCCCCAGGGTTGTCTGGGGGGCCCCTGTGCCCCCGAGACAAAGGTGAAAATGATTTACACTGAACTACCCTGGCTTCCCCATAGACGGGACTGTTGGTACTCTGGAGCACCCATTCTAGTCCCCCAATTTTGTTCATCGAAAACAGCTCGATATCCCCACATATATTTCAGCACTCAGCTTTCAAAGCACAGTCTTCTGGATAAGCAAAAAAAAAAAAAAAAAAGAGGATCTGTTCTGATGAACAGGAGGGAAAGCCCTGAAGCCACCATTCCAGCAATAGTGAAGTGGCCCAGACCAGACTGGTTGGCGGAAGGTAGGGCACACAGCCTTCTCCAGGAGCAGCTTCCGGCACCAGCTTCCGTGCCGTGGTTCTGTGGTATCAGGGACTATCCCCTTCCCTCCTGCACAGGCAGCCGCCTACACTGCTTCTGTATGTACCCACATGTCTGCATTTCCAGGGCAAAGTTTCTGTTTCCAGGCACAAATACTACTGGATGACTGCAGCTTCGTCTCTGAACTGCCACAAAATCATGGCCTGGCACCGACTTTATTATTAAAACACAGAATAAACATTAATTATCAAGACTAGGCAAAGGGCTCTACTTTTTCTGCCAAGTAACTCATGGGAGGTGGCTTTTTAAAGCAAAGACTACCCTCTCCTCAGGCCCTATTCATCTGTTTCCTGTACCTGAGGCTATTTGTATATGAACATATGTAGGACGTACACTTACACACATACATGTCTGTCTCCAAGGCAAGAACCGTCAGTGCCAAGTGCACTGGCACACGGCCCATGCAAGCACCTGCGAGGCACCATCACAACAATGTTCACTAGCATACTGCCCAAGCGAGTACCCGTGAGGCACAGTCACTGCCAAGTTCACTAGCACACTGCCAGAGTGAGTACGCACAAGGCACTGTCAGTGCCGCTCACCAGCACACTGCCCAAGTGGGCACCCGCAAGGCACAGTCACTGCAACGTTCATTAGCACACTGCCCGAGTCAGTACCCGCAAGGCACAGTCACAGCCACGTTCGCTAGCACACTGCCTGAGTAAGTACCCACAAGGCACTGCCAGTGCCATGTTCACTGGCACATGGTCAGAGTGAGCACCTGCGAGGCACCATCAGTGCCACCTTCACCAGCACACTACCCGAGTGCGCACCCAGTTCACCTAGTGAACTGCCATGTTCACTAGGACAAGTGCCTGAGCGAGCACCCTCAAGGCATAGTCACCGCCACATTCACCAGCAAACTGCCCGAGCAAGTACCCACGATGCACCATCACTGCCATGTTCACTAGCACATGACCCAAGCGAGTGCACTCAGTTACTTTCGTTAAACGTGTTTGTGACACCCTGTTAGCTAAGTCCCACACACTAAACCAGGATTAATCACCAGTAGCTTTTTAAAAGGGGGGTAAGGTGCTTGTGTTTGTTAATTTGGTTTGATTACTCCTTGAAAAAGGACATTTTATTTTTGAGGTCAGAATTAGCAGTGCAGAAATAAAAGCAACATTGATTTCAAAGGAGTATTTTACTTCTCTCAACTGTGATACATGAGAAGATGTGTTACTTGGGTATCTCGTCCTCCTAGAGGAGGTCTGACTTTGTCAGGCTATCATGGTGAGTCACATGAATGATGATCTTAATTAAGAAGACAACTTTGCACTTTGGCTGACTAGAAAAATATAGACGAAAAGTCTACATTATTGTTTTGTTATAGAAGACCTGTCTGCCTTCAAATGCTTATGAGAAACCCCAAATGCTGTCAATCTGAACTTTTTTCCTAACGAGTTTGTAAATGATTCCAAATAAAGTGTTTCTCCACTGGACAATTAGCTTCAAAAATATAGAATGCTTTTGTTTCCAAGTTGGAAAAAATACAATTAAAATGAGAAACATCTATTTTGTTTTCAGTAGAGCTGGCCACTTGTTAGGAATATCTGAAATGGAAAATTACTACAGAATGCTTTTTATAACCCTAACACCATTAAAATACTTTTTTTCATATTTCAAAAATTTATTTATCTCAAACTGTGCATAATGGAGTAAAAACTTAAGTTGAAAATGTACCTGTTATAAGGATGGTATTAGTTCAAATATATACATGGATTCTCGGCAGACTGATTCAAATAATACAGAACCGAATCTTTAAAATACAACTACGGAAAATAAAGGAGGGGGGGAACCTTAAAATATCACAATAAATTTACAGAAATATTACAAACCATAAGAAAATATTTCAAACACAGTAATTTCATGGTTGTTTTTTTTTTTATCTGAACAAAATGGAAAGTTGGGAAACAAAAGCTATTATAAATTACCAACGAAGTCAACCTGTATGGCCATTTTTGCTTTTAACAGTAAGTTGAAAAAAATTTAGTACAATCTAAAACTTTTTCCCCTTTAAAGAAGACCACGGAGATGGTTTTGCCAGTATTTATTCTAATTTTTCCTTTTGTACAATTTTTAAACAATTAAAATGTCCAAATCTGAATATTTTTCTTCTTTCCACGTTTGCAACTGTCCTAAATTTCAGCTGCAGAATCAAAATTCAGCAAGAAGCCTCTCCTTGAAAAATATTGGCAAATTCTCAGCTTATAAACAATGGACATTTTGATTGCCATGTTTATCTCCATAAATACTGTACAAAAGTTGCTTGCAAATATTAAAACATTTTTTTTCATCGCTTGGAGACTAGCTCTAAATATTATTGGTAAAGACTTTTGCAAACTTTCTGCAAAGCTCCTACCATATCACTAGAACTTTTAAAAAGTTTTGCATAGTTTTCTTTCCTCCAGATCTATACAAGGTCCATTCCCTCGCCCACCCCACTCCCCCCCGGTTTTCTCTGTACAAAAATAGTTCCCCAAAAAGAAGTCCAGGATCTCTCATAAAAGTTTTCTCGTTGGCATCGCAGTTTTTTCGTGAGTGTGGATGGGATTGGTGTTCTCTTTTGCAGCTGTCATTTGCTGCGGGTGATGATTTTTTTTTTTTTTTTTTTTTTTTTTTTTAGCATACCGGGTTTTTCTCCATGCTGTTCCTTACTCTCCTCCCCATTTCTCTCGTTTTTCTTTGAAAATTTCTCCCCCCTCTAGTTCACTGTCTGGCCCTCACATGTGTAAGAGGGGCAGTGTGCCGTTAATGGCCGTGCCGGGCACCAGGCCGCTCCGGTAGTGCTGGGACATGTGAAGTCTGCTGGGGGCAGCGGGCTCCGGCACCTCCGCGCCGGGGAGGTACATGGTGATCATGTCCTGGAGGTCCCCGGCCTGGCAGGGCGCCCTGGAGTGGGAGGAAGAGGTAACCACAGGGGGGCTGGAGCTGGCCTCGGACTTGACCACCAAGCCCATGGAGCCAAGCGCCATGCCTGGGGTGCCCTGCTGCGAGTAGGACATGCTGTATGTGGGCGAGCCGTTCATGTAGGTCTGCGAGCTGCTCATGGAGTTGTACTGCAGTGCGCTTAAGTCGTAGCGGTGCATGGGCTGCATCTGCGGGGCGCCGTGTGCGTTGAGGCCCGGGTGCTGCGGGTAGCCCAGTTGGTCCTGCATCATGCTGTAGCTGCCGTTGCTCCAGCCGTTCATGTGCACGTAGCTGTCCAGGCGCTGGTTCACACCCGCGCAGAGGGCGGCGCCCACCACGACCCCGCTCGCCATGCTGTTGCCGCCGGGGGCCCGCAGCCCGCCGAGCAGCGTGTACTTATCCGTCTTCATGAGCGTCTTGGTTTTCCGCCGGGGCCGGTATTTATAATCCGGGTGCTCCTTCATGTGTAGCACTTGCAGCCGCTTGGCCTCGTCGATGAACGGCCGCTTCTCCGTCTCCGACAAAAGTTTCCACTTGGCGCCCAGGTGCTTGCTGATCTCCGAGTTGTGCATCTTGGGGGTTCTCCTGGGCCATCTTGTGCCGCTGCCCGCGGGACCACACCATGAAGGCGTTCATGGGCCGCTTGGCACGGTCCGGGCTGTTCTTCTGGTTGCCACCGGCCGCGGCCGCGGTGGAGTTGCCGCTGCCACTGCCGCGCCCGCCGGCGGCCACCGACCCTCGGCCGGGCCGAGACTTTGGGGGGCCCGCCGGCGGGGGGAGAGGAGGTGGGGAGGCGGGCGGGGGTGTCGGGAGCGCAGGGCTCCATGAGAAAAATCAGGCGAAGAATAATTTGGGGGATGAAAAGAGAGAGAGAAGGAAACTGGAATCAGGATCAAAAAAAGCGCTTCCCTCCTCTTCTGGCCGATCCTGCCACCCCGATGATTGTTATTATTTTTTGGAAAGGCTTAAGCCTGGGGCTCAAACTTCTCTCCCATTCTTTCTCTTTCCTCTTCTTTCTCTCAGTCCTAGTCTTAAAGAGGCAGCAAACTACTTTCCCCCTTTTGCAAACACTCTTCTCTGCCTTGACAACTCCTGATACTTTTTTGAACAAGTTAATAGATAACCATCCACCATTAAAATATTTAAAAGCAGAGCTGTTACACTCAAATATTAAAGCACACCCAGGAATGCAACAGTTAATGAATTATTGGGGAATAATTAAGTCCCTTTATACTTGTCTGGTGCAGATCTCCTGTCCTCCCTGAATGCAGAGAATAAAGTGCGGAGCACCTTCCTGTGTACAAAGAGGTTCCCTGATACCCAAGAAGTAAATGGAAAGGGGCCCCACAAATCATTTGGGAAGGAGGACATCTTCAACTCAGAGAACTCGTGAAATCCTCTAAAACTGGGGAAGAACTAAGGGAATTTCCCTTAAATAATGCATCTTCACAGAATCTTGCGTACAATTCCAGCGTTTCAGCAGCCCTGCTGAAGGCACGCAAAGACAGGAGCATCACAAGGAAGAAGGAATCACGGCCACTGGGCTGTCAGGCAAAGGGACAGGAATTGGGAAATCTAAAAGTATAATAACCCTTGGGGTAAAGTGGGAAAAACAGAGAGGGAGAAGAGAGAAAAAGGGAAGGACAAGGGAGTTGGTGGAACTGAGAACACATGGGAAGATGAGAACACCAAGGAGGAGGGGGAAAGCGATAGGCCGGAGTGAAGGAGGGAGGGAGGAGGTCTGCTGGCATCTGTCAGGGCAGCGCCCCTGTCAATCCTGCAAGCACTGCAGGACATCCACCTTGCACATGTCCCAGCTCGGGAGCTGGAGGCACAGAATGGGGAGGCAGCCTTGCCGCCGACCAGGAAGTGACTTCAACAGAGGCCTGCTGCCCCACCCCGCCCATGCCCTGTGCTTTTCTCCACATCCCTCTTTCAGAGGATGTTCTAATATGTGTGGGGCATCAGAATGCATTCTCTTTCTCAGGGGGCACCCGTTCAGAATCTCAGTGACATGCTTGTCAGGAGCCAAAATGGTCAGGGTGTTCTTTTCTCTTTTTCTGGATGTGCTGTGATATAATCGATGTATCACACTGGGTCATGATGTTCATTCCAACTGAACTGGTACTTTTATTTTAAGGCTTTTGATTTTTAGAAATTTCATAATTCCACTTGTCAAAATGCATCATATGCATTAAAATATTATTTTAAAAAATGTACTAGAGGGGCACCTGGGTGGCTCAGTGGGTTAAGCCGCTGCCTTCGGCTCAGGTCATGATCCCAGGGTCCTGGGATTGAGTCCCGCATCGGGCTCTCTGCTGAGCGGAGAGCCTGCTTTCCTCTCTCTCTCTCTCTCTCTCTCTGCCTGCCTCTCTGCCTACTTGTGATCTCTCTCTGTCAAATAAATAAATAAAATCTTTAAAAAAAATGTACTAGAAACAAAACCTGTCACAGTCACTCATGAAGGTACTTCAAGTTCCACAGTCTTTCTAAGGTACACGTTTGTCAGACCGGCTGCCAACTACTTCCCTGACATTATTGTCAACAATACTATTTTGTGAATGCTGCCTTCCCAAATCATGGAATTCTTTTTCTAGCTACACTGATCTGGAAAGGTTTATGTTATACAGATCTGGTCTATTGCATCTAGCATGGTTCTGATTTAGATGGCCCTTTTTGCACACATACTCAGTTTACAAGTAACTTCATTCTTCCCAGAGTTTCAGTAATTGGTATTTTTCACACAGTTACCCCGCAAAAATAGAACATATGCCTCAAAGCTGGCATGCCCCGACAGTGTATTTCTTTTCTACAAGTGAATGGCTAAAATCATCTTGTCATAGGTGTGGAACATACATAGAACAGACACTTGGAATTTTAAAATGCATTAATTTGATCTTTTCAAAAAACCACACAAACTACTTACATGACTTTAGTCACAGAATTAGAAGCATTCAGAGAAACCATTAATAACATACAGAAATTACCACCATTTTGTTAATATATGGTATATACACATTCACTATTCAGGATTAAACATGGACTATATAGAGTTAATGTATTTAATAGAAAATACACAAAGGAAGCATTCCCAAAATGTGGCTTTTTGCTTTTGAGACTGGCATTTTACAAGGATTTGGGGGTGAAGGAGGGGGCGGATATATACTACTCTGAGATGTAGTTCATGGGAAGCTAGCATTAAAACAGTATTTAAGGGGCGCCTGGGTGGCTCAGTCATTTGAGCTTCTCTCGTTTTCAGTTCAGGTCATAACCTCAGGGTCATTGGATCAAGCCCTGAGTCAGGCTCCACACTTAGAGTCTGCTTGAGATTCTCTCTTTTCCTCTGCCCCTCCCCCACCCCACACACATGTGTAGAGTACAAAAATGAGACATTCTGAGTTTTTACGGAAAAAAAAGAGATGCCAGTACTTCTTGCTATGCTTTTCATGTTTCTTTTTCAATTTTCACTCTTATTGTTTCAATAGTGGATTCCTTCTCTACTGAGATGCTAGTAACAATGGGTAGTATGTGTTGACTGCAGTAGACAGCTAGCTCTAGTCATTTTCTTACTAAGGTGTAACTGACATACATTACATTAGTTTCAGGTGCAGAATATATTTTTATATTTGTACTGATTGTTAAATGATCACCAAAGTAAGCAACGTTCAACTATGTAACTACAGTGTTATTTTTTATAAAGATTTTATTTTATTTATTTGACAGAGAGAGAGAGAGTACAAGCAGGGGGAGCAGCAGGTGGGGGAGAAGCAGGCTCCTCACTGAGCAGGGGGCCTGATATGGGGCTCCATCTCAGTATCTTGAGATCATGACCTGAGCCAAAGCAGCCACTTAACCAATGTAGCCACCCAGGCGCCCCTGCACTACAGTGTTATTAACCCTGTTACTAGTTTACTTTATAACTGGAGGTTTGTTCCCTTTATTCCCCTTTATCCATTTCCCCCATCCCACACCCCCTGCCTCTGGCAACCATCAATCTGTTCTCTGTATTCAGGTGCTTGGTTTTTATTTTCTAGATTCCACAAATAAGTGAGATCACACAGTATTTGTCTTTCTGTGACTTATTTCATTTGGCATGATGCCCCCAAGATCCATGCTTGTTGTTGCAAATGGCAAGATCTCATTGTTTTTCATGGTTGAGTAATATTCCAATGTGTACATAATCACACCTTCTCTACTCGTTATTAATCATTGGACATCCATTTCTCATGCAATGCTCACAATCACCCTGTGAGGTGTTATCCCACTATTGGGCAAACAGCGGAACAAAGAGATAAAAGGGACATACATACGAATGCAGGAAAACAACAATGTAAAGCAGAATTGGGTAGAGATGCCATCTCAGCTCGGACGGGGAAAGACAGACCAGTGAACATCAATGTTGGCATAACTGGATTCCATTTCGACAACTCCAAACTCCATTTGGACACATCAAATAGAATTAGATCCTAAAACACTCCCAAGTAAATGTCAGGTGGATTAAAGATTCAAATGTCAAAAATAAAACAAAAGGCATAAAGAGTACTACAAATACTTTTATGAACTTAGCTGGTGACATGAAAGTCAGAAACAAAAAGAGAGAAAGAGAAACTGATGAAATTGTCTATTGTCAGGTTTAAAATTCTAACTGGTCTCTTCCTTCCTTCAGTTCTTTTCACCCAATAGAGTAACTGGGACAAGATTCACTCTCTTCCCTTTTCCCGTCCCCTAGGGGAGCCAACAAGTCCTATAGCAAAAATCTAGCTAATTATAGCCAGAAGAGTTGTACATATAAGGGATTGAACAAGTAAGCAAAATCCTGAGGTTAGTGGGAGGCAGGCTGCATGAAAAGAAGAAAGCCCTATGACACCAGACTACAACAGAGGGTATTTATACAGATGAACAAATACAGAAACACAGATATGTATTCCCTGTGTAGACACCTGGGTGTGTACACACACACATGCACATTCATATATGACAGGACGTAAAAGCAATGAGGGCTTGGCAGTAGTGAGCACACCAAGTGTCTAGATCTTTGTTTCAAACACTGTTCTCCACAAGGAAGAACTGGAGCTCTTGGGAGAAATGACTGGGTACAGAGCTTGAGCAGGGAAAGAACAAGATGAGCCCAGAACACCTCTTTAGAAGGGGCTGTAGAGATGTGCCAAACACTGAAAACCATACACTTAAGATGGGAACATTTTATTATACACAAATTATCTCAATAAAGTTAATTTTTAAATTTTTTTTAAAGATTTAATTTATTTATTTGAGAGAGAGAGCATGGTCTCAGAGAGAGGCAGAGGGAGAAAGAGAAGCGGGCTCCCCACTGAGCAGGGAGCCTCACCCAAGGCTCAGTCCCAGGACCCTGGGATCATGACCTGAGCTGAAAGCAGACACAACTGAGCCATCCAGGTACCCCCGATAAAGTTAATTTTATTAAAAAACCCTGGGATCATGACCTGAGCTGAAAGCAGACACAACTGAGCCATCCAGGTACCCCCGATAAAGTTAATTTTATTAAAAAACTAGACTGAGAGACTAAAAAAAATGTTCATTTAACATTGGTTACCAAGATTACACGTTTCTGACTTCTCCCCAGCCGGCTCAAGGTATTCAGGGTAGAAGTATTTGGTCATCTGCAAAACATATTTTAGTAATACAAAGCTCAGGTATGTATCATTGGTTCTCCTTCATGAATATCATTCTGCATCCACATTTTTAAAAATACTTTTAAAATGTTTAAACAAGGAGCGCCTGGGTGACTCAGTCAGCTAAGCATCTGACCCTTGATTTTGACTCAGGTTATGATCTCACATCATGAGATCAGTCCCCGAGTTGGGCTCTGCACTGGGCATGGAGCCTGTTTAAGGATTTTCTCTCTCCCTCTCTCTCTGCTCCCCAAACCTTAAAAAAAAAAAAAAAAAGTTTAAACGAGATTTATCCATACATAGAGATAGTGCCATTACAGCCTTATTCACAAAATCCAAGAATGGAAATAGCATAAAGGTCAGCCAAAGAGGACTAAGCACATGCCCCATCATCCCTCCAAGGGACTAGTAAGCAGCTCTGTATGCATAGATACCTACTGTCTACAGGAGCCAGCATTATCCATTCAAAAACCTAAAGCAGACATCACGCTCGACTAATCAGGCACATAAACAAGCCTTCTAAGGGCCTCTCATTACTCTTAAAATGAAACCCAAACCATTTGCCTTGGCCCTACCTGGCCTAGCGCCTGCCTGACTCCTTTACCTTCCATGCCCCCATCAGTATTGATTTCTTTACCTTCCCGGAGCCTCCTTCTGCTCATCTTCCCTTGGCTAGGCACTTCTTGTCAGACAGGTCTCCATTGCTTCTAAGACCATCCCTAAGCACCATAAAATAACCCTATTTTAATACTCACCCTTTCTCTCCATGTGTGTGTTTATCTCCCCTACCTGAATGTGAGCTCCATGAGAATAGAGATCTTGCATATTTTTTTTAAAGATTTTATTTATTTATTTGACAGACAGATCACAAGTAGGCAGAGAGGCAGGCAGAGAGAGAGGAGGAAGCAGGCTCCCCGCCCAGGAGAGAGCCCAATGCAGGGCTCCATCCCAGGACACTGGGGTCATGACCTGAGCTGAGGCTTTAACCCACTGAGCCACCCAGGCGCCCCAGAGATCTTGCATATTTTGTTCGCTGCTTTATTCCCAGGATGTGTGCCAGCCAGGCACTTATTAATACACATGTTGGCCCAATAAATGATCTCTAAGATGTGTTGTGAAATAGGGGAGAGGGCACAGACGCTGCTTGTGGTATAAATAAAAAATATGCACATATCACATACATGTTTGTATCTGCATACAATCTCAGGAAGGAGACTGAAGGAACTGGCGTCAGCTGTCGCTTCTAACGACAGGGGAAGGTTAGAGGGACTAATAACTTTACCCCTTTTGAATTTTTTACCACACACATACAGTATCTATCTTAAAAAGTAATCTGAGATAGAAGCTGTTACCCCTCAAACACAGTAATATTCAATATTAGAAATATTAAGTAATATTAGAAAATGAACTTCAGAAAGCATGTCGTTTTACAGCTTTACAGAGCCTTCCCACACTTCTGAATGGAAACAATATCCCCAACCAACACAGTCCTTTCACTCTCCTGCCATTGTATGTACTTGTTAACTGCGCTTACTCATCATCATAAAGATATTTTGATTCTGTTTGTTTACTACATTGAAAATGGATCCCAAACAAATCTACTACTTTCCATCTTTCTTCCTCCTAATGAACACCCACGGCTGTTATTCTCCATGTAAATCATGCCACAGAACACAGGTTTAAAAAAAAAAAAAGCAGAAGGCAATACTTGCCCAAAACAATAGGCTCAAGAAATAATTACAGAAATCTCCCTAGGACAATTACAAAAATTACTCCAATCTGTTTGGAGTTAATGACATTTTATTCTATATGAGCAATATTCTACATTGTGGCTCTGGACCAAAATAATATAAACCAAAACAAATAATAAACAAATTATTAAACTGAACATTTAAATTTCACTTTTAACAGAATTAAATTTTTTCAAAATTAAAAATTAAACTGGTAGGAAACCAACATTTAAAATATTAAGAAATTAAAAATAGAGCTTCCCTATGATCCTGCAATTTCACTACTGGGTATTTACCCCAAAGATACAGATGGAGTGAAAAGAAGGGCCATCTGTACCCCAATGTTCATAGCAGCAATGGCCACAGTCGCCAAACTATAGAAAGAAACAAGATGCCCTTCAACAGATGAATGGATAAAGAAAATGTGGTCCATATATACTGTGGAGTATTATGCCCCCATCAGAAAGGATGAATACACAACTTTTGTATCAACATGGACGGGATTGGAAGAGATTATGCTGAGTGAAATAAGTCAAGCAGAGAGAGTCAATTATCATATGGTTTCGCTTATTTGTGGAGCATAAGGAATAACATGGAGGACAGGGGGAGATGGAGAGGAGAAGGGAGTTGGGGGAAATTTGAGGGGGAGACAAACCATGAGAGACTGTAACTCTGAGGAACTGAGGGTTTTGGATGAAAGAGGGATGGGAAGTTAGGTGAGCCTGGTGGTGGGTATTATGGACGGCACGTATTGCATGGAGCACTGGGTGTGGTGCATAAACAATGAATTCTGGAACACTGAAAAGAAATTTAAAAAATTAATAAAAAATTTTTAAAAAGGGAAAAAAATAAAATAAAATATATTTTCAAAGTATCCTAGAAGTTAAACCTGATAAATTTACATTTTACTCAGGTAAAAATAGCAGATATTCAATAAAGGACATTGACTAGTTGCTAAGAATTCAGTTTCACTGTAAATCATTCTGAATATTAGAAACATGTAAAGTGATTCATACATTTCTAAATACTATTTAAGTAGAAATATAAATACTATAAATAAATACTATAAATACTATACCCATATAGTATCTAAATACTGTATCTCAAAACATACTTCCACCCCAAAATCTTGCATCTTACAGAGGGGGAAAAAGTAAAGAGTAAGGCTTCAAAATTGTCTCTCAATAGCATGATCATTAAACTATCTGGCTGAGGTCCAGATAAAGCCAAAATACACAAACATGCGCGCAAAAACAAATTAACTCACAGTCATAAACAACCTAAACATATTGTTCAAATAACAAGAAGCTCATCAAGAACCCTGTTAAGAACTGTTTCCCGTGCTAATGTCACATTGCAGATCTACATAATGTTTCAAAAACACTAGTTGAAAACACATCTAATAGCTATGTAATTTTAAGTCTTTTATCTTACATTGAGAAATTACACAAATTCAAACAAATTTAAATAAAAAATACTCTGGGTTGTTTTTTTTTTAAGAGCCCTTTAAAGAAGAGTGTGCATAGTTAAAAGTCAAAACACACACATAAACCACTAGATGGTATTTACTATGAATCTAATCATTCTGTCTCCATTTCTGTTTTTGCTTTAGGATGACAAATGGAGTGCAGAATCAATCTTGAATGCACACAGAACATTAGTGACAATTCTGCCTTTCTTCAACAGTTACCACAAGCCAAGTGAGTTAGGTTTGAGTATTCAAGGAAATAGCCACTTTGCAAACTCTTTTGCTCAGCCAAAAAAAAACAGTAAGGTATCTGAATTATGATTTTACCTTTTTTTTTAAAAGATTTTATTTTTTTATTTAACAGACAGAGATCACAAGCAGGCAGAGAGGCAGGCAGAGAGAGAGGAGGAAGCAGGCTTCCCACTGAGCAGAGAGCCCGATCTGGGGCTCTATCACAAGACTCTGGGATCATGACCTGAGCCAAAGGCAGAGGCTTAACCCACTGAGCCACCCAGGCACCCCAATTTTACCTTTTTAATCACTAGATTATAAAAAACTATTCTTTTAACCTTTATAGATAAATGATTGACAGTTTTCTTGAAATGTACAATCAGAAAGCTTAAGTATCCCATTTTTAGTCAGGTCAACGAGTTATAAACCCTAAATGTGAAGTCTGAAGTTTTTACTGTTAATCAGCAATTCCCATCCTTTATATTCAAAACACCTCTTTCACAGTCTACAACTAAAATAAAGCAATTGTTGGACACCCTGGGGAGTTATTCCAAACTCCACTTCACAATATCTTAAATTACTCACTTAGAAACACTATTATCAATACAAATTCTGCTGTAATTGTTCCATTCTGCTTCCTTGACATGGCACACAGCCATATAATGTCTTTTTTGCATTCTGAAAAACTCAACGTCTTACTTAGAAACAGCTTTGAAACTTGGCTCGTGGCCTGTTCGTAATTGATACTACAGCTTAAATACCTTTCCAGCAAAGTTACAATAACTTCAAAATACTCTGGGATCAACCATTAAAATGTTTTTGTTTCGGTTACAACACTAATGAGCACCAAATGTTAGAATTTGTTTTAACAACCTAATACATCAAGGATTTTCTTAAAAGGGAAAGCTAGATCAGCTATCCATTATATAACGAAAGGCAGATTAGTCAGTGTTGATACAGATAATGCTTGAAGATTTAATACTTAGAGTGCATAATCAAGGATCTAAAAGTTAAATTCAGAAAGCCTGCTCAGTCAGCCATCATAGTTTTTCCCTGTGAAGATACCAAATTTCTGCTCATGGAAGCCTCCTTCCCTTTCATGCTTTGCATTAGCCAATCAACCCTCACCGTGATGTCCCCATTCCTGTCAAAGGGGTGACACTACCATGCTTTACTATACTTTTTCGTAGTACAAAGGAATTAAAGTACCGAGGAAGCAAAAAGCCATTAAAGGAAATCTCAACATATCAGGTTTATTAAAGCCTGGTAAGAAGCGCTGATATGACAAGATTTTACAAACAAAAGTATAAATGCTATTTTAAAAATACAACAAAAGGAAAGAATGGAGCATTTAGATATATTCTGGAGATGAACACTTGGCATGCAAACAATCAGCAGGGTAAGGACTGCTGCCACCCCGCGGGTGTCTTCCCTGGACCCAAGTGCACTTGGCAGAGTGAAGCACACTGGCATCCACAGCGGCCACCACGACAGTCACACAGGCATCTCTGGCTTTGCAGCTGCTCCTGCTCCTTCCGAGGTGGCTTGTCTGCAGACTGGCCTCTGCCTTCAGATCACCTCCACATCTAAGCATCATGACTGCTACAACCACCATAACTAATTTCATCTTTCTTTTCCAGCATCTTTTCACTTTCCTCAGCATCCTATCACTTTTTCTTATTTTTTTTTCATTCTAGGTAACTTAATATTTCCTCAAGCTGGACTTTTACAAAACTCAACAAACAGGTGCCTTTCCTTTTGGTTTAACAATTATTAATCCTTCCTTTTGGCTTTAATGGTCAAGCCTTGGGTTCTTGTCAATTTTTATCACTGCTCAAGTTTTTTTTTCCTTCTTCATCATTAGGTAAGATCTCTCTTTTGCCTTATTTCCATGTTTCATTCTACTCTCAATGAGGATGCAGCTCACTAAATAACTAAGGTTTCATGAGACACGCCATATTAAGAATCCGTAGCAGATTCATTTATAAGGAAATTACTTAGCAAGCAAATACTATAAATAAGATTCATGTCATAAAAGCTAAAGCCTTTGAAAGAAATGCTAAAAATAATCTCAAGTATTTCAGAAGTATCTACAGATTTGCACCTGAACTAACTGTAAGTAACTGATATTTATTCTTTAAAGAATTTCCACCCAGAATCTCTTGCTTGGGAATATTTTGTTAGTATAATTGGTGATGAAATATTTACAGTGATAAAACTCATTTCTTTAAAAAACAGTCTGTATTTTATTATCTTGGATTTGCATGACTTCCCCAAGAGTTGGAATTAATAAGCCTTATCATTGTGACCCTATGTACCAAGTAGAGAATAATTAAGTCATTTATAAATATTATGCCTACAAATATAAGGAACCATAGCATATAAATTCAAAGAAGATTCATTGTAACTTCAATTTCTAACAATTTCTAAGTGCTAGTTCCTAAAATCTATTTATTAACTAGAAATGAAATGATGGTAGATTTTTGATGGATTGTTATTCTGAAACCTCAGCAAAACACTACGTTGTTACACTGCTATACTGTGCACCATTATTTCTCAGTCTGCGGATCATAAAGGGCCAACAGATATTATGGGGAAAAGGGTTCTAAGTTCCAACAAATGTGGAGGTAAGGAAGCGAAGCCAGTTTTTATCACTACAAGATTTCTCTGTACCATTAACATATTCATATATACTGTAGCTCCTCAAAGCACATGTGCTGACCCAACCATCTGTGTGTGTGTTGGGAGGGGTGGTATTAATGCAACTGTTCCTCAGCTTATGATTACAAAACCACACTGCAGCGGAGCATCCCCCAAAAGTAAAGTCTCACAGAATATATTTTGGCAAATACTAAGATTTACAGAGAATAGTCACTATTTGTTGTTTTTAATCTTTAACATAAAGCAATTTCTGCAAGATGCTGTATTTGTAAAGGTACTGGTTACTGGGGAAAGAGGAAAGGCATAAAGGTTAAAAAAAGAGATAAAGTCAACATTCTTCTCCTAAGAACAGTGACACCCGAAAAGATAAACAACGCTCTGTTCACATTTAACCTTTCTGCTGTAGCTGTACACGAATTCAACAGCTAATTCCTTTTTTTTTGTTTTTCAATGACAGGCTTTGCTTAAGAGATGGCACAGAATTTAGAAATTTCATTTTTTCAAAATTCAGGCTAATGGGGACTTTAAAAAACTAAAATACTAATATCCAAAGGCTTTTAAAGGGCTGCATATAGCCAAAAACAAAATGTAAATTGAGTGCCTTGATTTGTGTGATACCAAACTCAAACTAGAGTGGAGCGTGAACCTTCATAGTGTTCTCCTAGATGACAGAATTGGGTAAGGAGAAAGACATTCCAATTCCTCAGGTCCCAGGGCTATTAGAGCAGACCAAGGGCAGTCCTAGGTTCAGATTTCACTAGGTGTCTAGCACAGGTGTCAAAAATAACAGCTAGATGTCTAAAATGTGATCCAACAACTCTCATTTCTTCTGACACCTCAAAGATGCTTCAGACAGAAAGAGCACTTTACCAGCAGAAAGGTAAAGCAACCCACCATTACATTGGAAATAATGCCCACTTGCCACTATCAATAGTTTATCAATGTAACTATTAAAGGCACACTTAAAATATACTTACAAAAAATGTAACTTTTTAAATAACCCAATATATTCATTATATAGCTTGATGATAAAAGGTAAGTATAGTGAAAGTTACTTTCAGAAAATTTCTATTTTAGCAAAATTTTACTATAAACAATAAGATAAACCCCACTCGTATGGACAGTCTTCTGGAGAGATGGAAATAGATTCCGAGTTGGTATTTTTAAAGACAGGAGTATACCTACTGTGGTCTTGAAGCACAGACTCTGGAACCCAGACACAGCTGCAAATCCCACTGAGACTCATACTAGCCAGTAATTCTGAGCAAGTTACCTAACTTGTCAGTGCCTCAGTTTCCCCACGTTTGTCACATAATATCAACAGCCACCTCCTAAGGTTTTCATGAGAAGAGCATGACTTATGGAGAAGAGGACCAGACTGATAAAAAGCACTACATCAATATTTGTTATATACGCCATTATTTGTTACAGAATCCTAATTACAAAGGAAAAATACTTGAAGTTTGTTAACTTTTTTGTTGTTGTTGTTTTTAAAGATTTTACTTACTTATTAGAGAGTGAAAGAGAGAGAGAATAAGCTGGGGGAACAGCAGGTAGAGAGGGAGAGAAGCAGGCTCCCTGCTCAGAGGGACTTGATCCGAGGACCCTGTGATGATGACCTGAGCTGAAGACAAGATGCTTAACGGACTGAGCCACCCAGGCATCCCAAAGTTTAGTAAGTTTTTAAAAGGAAGGACTCAAATACCTAAGGAAAGCAAATGAAACATATTCATAACAGAAGGATTTATGGATGACAGTGATATGTGTACCAACTTAAAAATTGGTTCTTATTCCCTAACTCATGGACTCCTTCATGCAAAAACATGCTCATGGCTTTCTGCACACCCAGCACTGTGCTAGGTGCACAGTCACAAGGATAAGCAAGATAAAATCTTTGACCCAAGATTACAGGGGTACTCTGCTCACTTTAGCGTTTATTAAAAACTTAATGTTAATAAACTATATGTATATCGTACATAGTTAAATGGTGTAACTGCACACAAATGTGGTTTTATTGTCATGGTTTTTAAGAACCCTCTAGACATACTGCCAGTGAAAGGTCAAACTGGTGACTCAGGTGGATAAGCACATGTAATCACATTTTCCCTTCTGCTCCACACTCACTAGCTGATTAGAACCTGCTGGAAAGGATAGCCTGGTTCTGGGAGCTGAACTTAAAAGAAACTGGTACTGTTTTCTTTACCAAATAATTTGATTGCTCTGAGAGAAATGAACAGGGACAATTTGAAGCCTGCAATGTGCCTCTTTTGTCTCAGGCAGGTTTCCAGTTGCTCTTAGACCCTCATGTTTCTGCTGTGGGTTGTGATACATAGCCTGATCATCCTTCTAACTTGGCCACTTGTATCAACCTTACCTAGTAATCTCCAGATTTTCCAAATATACACCATGCACACAAAACTTCAATCAACACAAATAAACGATCACAGTATTTAAAAGAAAACTTTTATATACAAATTTTTGAAAGATTTAAGTCTACATTCCCTTTAAGAGCAGATAGCAATTACCTAAATACCTCTCTCCCTTCGTACTCTCTCAGCAGCTGAAATCAGCAGTGTATTTCTAAATATTTAGGATATCAGATTCTACATTCTTAGGAAAAGTCTAACTTCTAGACTTAGACTACTCCACTGGACAAAATTAGTTGCATGTGATTATCTTTAAATTGTTCACAAAAAAATGTTTTGTTTTGTTTTGTTTTGTTTTTTACAGAGAGAGCACATAGAGGGTGCCCAGAGATCTAGCTGAGATCATGACCTCAGCAGAAATACAGTTGGACGCTTAACTGACTTAGCCACCCGGGCACCTGCCCCAAATATTTGATATCTTTCAAATTTTCTCACTAAAATACAATTCCTCAACTATTGTAAATGACTTGTATCAACTCACCATTCTGTCAAAATTGAAAAGACAAGACCAGTGGCAAGATAGAGATCATACTAAGCAGAAACGATATTGATCCTATATGATCTAAGCAGAAACAGCCCAAGAATGGAAGGGAAGACAAAGTTAACTGAAGAGGAGTAAATATCATCTTATAAACAAGACAGGCATGACCACTCTGTGGCCACAGATGTGAACCCTTGAATCTTCAGTCACATTACCAAGTAGGAATACCACTGCTGAGTTGTAGGGCACGCACCTATGGTTCCACTGGCCTTCAGGAAGTGACCAGTGAAGAAGCTTTGTTCCCAATGTAGGGGTCAGCACAGAATGTAAAAGAATAACCAGGAAACAACCATCTAGAGCTGCATGAATACTGATTCCCCAGATGGGAATCTGAATACCACTTAGTAATTCACTCATGTTACTCAACCTCTGTGTTCCATATATATTATATAGTATAGCTTAAAGTCAGGCCATGTAATGCCCCCAGCTTTGTTTCTCTTTATCATCATTTCTGTGGCGATTCAGGGTCTTTTCTAGTTCCATACAAATTTTAGGATTGTTTGTTCTAGCACTTTGAAAAATGATGTTGGTATTTTGATTGGGATGGCACTGAAAATAGAGATTGCTCTGGGCAGCACAAACATTTTAACAATGTTTACTCTTCCGACCCATGAGCATGGAATGTTTTTCCATCTTTCTGAGTCTTCTTCGAGTTCTTTCATGAGTGTTCTGTAATTCATATAGATCCTTTCCCTCTTTAGTTAGGTTTATTCCCAGGTACCTTATGGTTTTTGGTGCTATAGTAAATGGAATTGATTCTCTAATTTCCCTTTCTATATTTTCATTGTTAATGTATAAGAAATAAACTAATTTCTGTACAGTGATTTTGTATCCTGCCACATTACTAAATTGCTGTTTGAGTTCTAGTACTTTGGGTGTGGAGTCTTTTGGGTTTTCCACATCCAAAGCATCTTGTCATCAGTGAAGAGAGAGAGTTAGACTTCTTTGCCATTTTGAACACCTTTTCTTTGCTTTTGGTGTCTGATTACTGTTGCTAGGAATTCTAGTGCTATGTTGAACAACAGTGGCAAGAGTGGGCATCCTTGTCATGTTCTGATCTTCAAAGAAAGGCTCTCAGCTTTTCCCACATTAAGAATGATATTCACTATGGGTTTTTCATAGATGGATTTTATGAAATTGAGGAATGTTCTCTCTATCCCTATAGCTGAAGAGTTTTAATCAGGAAAGGCTGCTGTACCTTCTCAAATGCTTTTTCTGCATCAGTTGAGAGGATCATGTGGTTCTTGTCTCTTCTCTTATTGATATGTTCTATCACGCTGATTGATTTGCAAATGTTGAACCACCTTTGCATCCCAGGGATAAATCCCATCTGGTCATGATGGATAATCTTTTCAATGTACTGTTGGATCCCAACAGTAGTATTTGCTAGGATCTTCTTGAGAATTTTGGAATCCATATTCATCAGGGATATTGGTCTGAAATTCTCATTTTTGATGGGGTCATTGTCTGGTTTAGGGCGATGCTGGCCTCATGAAGAGTCTGGAAGTTTTCCTTCTGTTTCTATTTTTTGAAACAGCTTCAGGAGTATAGGTATTATTTCTTTGAATTATTTGGTAGAATTCCCAAGGGAATCCATTAGGTCCTGGACTCTTGTTTCTTGGGAGGCTTTTGATCACTGCTTCAATCTCAGGAATTACTGGTTATTGGTCTATTCAGGTTGTCAATTTCTTCCTGTTTCAGACTCGGTAGTTTATAGGTTTCCAGACATGCATCCATTTTTTTTTCTAGGTTGCTTAACTTATTGGCATATAGTAGTTGATAATTTCCGATGATTGTTTCTAGTTCCTTGGGGTTAGTTGCGATCTCTCTCCTTTCATTCACAAGTCTATTAATTTGGGTCCTTCCTCTTTTCTTTTGCGGAAGTCTGGTCAGTGGTTTATTGATATTTTTTCAAAGAACCACCTTCTAGTTTTGTTGGTGTTTCTACCATATTTCTGGGTTCTAATTCATCAGTCTCTGCTCTACTCTTAATTATTTTCCTTCTTGTACATGGGTCAGGCTTAATTCGTTATGGATTCTCCAGTTCTTTAAGGTGTAAAGACAGTTTGTGTATTTAGGTTTTTTCTATTTTTTTGAGTGAGGATTGGATAGCCATGTATTTCCCCCTTAGGTCCGCCTTTGCTGTATCCCATAGGTTTTAGACCGATGTGTTTTCATTCTCATTGGTTTCCATGAATTGTTTAAGTTCTTCTTTGATTTCCTGGTTGACCCAAACATTCTTAAGCAGGATGGTCTTTTACCTTCCAAGTTTTTGAATTTCTTCCAAACTTTTTCTTGTGGTTGAGTTCCAAAGCATTTGTGGTCTGTGAATATGCAGGGAATCATATCAATCTTTTGGTATCAGTGGAGACCTGATTTGGGACCCAGTATATGGTCTTTTCTGGAGAAAGTTTCATGTTCACTCGAGAAGAATGAGTATTCTGTTGTTTTAGGGTGGAATGTTCTGTATATATCTATGAGGTCCATCTGGCCCAGTGTGTCTTTCAAAGCTCTTGTTTCTTTGTTAATTTTCTACTTAAATGATCTGTCTATTACTGAGAGTGGAGTGTTGAGGTCTCCTACATTTATATATTATTATTAATATGTCTATTTTGGTTAACAGTTGGCTTATGTAGTTGGTGGCTCCCATATTGGGGGCATAGATATTTACAATTGTTAGATCTTCTTGTTGGATAGACCCTTCCAGAATGATATAGTGTCCTTCTGTACCTCTAACTACAGTCTTTAGCTTAAAATCTAATTTGTCTAATATAAGAATTGCTACCCCAGCTTTCTTTTGCAGTCTGTTGGCATGAAAAATGCTTCTCCATCCCTTCACTTTCAGTCTATATGTATCTTTAGGTTCAAAATGAGTCTCTTGTAGACAGCATATGGACGGGTCCTATCTTTTTATCCAATCTGCAACCCTGTGCTCTTTTATGGGGGCATTTAGACTGTTACTGAAAGATATTATTTTACTGTCATTATGTTGCCTGAAAAGTCCTTATTTTTACAGATTGTCTCTGTAAATTTCTATTCTATATCACTCTGGTGGTCTTTCTCATTTTATAGAACCCCACTTAATATTTCTTGCAGGGCCAGCTTAGTGGTCACATGTTCTTTCAGTTTTTGCCTGTCTTGGAAGCTCCTTATCTCTTCATGCATTCTGAATGACAGCCATGCTGGATGAAGTATTCTTGGCTGCATGTTCCTCTCATGAATATGTCTTGCCAATCCTTTCTGGCTTGCCAGGTCTCAATGGACAGATCTTATGTTATTCTGATGTTCCTCCCTCTGTACATAAGGAATCTCTTGCCCCTAACTGCCTTTAAGATGGTTTCCTTGGTTCTAAGATTTGCGAATTTTACTATTACCTCCCAGAGCATTGGTCTATTCTCCTTGATCTTGGGAAGGGTCCTCTTTGCCTCTAGGACACAAATCCTTATATCATTCCCCAGATTAGTTCTCAGCTAGGATTTACTCATATATATCTTCTGGGCCACTGTATCTCCCAAATCAATGAGGATTGCCCCTGCAAGAAGGCTACCCATACTGCTGAGAAGCTCAGTGATGGCTATCCTCATAAGGCCAGGCTGGCCACTAGAAACACTGCTAGAGAGCTGGGTTCCCTGAGGCACAAAGACCTGGTCCCAGTGCCTGGATGTGTGGTAATCCCAAGGTTCAGAGCTGCCCAAGGGGCTGATTCCAGGAGCAGTGGAAACTGCACTCTGGTTAGCTCCTTCCTTCTGCCCAAACTCACTTCACAAGCCCTCACTTTCCTACAGGTGTTGCTGCCAAGAGAATTGTCTAAAAAACCTCCTGCATGCAAATCTCTGCCTCAAATCTCTATTGCCTGGAGAACCAGACCTAAGACAAACTTAAACATTCCAAAATGCTGCATGAAATAAAACAAACATTCCTTAAACACACAGTAAGAAATTAAGTGCTGAGAGGCCAAAATCAAGCAGGAGAAGGAGACCAGAGCAGTCAGCATGAACTGACTGTAGTTGCTGGGGGGAGATTTACCGGTTTCAATAACCAAGGAGCTCAAATTTTAACACACCTATCAAGTAGCTGGAAATGAGGACTTAACCCTGAGAGACAGGGAACTGGAATAAAACACCCTCATAAAACCAATTTCGCCATCAAGGAAGCTTAGCTATACCTTGGCCTGAGTTCTAAGTGGATTAAAAAAAAAAAACCCCCAAAAGCTACACTGAGAATTTGAGTTATATGCCAGCCTTCACAAAGGCCTGAAGTTCAAATTTCTACTACCTGCCTGCATGATCCAAGAAATCCAAGTCTCAGAAATTTATAAAAAGAGTGATTTCAGGCCAATACTAGCCATGGTATACCTAGCAGAAACAAATGTATAACTACTCTGGGCCCACAGAATTCCACGAGGGAAAGAACAGAAAGAAAAACAATTAGACAACAAAACACTTCAAATAACAGTACAGATAGGAACTATAAAGTATGCTTAGAATTATTAAAAACAAAAGTCTTTATAAAACTTTGAGGAGGAAAAAAAAAGGGACAGCACCAGAGAGGCCATGTAACTTTGGAGGAAAAAAGAAAGAACTTTATAAGCATTGAAATGAGAAAAAAAAAAAAAAAAAAAAAAAAGTGTGCACAGTGGGTTCAAGAGCAGATTAGAAACACAAATTTTAAGGAAAGCTCCTAGGAAAAAGACAATAATAGTTTGTTAACGGGTAAAAACCAATAGAATTTGAAGAATATTAGAGAAGAACAATTTATAAAAAGCATAAAGACATAAAATATGATGATGATTATGGTACTCAGTGATCAAAGCAGAAATATTAAAAATAAGCACAGGTAATGGATACTGTGGTTGCCTTCCCAACGTCCATGCCCCGTCATTGTTTTTTTTTTTTGTTTTGTTTGTTTAGTTTTGTTTTTGAGTAATATTCCTGCTTCATATAACCTATATGTTTTGGGGGCCTAGAGCCACCCTCATTCTAGAAACAGGGCATGAAACTCAGAGGCAAGGTTAAACAGTATAATCACTGCCCCCCAACTCTACCCTGAGGTTTGGAGAGGTTATCCGGTAACTTCTGGGAAAGAACCTCTCTCAACTTGGAGCTGCTCAGCCATTTTGGAACCATGAGGGAAGCCAGCCTAAATACAGTCAACATGTAGATCAGAGCAGAGCTGAGAGAACTGCAGACAAAAAGAACAAGAGTTTTGATCAAATAGCATGTAAGACTGACCTATCTCTAAACTTTCAAGTTAGGTAAACAGAATAAATCTCTACTGTTTCATGTAGCTAGTTGGGTTTTCTGTTATTTGCAACTAGAAGCATTCTGTCTGAGACCCATGATAAAAGATTAAGTTCTAGCTGATCTACCACTAAAATTTCCACTCATTTTAGACTGAATACAAGTTTTGAATGAGAAATTATTAGGCTATCTTTCAGAATTGGCTTAGAAGCAAAAAAAGGATATGCCTGACATGGGAGATTTTCAGGAATGCCAAGACTGTAATTCCCCAGGAGCCAGGAAAACTGAGCATTCCCAAATGAAAAGCCTAGCATATGGTAACACAATTTCCATAGAAAAGGGTAAAGATGATGGAGCCAAAGGGAAAACAGGACATATGTAAATGAGGTTTGCCCCTGGAGCAGTCCACTGAGTAAGAATCTACCTCATCTTAAGTCTTTGTTTTCATGCTATTTATTTAAACTGTACTATTTTAAAACACTGAAAGCCTCCGGTTAAAATAGATCTATTCCCACTTATTCCTGAAACTCCAGTAAAATGCCAGTGAAGCCATTTTCTTTAAAGTATGAAACACTTAATTATGAAGACTAGAAGTGATTATAGACCAAAGAGGTTAATCAAATTTTGGAAGCTGGAAAGCAGAGGTGTGAGCACTTTCTGGCATAGCAGAATAGAGAAAATTGAAACCTAACTTTGTATAATCAAAAGGATACCAACAAGAAGGTAATTGACAATGAAGAATCGTAGATAAGGCTCAGGACAATGGGCAAGACAATGGTAGGTGGGGCTAGAATCAGAAGGAGAGAAAGCTTCATGAGACAGCTGGATTAAAAATGTTCTCTCTGATTCTCCGAGTCTCTTTCCAGCAGGATGAAAGCAGTTACTCTCTGTGGAAGAAACAGACTCTGATGGACTCTAGACTGAGGGGCTGCAGGCGCTGAGTACGAGGCTGAGACACCACAGGGAAGCAGAGAGGACAGAGGCCAAGTTTATATGCTAAGCAATGAGCTACCACTGCCCCAGCTCTCTCCCCTACTCAACCTCCAGAATCTGGTGGCCAGTCTTACACCCCCTTGATAGGAGACAGGATTCCTCTTTGGGAAGAAAATCAGAAAAGATTACAGGCATTAAGAGTCAGAGATGTGTAATAAAATAAATCTGGTCTTCATCTAACAGCCCTGGAATGAAAGCCATGCACACAGCTTCCACTAAGACTTCTCAAATTAGCCAAGCACTTGAGAAACATGTGAGGAATTCCTCTGCATGAAAGACAGAAACCAAACAACAGAAAAACAAATGGAAAAGAGATAATATGGTACACAAAGAAGTCCTGTATTTTTTTTTTAAACTGAAACTAACATCTTCAGATGGATGAGATCAAAGTGTGTCCATAAAGCACTAACAGGGCCTATCCAAAGAAATGTTTACACAACAAGAAAAAGCTTTTGAGATTTTAAAATGAGAGCAGAAACATAAATACATATATAATATGAAGACTGGAAGATAAAGCAGAGGAAAAGTCCCAGATACTAAAAAGAGAGAAAGAAGAAAAAAAGAAAATTAGAAGACCAAAATCCAGGAGATCCAATACTAGACTTTAGAAATTCTAGAAAAGAGAAAAGGGAGAAGAAATAATCAAAAAGGTAATACAAGAAAAATTTCCCATAAACCCCAAGTCAAACAAGTTATGGGAAAAAGTGAATATAACTTGCAGTCACTGTAACTCCACTATAAATAATAGTTCATTACAATAATGAAGTCATTGACCAATCAAAAATCGTGTACCTGGGGCGCCTGGGTGGCCCAGTGGGTTAAGCCGCTGCCTTCAGCTCAGGTCATGATCTCAGGGTCCTAGGATCGAGTCCCGCATTGGGCTCTGCTCAGCAGGGAGCCTGCTTCCTCCTCTCTCTCTCTGCCTGCCTCACTGCCTACTTGTGATCTCTCTCTGTCAAATAAATAAATAAAATCTTTTTTAAAAAAAATCGTGTACCTATTATGGAGAACCAATGCTGAAGGGGAGAGGGAGAGAACTGAAAAGAGAGATATAAAAGAGGTCAATCCTCAACTACCTCATTAAAAAGTCAACAGTTAAGTGACAAATGAAGAAACAGCATCATAAATAATATTTAAAAATACAGAGGTAAATGCCAGAAAAAACTGCTAAAAGAATTCAAACCAGATGCCTCTGGGGCTACTGACCCACATCTTTCTCTAGAGGCTTGACCTCATTGGTTGGCTTTTTAACAGTAGTTAAAACCATAAACCTTTGTAAGAAACAACCATTTATAATATCAAGTAGCATGAAATACCTCTCCATATATTTTTACATTCATTTATGTCTAAATTAAATAATTTTTCCAAGAATTAAGTCCAGTTAATATCCAATTAAGTCCAATTAATAACCATACAGTTAAAAAATTATTTTTCTTAGAAGCTTCAAGATCCACTCTTCTACTTTCAGATATGCAATATGGTATCATTAATTATAATCAATGCTATACATTACATCCCCACAACTTATTTTATAACTGCAAATTTGTACCTTTTGACCCCCTTCACCTATTTTGCCCACCTGCACCCTTGGTCTTGGGCAACCGCCAATCTGTTCCCTATATCCATGAGCTCAGTTTTTCATCTTCAGGTTCCACATGTGAGATCATATGGTATTTGTTTTTTTATGTCTGACTTATTTCACTTAGCATAATGCCCTCAACGTCTATCAGTGTTGTAGTAAATGGGAAGATTTCATTTCTATGGTTATTATATTTAAATATAGATACATACACACACACACACATTATGTTTTCTTTATTCAGCCATTGATGGACACTTAGGTTGCTTCCACATCTTGGCTACTGTAAATAATGCTGCAATGAACATGGGGGTACAGATACATTTTGAATTAGTGCTTTCATCTTCTTCAGATACTCAGAAGTAGAAATGCTGGATTCTACAGTAGCTGTATTTTCAATTTTCTTGAGAAACCTCTACATTGTTTTCCACAGTGGCTGTACAAATTTGTATTTCCCCCACCCAAAAAAAATTTTTAAATAAATAAAACAATAAAACATATGTGTATAAGCATGAAAAAAATTTACATTCTCACCAACAGTGCACAAGGGTTCCCTTTTCTCCATATCTTTACCAACTTGCTATCTCTTGACTTTTTTATAATGGCCATTCTAAGAGGTGTGAGGTGATATCTCACTGGGGTTTTGATTTGCACTTCCCTGACAACTGGTGATGTTGAGTAGCTTTTCATGAACCTGCTAGCCAGCTGTATGTCTTCTTTGGAAAAATGTTTGTTCAGATCCTCTGCCCATTTGTTAACCACAATGTTTTCTGCCACTGAGTTGTATGGGTTCTTTATATATGTGGATCTTAGCCCCTTATATCAGATATATGATTCACACATATTTTCTGACATTCAGGAGGCAACCCACAACTCTTTAAGGTGGTGTTTTATTTAGGCCACTAGGTAGAATGCAACAAACTGTAACAGCTGTAACAAAGAAGTACAGAAATGCAAGGGCTTAAGTAAGACAGAAGTTTATTTCTTTCTCACCTAACAGTTCAAAGTGAAGTTGGTCCTCATTTGGTGTCTACCTGTGGATCCAAGGCTGCTGCTTCAATTCCTGTCATTTCCCAGCCAAAGAGAAACAGGAATTGAGGACATTCAGGGCAAATAACTGTCTTTAAGAAGAAGACCCAGAAGTTGCCCACAACTCTTCCTTCCAAATACCAGGGTCCCAAGCTTAGTCACAGAGCCACATCCAAGCGAATCTTGCTAGGGAATGCAGTTGGGGTGGGATGTCATGGGTTAGCTAATATAGGGGTGGGACCAGAAAGCTCAAAAGAAGAAAAAAAAATGACTACTGCGGTACAGTTAGCAGTGTTTGTCACAGGTAAGTATTATCATCCCTCCTTCTTAAATGAGGAAATTGAGATTCAGAGCTATCTACCAAAGGTCCCATAGCTAATAATAATTAAGCCAAGATTCAACTGCATATTCTGTCTCTAGATCCTATACTATTTCTACTAAACCATGCTAAGTGACAAAAGGAATACATATTATTTTTAAATTTCTTGCTAGGAGCGCCTGGGTGGTTCAGTCAGTTAAGTGTCTGCCTTTGGCTCAGGTCACAATTTCAGGGTCCTAGGATCGAGCCCCACACTGGGTTCCCCACTCAGTGGGAAGTCTACTTCTCTCTTTCCCCCTGTCTCTCCCTCCACCCCCACTCATGCTCTCTCTCTCAAATAAAATCTTATTTCCTGCTAAATATGGCACAACTGGATTGGTTCTAACCAAACACTCCTGGATATCCAAAAGTAGTTGCCTCCCCACCCACAGCAGAAATGACCTGTCCACTTCCATCTAAGAGGTTTAGCCTGCCTATGGAAATAGTAAAGATCTCCCAAAGGCAGCAAAACATTGTCATGCAAGACAACGCTGACTGTCCTCAGGACTCACCTCTCCCACCCCTCTATGTTTCTAGACCTATAACCAGACTCAAGTCCCACCAGGTACCTAGAGGTGGGATACAAAGTGTGACTCATGAGGAAGTGCACTACATTTCAAAAGAACTACTTGGGTTTTCTAATTTGTACAAGGAAAAATCTAAGGAACACGTACAGGAATGGAGATTTAAGGCCGTGGAATAACAGTGGAAGAAACATCAAGTTGGATCAAGCTGAATTGATTGGTACGAGCTCACAAAGAAGAAATTCTGCATTTAATGTTTCAGCTCAGGGAGTTAGCAAAGGCTCTAACGATTGGTCAGTTCATTGGTTGGTTGGCTGAAAGGCAGATCAAAATATGCTGTGCCTGTGAGCAGCCTGGAAATGCCCAAGCTTCCTTGATTTAATGCAGAGGAAGGGATTCAAAGGCTCAGGGAGACCAGACAATTAGAGTGGACTTTCATTTAAGATCAGCTCACTCGGTGGGGGAGGATCCAGAAGATATAATTTTCACCCATACATAGAGAAATGAATTTGTGAGGAGAGGTCCCAGCCTTCTTGAAGAGCTCCATTAATTGCTCTCCCCTATAAGCCAGACCTTACACTGGGAACTGTAGCCAACTCAACTGGAAAACCTGAAAGCAATGGGAGTAATTGGATCCCAGAAGGGCAGCAGCCAAGTGACAGCACTCAAGAGCCAAGCGCAAGGCAAGTATAGTTACTGTAATGGACAGCAGCCAAAACCACCATCAGAACAGCAGGACTCTTCCAGGCCTGTGGCACTGGCTGGTTACCCATGGTGCTGCCAGAAGTGATGTAGATACAAAGTCTACTAAATTCCCACCTTATCTGCAGAAGCAGAAAAAGATTTAGGTCAAGTGAACAAAAGTCTAACTCAAAACACAAATAGAGCCATGGTCCTCCAGTCAATTCCCAGACTTAAATCAGTTTACAGATCTAGAGTCCCCAACCCAACATGGGGCTTGAACTCAAGACCCTGAGGTCAAGACCTGAACTGAGATCAAGAATCAGATGCTGAACCGACCAAGCCCCCCAGCTGCCCCCAGTCCAGAAACAAAGGGAAGGCCCAGACCCCTTGAGGAAGGACCCTGGCACACCACTGAAAATGAATACAATTAATGGTTCTTCCAGCATCCCTCCAAAGATGCCTACAGAGGCCTTTCATAAACTGTGCACTGGAGATATGGAAATAATTACACCTTTCAAGACTAATGGATACTGGGTCTAAAATTACACAGACTACAGGAAACCCAAAACATCATGTGGCCCTCCAGTATGGGCTTATACAGAGGTCATGTGATCAATGGAGTTTTGGCTCAGACCTGTCTCACATGGGCCCGGGGTCCCCAAATCTATCATGCAGTTATTTCCCCAGTGCCAGAATGCATAACTAGAATACGCGTACTTAGCAGCTGGCAGAATCCGCACATGGGTTCCCTGAACTGTGCAATGAGGGGTTACATGGAAAGGCCAAGTGGAAGCCAGGAGAACTAACGAAGGAAAATAATTCTGATTAGAAGCAATACCACATCCCTACAGGGATTGCCGAGTTTACTCCTACCATCAAGGAGCTGAGAGCTGTGGGGAGAGGGATGCCTACCACATCTCCGTGAAAATCCTACTGGAGAGAAGACAGAAGGATCCTGAAGAACAATGGACCATCTGAAGTTAACCAAATGAGAACTCCAATTATAGCTGCTGCGCTAGATGTTCTCCCACTGCATGGGTGAATACATCCCGCTGGGAGCTGGCAGGCACCTATTGATCTAGCAAATACCCTTTTCCGAAGACCTGTCCAGAAGGCCCTCCAAAAGCAGTTTGCTTTCAGCTGCCAAGGTCTGTGATACATCCTTACTGTCTTACCTCAGGAGCATATCAACTCTCCAGCTGTAAGGCATAACTCAGTTCCCAGAGACCTGGATCTCCTTTCCTTTGCACAGATCTTCCACTGGTCCATTACATTGATGGCATTGTGGTGACCAGGCCCTACTGAAGGAAAAGTAGGAACTACTCTAGCCTGGCTGGTAAGACACATCGAAGCATGCTGACCACCCATCCTCTCCGAGATGAGGGGAAAATTGTATCTGGTCCCTCCTACAACCCAAGAAACATACTCCTCATTTGGGGGTATGACTCCAGCCCACTTACCCAGTGACTGGAAAAGCTGCTGGTTTGACTGGGGCTGTGCCCCTTGGGTCACGTGATGCAGTGGATCCCATGGCGTCTGAAGTGCCAGTGGCAGATGTGAATGTGTTTGGAGCATCTTGCAGTCCCCTGAAAGTGAGTCACCACAGGCCTTCAGGATTTTGGAGTAAGGCTTGGCCATCACCCTCAGACAATTACTCTCCTTTTAAGACATGCTCTTAGCCTGCTAGAGGGCCTTCATAAATATTAAATGCTTGGCTATGGGCCCCAAATTACCATAAGACCTGAGCAGCCCATCCCACCAAACGCACAGCTTGGCCTGCACAGCCACACTCCATCATCAAATGTACATGATGCATACATGGTCAGGCCCAAGCAGGCCCCGAAAGCATAAGACAGACAGATGAAGTAGCCCAAACACCCATGGCCCTCACTCCTGCTGCTCTGCCTTTTCTCTCCCCGCCTGCACCTACAGCTTCATGGGGAGTTCCTTATGACTTCCTAGCAGATGGAGACTCAAGCCTGTCTACAGACAGGTTGCCTGACAAGCAGGCACTGCCAGAAATGACACTAGCCCTCCTCCTCTGGGGCATGGCTCAAGGACAACAGTGAAGGGAAAGCCTCTCAGTGGACAGACTCGGAGCAGTGCATCTGGCTGTGCACTATGCTTGGAAGAAGAAATGACCAGACACTCAACTCTAACAATTCGTGGGCTGTAGCCAGTTGTTTGGCTGGATGGTCAGGGCCATGGGAGAAAGAGAATCAGAAAACTGGGAACAAAGAAACCTGGGAAAGACGAATGTAGCCAGACCTCTCTAAATGGGCAAAATGTATGAAGATCTCTGGGTTCCATGTGAATACTCACCAAGGGTAACTTTAGCAGAGGAGGATTTTAACAATCAAGTGCCTAAGACAATCTGTTCTGTGGCTATCAGTTAGCCTCTTTCACCAGCAACCCCCAGGTTAACTGGCAAGCTCATGAAGGTATTCGTGGTGGCAATGCTAGAGGATATGCATGGGCTCAGGAACACACACTTCCACTCACCAAGGCTGACATGGCTACAGCCATCACTGAATGTCCAATCTGCCAGCTGTAGGGAACAAAACTGAGCCCCTAATATGGCACAATTCCCCAGGACACTAGGCCATTTCCATTATGGGAGAGTCAGCATTGTATCCTTACTGGAATGAACACCCTTGGATATTGATTTCCCTTCCTTAAACACAAGGGTTCTGCCAAAACTACCATCCCGTGGATTATAAAATACCTTATCCACCATCATGGTATTTTGCATTGCTTTTGATCAAGGAACTTACCTCAGAGGAAAAGACCTGAAGGAGCTAGCTTGATACAACAGTGGAATGGCAATAAAAATAAACTACATGGTGTATGTCAAGGACAACAGTATTTTTCATACTTGCTTGATTTGTCCACAAGAAAAATAATTTTAAATGACGGCTAATCTTGTTTAGTGTCTCACAAAATTTTCAGGAGCAATTCAGACATTATTGTTAAGAACAAGTGAAGTAATGTAAGTGGGATTAAAGTTTATAAATGAGCTATTTAAAACAATCATTATGTTTTATAACATGTCTACATAAGAAGTTTCCAGAATTTTCTTGGAAAAAACTTAGCTATACTAAGTTAAGTTAAATGATGGAAAGTTGTACTTAAAGGAGGCATATGCCTCTAGAAATTGGAAGTAGTGTATTCATAAATTTACTAGTATACTAAAGATGGTTAATATGTGGCAGACAGTTCATAGTTGTCTATTCCTTAGTTTTCACTGAAAATTAAGGTTACTAAAGATTAAAAATTCTTATCGACTATGTAAATGAAACTACTAAAAAGAATATAGATGACGAAGAAGAAAAATATACAAAGTATGCAAGGAAAATAAGATGTGTTTATGGTAAGAAAAAGTATACAAGGTATAAAGGATTATGATTTTGTTGAGAGAGAGTAATTTGTCCTAATACAGGATACAACTGGCTGTTCTAGAAAGAGAAAAAGGAAAATAGGACAAAAACGGAGTAGATACTTTATTTATTTTGTGTTTATTTATTTATTGTGTATTCAAGTTGCTAAGATTAAATAAACTAATTTGTTAGTCAAAAAAAAAAAAAAAAAAAAGATGGGGGTACCTGGGTGGCTCAGTCAGTTAGGCGTAGGACTTCTGATTTTGGCTCAGGTCATGATCTCAGGGTTGTGAGACTGAGCCATGCATCAGTCTCCACACTCAGCAGGGAGCCTGCTTGAGATTCTCTTTCTCCCTCTCCCTCTGCCCCTCTATATGAGTGCTCACTCTCTCTCTCAAATAAATAAATCTTAAAAAAAAAAAAAAGATGAACCTTAATATCAGAAGTATATTGATGTAAAAGTAGAATGACAGATTTTCTTGGATTATTGGTCTGCTTTCATTAAGAAACCAAAAAAAGATTGGTTCCCAGAAAGATTACTTAAAAGATAACAAAGTTTTGTGTGTTATCAGAATGATTTCCTAGGCTTCATGTTGTCTTTATCGGGTCCTTGATTACTTAAGAAAACCAAACCTTCTCAATATTAAAAGAACTAAGGGTTTTAAGAACTTTTTTTGGTCACTTTGGTTAAATAGATAATCACGTATTATAATGATCCATGGTACTATTTAATCAAATATTCAAATCTTTTGACATTTTGACAAGCTTTCCAAAATCAAATTCAAAATAAAGTCTTTTGTAACTAAACTAGCTTTGTTATTTTAAAGAGGGTCCCTGGAAAATCTCAAAGGATTTGTTTCTCACTTTGTGAGAAATATTAAACTAATGAAGTTTAATCAAATAAACTCCATGGGAAGCGTTGTCAAATAAATGATAACTTTCTTTCGGTTTTATTTGTATGGATACATGCCATTAATATAAGTATTTCAGAACTGTATGAAGTTCACAGAAATTTTCAGTACTCTTTATGTTCATGATGTTTTGAGCAAATTAACATTTCCAATTTTTCTCCCACCTTCCTGCCTTGGAAGCAGTGAGAACCCAAACTGTCCTTTTCTTGAAGCTCTGCAAGCTGAGGATAGTTGATTTGATTTAAACATCTGAGAAATCGCCCCAACAGATCACATGTGAGCAACCTTCCTGCCTGCAGCCATGTGGGCCACTCGGAAAGTTCACTGAAACATGTGGTGACCCCAGAGACATTCAAATTGCAAACCAGGAAAATCTGTCAGATTGTCTCTGCCTGTCCTCACTCTACCATCTCCAAATGGTAGACATCTAGACATCTTAACTGCCTGCTTTCTGGACTCAACATCTAGACATCTTAACTGCCTGCTTTCTGGACTCAAAAACGGAGTTTAGAGTTTGTTCTAAACATTAATCTTTGTTTTTCTTTTATCTCTAGAAAAATGTCTTCTTCAATGCCTGACTGCTCATACCACAGAGAAGTCTACTGTAGGTTAGGGTATCTACTCCCACCTATATACTACCACCTCCTGAAATGAGACACAACTGTTTGACAGGACTGACCACTTCCCAGGACAGAAACTGGTTCCGTGGGTTGTGGGACAGTCTACCAACTCAGGGTTTGGACTATGAAATTTCTTGGAAAAGTTTCACATGGTGGAATGACAAGGTTCAGGACGTGCTACCCCAGAATACAGCACCTTGGCATATTGAATATTATAAACTGAAGGAATATGAGAAATAGCACATGCAGGAAGGACTACCTAAACTTCCCCTGAAGTAGGTCATAAGGCCCTCGAATGAGGTGTCCTCCCTGAGGGAGGGAGGGAAGGAGGATACTTCTCTCTAAAGATGGAGGGACACCAAAAAGACTCTGTTTTCCTCTGTTTGCTACTCTTAACTCATACTCCTTTTTTTCCTATCATATTTTTCATTTTCCCTCTACTTTTGATGAAACCCAGGATAAAAATTGGTTTTAAGTATTTTTTTATCTTCATTTCCTTCTGAAGCCTCTGTACATAAAATTTGTATTAAATAAAATTTGTATGCTTTCTTTCAAAAGTCTTCTGTTATAGAGAACTTAGAAAGGAAATTGGTATTTTCTCCTCTACAATAAAGCACCAGATGACTTCCCAAAAACAAAAACAAAAACAAAACAAAACAAAAAAAACCACTTCTGAATACTCCCCCTTCTGGTGGCTTATATTGACTGTCCTCTTGAGGAAGAAAGAGAAAAGTCTGAAAACAGATCTTTTAGTGGAGCATTAAGTATTGTTTTACCTTGAATCTTATTCTGAGATAAACAGGAGCCAAGAATTACTTAATCTGAGCATCGACTACCATGTGTAAGCTCAGGTAGGAGCAAATACTCTTAAGAATATTTATAATATTGGGGCACCTGGGTGGCTCAGTGGGTTAAAGCTTTGGCCTTTGGCTCAGGTCATGATCCCAGGTCCTGGGATTGAGCCCCGGCATTGGGCTCTCTGCTCAGCAGGGAGCCTGCTTCCCCCTCTCCCTCTGCCTGCCTCTCTGCCTACTTGTGATCTCTTTCTGTCAAAAAAAAACAAAAAACAAAAAACAAAACAAAACAAAACAAAAAACTTACTTGTATTGGAATTTTGCGAAGTTCTGAGGATTTACCTTCTTCAAGGGCCTCCGTAATCTTCAAAGAGATGATAACTGAGAATTCATCAGTTCTCTTCAGATTTTAGGCTCAAGAACAGTTTTTTTAATTAATAGAAATTAGATAAGAGAAATTGTCCTTGTATCTGTTTTAACTCATGTTTTTAAGTGAAGAAATCATGCATTATCAAAAATGGTGTCTGTTCTATTTTTCATCTAATCTCCTTATTTAGCAATAAATATTAGGAGGGCATGTAGAAGTAGAAAATAATTTTAAAGCAGTGTTTCCTAGATTCTTCTTTCCTTCATATAATCTTACAATGTGAGTACCTACATAAGATATGTGTTTTCCTTTGTTCACTAAACATTGTTAAATACCATTTTAACAGGAAAGATGATTAATCCATATTTTTATTTTTTACTTGGTTAAGGTTAACATTTTATCAAGTTATTATTTCTGTAGCAGGCGGTGTTAATTCAATGATGCTGGCAGGAGCTTTCAGTTTGTGCTAAGAAAAAAGATGAGCATTTGAAGGGAAACAATTGCTTGCTTTTAAGTGTGATGTTGAGTAATGACTAAGTGCATTCATTTGCACAGTCAGTATAACCTCCAGAAAGATTTTTCCATGCCTTTTCCTCAAGTGGATCATGTGATCTGGTGTTTATCTTACAAACCACGTAATGTGACCATGAAATCAATCAGTTGTTTCAAAGGTCTCTTTGCAAGCAGATTTTATTTTTTTATTCTGGGAGGGGGTGGTATCAGGTTATTGCAATGAAGCCTGTACAGTCTATGTGTATATACTGGAAACTTTTCTCCCCTTGCCTTCACGTTCTTTACAGTGACTCTCAATGCACAGATTTCTACACTAGTTTTTAGTTCTCTTCTCCAAACAGTCCCTGCCAGCAAAGAGTTAGCTTTGTGCTAAGGCGAACAGGCCATTATGTTTTTAAAAATTAAACAGTGTATATGGCATTTTGTAGCTGTCTTTTATAGATAGATGACAAAAAGTCAATGCCTGTGAGATTGTAACTTCTGCTCTTTCTTCTTTATTTTAGGGGTGATGGGGAAGGAGCTAATCTCTAAAGAATGGTGAAGTCTGTGAAGAACCTGCAGAGATTGTTATGGTAGCACATGGAATTGATGGATCTTCTGGATTTCTACACCTGCAATGTTCTCAACGTAGGTTTCCTCTAAAAACTGTCTGTGGGTCTTTTTTTCTTCTGCAGGACATGTGTACACATTTGTTGTACAGGACCTGTAATGTGCTGGCCTTAGACTGTGCTAATGTGAAATGCTTCTCAGATGATTTTCTTAAAAATTGGGTTGTTTTAACATTGAATGTCAGCATTATTATTTGATGAGTGCTACCTCTCCATTATACATACATACACATGTGAAATTACGAATGAGGCAGTGACGTGTGAAATACATGGCTAGTATTTTGGGAGCAGTGAGTTTATTTTTGGATAAAAAAGTTATTCTCAAATCTATTTAACAAATACATGCATGCCAATTGTCTATGACATGTAAAGATCAATGTCTGATGCTGCCTAGAATTTAGAAACAGCTATACATTCTCATCCCTGTCTTCAATGACCCACATCCTGTACTTGATAGGTATAAGTGCTGTAGTGATTCAGAAGAGATCATCACGGACAATGAGATTAGAGAAAACTTGGGACATAATGAACTGGGTTTCAGGATTTGTTTTTAGGCTAAATTTGTATTTTGCTTTATATTATAGATTTCAGAGTGCAGGACATGACGTTCTGTTAAATAGTAGGCAGTAACTCAAAAGACACGTATCAGTTGTCAGAGCAGCTTCACTGACCAAAAGATAACTTCAGATTTTGAAAAGGTCATTATTCTTTATTTGGGTTATATTTGTATCCTGGACATAGATAATAATCTTCTCAAACTAAATTAGAGTCATCTAGACTAGAAGATACACCAATCATGTCATACTCTCTCTATCTGGAGTTATCATCTCCAGTCCACCTTTGGTAATACTACTGATTTTAATTTTCCAATCCTGACAACCACTACTATGCTATATGAAGTGGACAATGGGGATAAGTTGTTGTCTTGCAAATATTTGAAAACTTTTCCCAGGAGCACCTAGGTGACACAGTTAGTTAAGCAACCGACTCGATTTTGGCTCAGTTCATGATCTCAGGGTCATGAGATCAAGCTCTGCACTGACTGTGGAGCCTGCCTGTGATTCTCTCTCCCTCTCCTCGCCTGCGCTCTCTCTCTCATTAAAAAAAAATAAATAAAATAAAAAATAAAATAAAGACACTTTTAAAATATCCCATCAGGTTTCAGACAGAACAAAGAATGAAAATTCCTGGCAACACCCTAAAATTCCCCCAACGCCCACTTTTTTTTGTTTTTGTTTTTTTTTCTAAACCAAAGGTATACCTATTTCAAGTGACTCCAAACTGATGAGCCTTTTATGACTTAAAACCAATGAGCCTTTTATGGCTCAAACATGGACACAACCAGGCTTCCCCAAAGAGGCTGCAGAAGATATAGACCTCTCAAGATCTAGAGCCACCCCCAAAGACAGCCAAAAGAAAGAGTAAGACAACACCCCTGAGAAGTAACAATAGTGGGGAGGACATTAGCCAAAAATGGGGTGCCACAATACTGGGAACCCCAACCTGCATCTGGCCAACTGTACACACCAGTCCAATAACTCATATGCCCCAGCAGGGAGAAAGGCAAGCCAGGCTTTCAGGACACAAGGAGACAGACAGGAGATGGAGGAGAACAGCTGTCCCTGGGAGGGAGAAGATCCGTACTCACCTGGTTACCCAAAACCAAATTCATGAGAGTCACAATTCAAAGATCTGATTTTAACAACTATTTTTCTCTTGCTAATCTGAACTTGGAAAGGAAGGGAAAAAGAAAACTATTTCCTTCCTCTCTTTAGTGTAGACTGGGCACTACAGACAGAGAAGTGGGACAGCTGACTGTGGCAAGAAGTCTTACCTTTCCTGGGCTTTTGTCAGTTTTCCCAAGATTCCATCTGCAGACTATGGATTGAGTGGGGTGCCCCAGCCATGCCCTCATGGTCACCAGAAACTATAGGGGAGGAAAATATCTTTTCTCTCTCCCTTCTAAAAGTTGACTGGCTCTCTGTAACAGAAGACAGAGTAATAAGAGAAAAGCATATCAATTTACATAACATAAATATGTGACAGAAGGACCTTCAGAAGGAAATTAAGACCAAAGAAATGTTTTTATACTAGATATAACAAGGAATAGAGTCATGGAAAAATGTGATGAGATAAAGAAGTAGTAAAATGGGGACACTTAGCAAGGACTATTCTTTAAATTCCCCTTGGCATTACTCCATCAGAGATAAGGATGATCCTTTCCTCTGGGTTTAGTGAGGGCACCTCTCATATGTGGGTCTTATGACCTGTTTCGGGGGAAGGTCAGAAAATCCTTCCTATACCTGCCATTTCTCAAATTCCTTCAGCTTAAAATATTCAACATGCCAAAGTGCCATATTTTGGGGTAGCATGTCCTGAACCCCATCATTCTCTTTCAAACAAGTTGTTTCTGGGGCACCTGGCTGGCTGAAACAAGCTATTTCTTATGACTCTCAATGGAAGAGTTTTGCCTGTTAGTAAGAATGGGTATATAAGTCCTCCCCAACCCCAGATTCAATGCAAAACACTTCAATCAAGCACACAACAATGTGGACTTCTTTGACAGTGCAAACCCAATGGCTGGAGATTCCCTAAAAATGCTGTATTATATATTTTTGAAACTATTTTTTAAATGTATGGCAGAGCCAGCTATAAAGACAGAGAAATGTTCTAAGGCAGAAATGGTAAGAAAGCACAAATCTAGAGGTGAGTTAGTTCTGAAACCAGCATGTCCTAGGCACATGTGCACAGTCCTGGTGGCTAGCACTTAAAGTGGGGAGAGGAGAAGCAATAGGAAACAGGATAACAGGAGGTGCAACAGGGGAGCCTAAGCAAAGTGTAGAGTCAGAGCACAGCCCCTCCCACAGAAAGCCCTAAAGGGGGGATACATTATTTCTTTTTAAGATTTTATTTATTTCTTTGACAGAGATCACAAGCAGGCAGAGAGGCAGGCAGAGAGAGAGGAAGGGAAGCAAGCTCCCTGCCAAGCAGAGAGCCCGATGTGGGGCTTGATCCCAGGACCCTGGGATCATGAACTGAGCCGAAGGCAGTGGCCCAACCCACTGAGCCACCCAGGCGCCCCAAGGGGGTATAAATTAAAAATAATTCATCTTCCTGTCAATAGGTACAAAAAATTGAACAAAAGAAGAAAAAAAAGATAAATGCATATGGGTAAATCTAAATACTGTATTATTTCGGGGGTTAAAAGATCAAGTCCCGGGATGCCTGGGTGGCTCAGTCAGTTAAGCATCTGCCTTTGGCTCGGGTCATGATACCAGGGTCCTGGGATCAAGTCCTGCACAAGTCCCACATTAGGCTCCTTGCTCAGTGGGACATTTAGTGCTCCCTCTGCTGCTCCCCCTGCTTGTGACTTGCATATGCTCTCTCTCTCTCTCACACAAATAAATAAAATGTTAAAAAAAAAAAAATCAAGTCCCAGAACCCACAATACCAATAAAAATAGTTTGTATCAGAAAAAGACTGATCTTGGATGCCTCAGTCAGTTTAGTGTCTGCCTTCGGCTCAAGTCATGATCCCAGCCAGGTCCTGGGATTGAGTCCTGCATTGGGCTCCCTGCTCAGTGGGGAATCTGATTTTCTTTCCGCCCCCCGCCCCCAGCCCCAGCTCATGCTCTCTCTAAAATAAAGTCTTTGAAAAAAATTATGTTATCTCATCGATACGTAACTTATTTCAGTTAATTAAAATTTGTCAAAATTCAGAATTGAGCATATAATCCCAAAATACAATAAATAATATCTGTTGTATAAAGATTATTTTGTGAATTTAGAAACTGATCCAAAAATCAGAATGTTCAGTAAAGCTTAGTAAGTCAAGTGTTTCCCAATGATAGTGTTATAAAGGTTGACTCCAAGGACAAAAGAAAGTGAAAAACTCTTTGTTTGACAACCCACATATGGATTATCCGTGTGCTCATCCCATCCCCACTTTAAATTGTCCATGGCCAATTTTAAATTCTGAGTAGACTTTTTTCTCTTCTACACAGGGCACTTCCAGAACTTCCCCATCTGTACATTTTAGAGAACAGAAATTTATTTCCATGCCTAAGATAAACTTCAAATGACAGATCTGCCCCTAAACTCCAATATAACCCAAAATACAGTATGAATGCTTTAACTTTTTGTTTCTCCCAGTACAAAGGTTTGGCTACCAACTTGAAAGCAGTATGTCACAGAGTCAACAAGGTTACATAGTCCTCTCACCTGAAATAAAAGCTGAACTGTTTTTGCAAGACACCAACTGGCAACCACTAAAACTAAAGAAGAAAGTTCTATTTGACTAGAAATGTAAAATCCCACATGTACACACAGACTCTGATAGGGCACATGGACTTCCGGGAGTAGGAAGCTTCAACGGAACTGGATGATGTCTACACCTGAAGGCGTCAGAGCTTGCTGTCCCGCAGAGTAGTTAAGGGCTGTGGCCCTGAGGTTAGGATACCCAGATTTGGATCCCAGCCCTGATGACGGTTTAACACAGATAAGCTATTTAGCGTCCATATAGTCCAGTCTCCATCTGGGAGGCAGGCACAACAGCCCTTAACAGGACTGCAGTAAGGATTAAATTAGATATGACAGATGTAAAAGCCCTCAGCATAAAAATCACACGGTAAATATTCCATAACTGTGAGCTAGCTATGGAATTATTATCCTGTTTCTAATATTATTTTACAATGCCACACTACCAGAAATGTCAAAAAGCACCTCAAGCAGTGGCTAAATAAATTATAATTTTGTCACTCCCTGATAAGAAACAATGCAAATGCCCACCATATAGCATTCCACAAACACAGTAACTAGATCCAATGCCAAGCAGCCACATATTAAATCATTAAAAATTATTAAGACATCACAGTGGAGACTCATCTGCTCACTCAAACCCAAAGAACTGATCACTAATAATCAAGTCACAGTATTGAGGGACTGACAAAAATTTTCTACAATATGCTGCTGCAGTGACCTTGAGGGGGCAACCATAAAAAAACCCCAATAAAGTCAAAAAGAATCAAGAACCATACAAAGTATGCTATGACCACAGCACTCTGATATGCCAGCCTCACAGCCTGGGCAGCTGGGGGCCAGCAGGCGCTAACGGGAGGCTCTTCACAACAGCTGAGTTCTCTCGTGTTCCATGGGAACAAGTACCCATAGCAGATAATTCTAGAAGTCTGGTTTGTGTTTGACACTGACAGCCTAAGAAAACCTTAGCAGTCTCAGGGAAAGTAACACCTATGCCCCAAACCTACAACTCGGGGATGAAAAGAAAAGACTGAAGAAAAACTGAATTCTTACACCACCCCGGGGGCCGAAACTATTTGAGACCCAACTGTGAACTGGCAGCTACCACCATCAGTATCACCTGCACCAGTTCCTAGAGCAGGAATCTAAGAACTGCTTACCCGTAGCCCCTAATTCACTCTTCATTTCAAAGCAGGCTTTTTGTCTCAGTTTAAAAAGATCGAGAATGTCTAAAATTCTCTTTGCAGCAAATGGAAATGCATTCATCATTACTCCCCATTATCCTTTTCAGCTGGCAATAACATGTGGTTATAAAGCAGAAAAACAAGAAAGAGTCTGGGCGGTGTTGTCAAAGCTCAGATTCCAGCCCTGCCCTGTAGCCGGCTGTAATATGAGAAAGTTCCTGCTTCACATTCCAAAAGAAATTCATTCTTCTGTGATCAGCCCTCTACTTTAACTGCCTCCTTTCTTTGTGTCATTGTTTTTATCCACGTGCAGCAAATATTTTGTAAGCATTTACTAAACTACTTTAAGCTAGAAGCTACATTATGGCACCATCCTTGAAAGAAAGAGTTATCCATAATACCCTGATTGCATTTCATGCAAGTTTAAAGTGGAACACTACTGTGAGTGCGTGGATATTAAGAACAATTCTAGAAGCAACATGCTGCTTATACTCTCTAGGAAGTGCCTGAGGGTAGACGCCAAATTTAAGGCTCTTTTGAAACACAGCAGAAAACAGTGTACAATCAAAAGCAGATAAGCTTTAGAATTTTAGTTCCACTGTCTGTGTTACAAATTTAGACAAATTACTTGATCTCTCCAAACTTCGGTTTCCTCACCATAAAAGGGAAATATAAATATCTACCTTAAATAAGGTTATTGCGAGGGCTGAATACAATGTCTCCTAAATGCCCTGTGCAGTGCCCAGTATGTAGCATATGATCAATAAATAGAAGCCAGTGTTATTAGAGACATTTTCAACAAGAGGAACACATGAAGTGGTGACTTACACTTTGGGGTGGAAAAAACTCATTATATCAACAGAACTTATTATTACTGTTCTAAAAAGAACAAGTGAAATCATAAGCTTCACAGGAGAACCTGTAACTCAATACCATAAATTAGGAGCACTTAACTTATGGCAAGGTGGAAGACAGGAACCTACAAATTAAGAAGTGAGTTAGGTACATTTCATAAAAAGAGTATTTAAACAACAACAACAAAAAAATGTAATGAGATTTTGGAGGAAGGACCTGAAGAAGGAAGAAAGTCATGAAGCAGCTATACTGATATGTCAAGTTGAGAAAGCCCTACCTCTCCCCATTATCATTTCTCCTCTTCTGACTCCTCTAGGGAAGAAACATGTTCTTCAGAAACTGGGAGTCCAAAATAAGGAAGTCTGAAGAGACCAGGTAAACAAGCAATCTCTACATATTAAACCATGTACTAATGCTCAAGGCTGATAGGTTTTTGTTTGGTTCTGCAAATTTCACTTTAAAATCCATATACAATTTAAATAGTGTACCTTAGGAGCAGGTCTATTGATCATCCACACCTTCCTCTGAATTAACATAATCAAATAATTAAGGAAAATTTCACTGGGAGGAGAGGTTAAGGTACTAGAGGGAGAGAGAAATGGGTGATACAGCAGAGCAGGGAACAAAAGAGCCTTAAGGGTTCCAGAGAGACCTATACTCAACAGATGTCCAAGTACCAGCAAGGCTCCTTAGAATGAAACTGAACACTCCAGGTTACTCTGTTCTGAACACGAGGGAAACGGCTCCCGGGTCTGGTTCAGAAATAATCACATTGTACAGTTGGAGCCTCATGTCTAGTCATCTCAAATTTTATCCCATACACAAAAAAAATCTGTTAGACTACTGCCGAGTCTATATCCAGAAATGGTTTTATATCTTAAGATGCAATTATTGGAGAAAATGTCTTTTTAAGGCAGTCCTCTTTGGAGAAGGTATCCACTAAAATACTACATTTTGTTTTCTACTCAAAACCTGAAGGAAATAACCCTTTGAAGAGGAAAGGGAGAAGCTGCTTCAAAATCCTGCACCTTCACTCCCCTTTCCAACTCTATCTTCCTAGTTATAGTCCAAAGGGCAAAAAAAAAAAAAAAAAAAAAAGTAATAAAATTGGAAATAATGCCATAGTTAAGTATACTGTTTCAATTTGATGAAATGAAATCTGCAATTGAAATACAACCCCCCAAAAAAGGGCAGAGCTTATTCAGAAGGACCAAGCCTGTTGACCACAGAGATGAAGTAGCACTATCTATGGTCAGAGATGTGCCCCTGCCTGGAGATATTAAAGCTGAAGTAAGAAACCACATTGAACAGCTGTGGGCTGGCACGAAGTAGCTGGAGTGAGCATAAGCGAAGGGGAGAAAGAAGAAGAATCTCTAGTGACAGCTTCTGATTAAGACTCTCAGCCAGCAGCCAGGATACAGTATATAAACGCTACCATTTTTAGTACTACGAGCGCCAGGCATTATGCAAATGAGTGCATGGTGTACATCATCTCCTTTACTCCCTCTACTGGCTATGTGCAGTGGGTATTAATATGCTTATTTTGCAGGTAAGGAAGAAAACGTGGACGATGCCTAAACCCTTGCAACCTTCTAAAGGACCCATTTACTTCCTACAATGTTTTCACAATGCCCCACAGAACCCTTAAAATTCCCTCTTGGAAGGATTTCCAAACTCCACCCTGTGCTTTCTCAGACAACACTTGAGTTCCAACAGCTCCTATTTCTCTACTAACCTCCTCAGGAAAGAAAGCTCTCCCAAGCAACTTCTGGAATATCCCCTGGGAATCATCCCATGGCTAGCTTGTACTTCCCTGTGAAATCTCTCTAGGTCCCAGGGGTATCCCATGTTACTGTGGCCCTAAGCAGATATGCTATCCACCTGTGCACACCATGGGACACACCCACTTCTCTCTGCCCACCCTTCCCCCAGTGTCACCAAGTGGCCTAAATATCATCTCCATTCTCTGGACTATCAATTCATACTCAATCCCTTAAGTAATGACTCAAAATCACCCTCTCTTCAGAAAAGCCCTTTACTTCTCTGGAATCACTCTCATCACAGAACCATACTGGATTGAAAATCAGATCCGGCTTCTAATGATGGTTCTTTGACTCACTGTGTTACCTGGACAAAATCATCCACCTTCCTGGGACTGGTTTCTCAACCACAAATGAGGAGAATTTGATGAAATAAGCTCAAAACTAATTCCCACCGCTTAAGAATTTTTTTTATGCAAAAAGGCTAGTAACAACTTATAAAAAAAGAGTTATAAAATTCTTAAATTATTCAGGGTACTCCAAATTTTAAAAATTAATACACAATATATAAAAACTATGAAAAACAGAACTTTTACATTTCAAAGGGTGACAAGGTTGATTTAATTGTCCATTTTCTATTCTTTATTTGACACATGAATGAAGACCCAGGTAATCCATTGGAAGCTACTGGTCTATGAATATAGACATTATCCTCATCAGTACTCAGTACCCAGTATTTTTTTTATATATTTTTAATTTATTTATTTGACAGACAGAGATCACAAGTAGGCAGAGAGGCAGGCAGAGAGATGGGGAAGCAGGCTCCCTGGAGAGCAGAGAGCCTGATACGGGGCTCGATCCCAGGACTCCGAGATCATGACCTGAGCCGAAGGCAGAGGCTTTAACCCACTGAACCACCCAGGCGCCCCTACTACCCAGTATTTTAACATACCAAATATGTTTCAAGAACTGTGAAAGTTGGTCTTATAGTCAACCTGGTTGGAAGGTATTTTGTAGATGTGGTTAATATTTCTTCAAGAAGCTGACTTTATATAAAGGAGATTACCCACAATTGTGTGGGTAGGACTCATCTACTTAGCTGTAGGCTTAAGAACAAAAACTGAGGTTTCCCAGAGAAGGAATATCTGCCTCAAGTCTGACAGCATCAATGCTTGCCTGACGTTCCAGCCTGTCAGCCTGCCCTACAAATTCTGGACTTACTAATCCCTACAACTTCATGAGCCAATTCCTTCAAATAAATCTCTTTTTTTAAACATTTTATTTTTTTAAGATATTATTTTTTTATTAGACAGAGATCATAAGGAGGCGGAGAGGCAGGCAGAGAAAGGGAAAGGAGGAAGCAGGCCCCCTACTGAGCAGAGAGCCCAATGTGGGGCTCGATCCCAGAACCCCGAGATCATGACCCGAGCCGAAGGCAGAGGCCTAACCCACTGAGCCACCCAGGCGCCCCCAAATAAATCTCTTTTGAAACAAACACACATATATATACTGGCTCTGTTTCTCTGGGGAGCCCAAGACACCAACATACTCAGACTAAGACTGGTATTTTTTTTCCTTTTTGTTTGTTTTTTAAAGATTTTATTTATTTAACAGAGAGAGACACAGGAAGAGAGGGAAAACAAGCAGGGGGAGTGGAAAAGGGAGAAGCAGGCTCCCCGCTGAGCACAGAGCCCAATATGAAGCTCGATACCAGGACCCTGGGATCATGACCAGAGCAGAACGCAGACACTTAATGACTGAGCCACCCAGGTGCCCCTTTTTTTTTTTTTTAAATAAGGGTTAACAGATGTCTGTTTCTTGCAACCTCTTCTTTAAAATATAAAAGCATTTTTTAAATGTTAAAGTATTTTAAATAAGTGCTCAGAAGGTTATTTTTAAGTTAGTACTTCCTGCACAATGCCAACAAACTAGCAATACCACTATCACTGTGCTTTTCTTTACTAAAATACATAGGAGGGAAAAGAACAGTGATATTTCCTACATGGAATTTTTAAGCTCCAAAACTGATTTACGAAGACTGTGAGATTCTATTTTTTTTTTTTCTCATTGTCATGGCTTTGAAAGTATTTCCTCACTACCCGTTAGTGTAACATCACTGTGGGGAAAGTCAACCATCAGCTCAATCTCAAACACTGAGGAACCATACCAAATAGAGGTAGACTTTGTCCTACTTGGTGACATTTGCAAAATCAAGCTGAGTATTCTCCAGCTCTAATTTTTATTGTTGATCCCTCAACAGGTGAATCTTCAACTACTAAGGATCTAAGAATCACACACTTAGTGACAGCAGTTCACACACTGGTGCCATTCAAAAAACATTATGATACATGATAACTAGAAACTTGTTCTGTAAAGAGGCCAGTAGTGTTTAGGCCTTGCAGGCCATAAAGTCTCTATGGCCACCATTCACACCTCTGCTGGTGTCGCTCCAAAGCAGTCAATGACAATCCAGAAATGGATAAGCATATCTGTGTTCCAACACAACTTTACCTACTAACATAGGCCATTGTTAGCGGGGTGGGTGGGGGGGTGTACTTTGCTGACCCCTGCCATATACTCAGAAAATCACCCAGCTGTTAAAGTCCCTGGAGATCACAACATCCCACTTGATGCCAAAATGCCTATAGTTACATCCCTGACAAACAGGTATCTGGTCTCTAAGTCCCAGTGACTGTCCTGCTCAGGGTAGTTCCCATAATTAGACTCTTCTCCAAGCTAGACAGTGTTTCTCCATGAGGGACACCAAGATTTTAGGATGGGATATTTTCTTGTTGTGTCGGACTGCCCAAAGCACTGTGGGTCATTATGCACCCCTGATTCCTAAACACTAAATGCTAACTACACACACATACATCCCTCACTGTGACAAACAAATACTTTCCCACAGATTTCCAAATCCCCTTGGGTGGAGGTGTTGGCACCCAGTGGGTCAAGATGCACTGAATTGTATCAGCAATGGGAGTATGTGGTAGGCGTCCTTTGCAGCCATTCCTCCTTCAACCTACAGCAGATAGAATAAATCACAGTATTCTTTAATACCAAGCGTGGACTCTGTCTCACATTTTTAACAGTGTTCAAGAATGAATCAGAATCATGATGTTAGCACATATGCGTTGTCCCTAATCTAAAAAGAGTTCTGTATACACACTCTGAAGACAAACTGGCTTCCTCTGATTTTATAAGGCCGAAACATAATACGGTTTAATTTTAAAACCTATGGGGCTTTGTTAAAGTTTGGTTTTGAGAATGGCTGAGGGGCACTGAAGACACCGAGGGCCACTGAAGGTGGACCGAGGTTAGGAGTGCAAGACACGCAGCAGCCCTGGGCACAGCTCAGTTCCGCACCATGAGGTCATCCTGCGTCCTGTCTGAGTGGCAAATAACCCACCAGAAACATATGTGGACAGAAAACCATGCTCCCGATGAGGAGCATGAGCTATGTAGCTATCACCAATCCAAAGCCAGCCCTGACTCCACAAAAGCTTGAAGAGCTAACTATTATAAATGTAAAAGACAAAGCTTAAAGGATAAGCATGTAAGAAAACGGAGACCAAAATAGATCACTACAGGCTCAAATGCTGAACCTCTGAGACCCAGGCAGGATCAAATTTAACAGGAATAAACGTAAAGTCCTGTGGTTCAGTTAAAAAAATAGTTGCACAGGTACGGGGGCCAGACTAACAGATTTCCCATGAAAATTTGGGGGGCTTTGACTTACTAAATGCTTAATATAAGAGCAGGATGTGTCTTCTTAAATGTTAATGTCATTTTGGACTTCAATAATATTGAACATGCAGTAATAGAACCTTACAGTAAGTAATGGTCCCGCCATTTGCTGCCTTAATCTGATATCTAAAATAGTGCAGACAATTATGGAAGCCATATTTTTAAGATACAGCCAACCTAGTGCAGCTAGAATAGTATGATCAGGACGGTAAGAGATCTAGGTAGAGATAATATTTAACCTGAGAAGACACATTTATCCTTAAATACGTGACAAATTTTTACATTTCAAAGAGAAAATAGACCTATGTTGCTCTGGATGATATAACTAAAACAAATAGATAAGAACCACAATAGGTAATTTGGATCTATTATAAGTAAAAAAATAATCTTATAACTGGAGCCTCCCAACAATGAACCAAGGCTGATTAGAAAAATGTGAACACCTTGTTACTCTAAGTTTTCCTGCAAGGGCCATAAAAAAATCCCTTCCCATAAATCCCAGGAAGGGAAGGGTCATGAAAGTATCCAAATTAGGTAGAAGACTAGATTAAATGACTACTACCATCTACTCTAATCCTGAAATGATATTATTTTAAGTGCAGAAGAAAAGATTAAGTAGAGTCAGTGCTTTCTTCTCTTAACACCAAGTTCAGTTGGTGAAAAGGGAGAACAAGAAAGCCAAATACATCCAAAAATATGTGATATAGAAGGACCTAAAAGCGAGATGCAGTAGAACAGGTGACTCAGGATAAAGGGTATGTGGATTTGAGGTCAGAAGACCAGGGGTTGCATCCTAGATCGAACACAGCCTCATTCCAGAGGATATCGGGTAAGTGACTGACTGAATCTTTCTACAGCTCTCTGACATGGGATACTACCTGTCCTGCCCTAAGGACCAAATGACTAGATAAGAGAAGCACTCTATAAATAACTTACACATAAATGATCAGTCATTCATTATTCTACTTAGAGTCTTCCAAGCTCTGCTCATTGCACTTTAAAAAGGATATGAAAAACCTGGGATCTTGAAACCAACCAACATAAGGTCCTGTGAACAGACTAAAGACATAGAAAGAATATTTTTAGGTACAAATCCTAAAGGTATAAAAATAGTCTTACTTGAGGGATTAACAAGGTATTTATTACAAAATAGGCCAAATGTCCTTAAGAAGGATACTGTTCAGCTGTTTTCAATAACCAAGGACTAGAGATTAAGAGGAGGCAGATTTGGGGCACCCAGGTGTCTCAGTCAGTTGAGTGTCTTGGTTTGACTGAGCCAAAATCCTCTTGGTTTTGCCTCAAGTCATGATCTCAGGGTCCTGAGATCAAGTGGGCAGCAGCTCCTTGCTCAGCAGAGAGTCTGCTTGAAGATTCTCTCCCTCTGCTCCTTCCTCCATGCATGCTCTCTCTCTCTCAATTAAATAAAATAAATCTTAAAAAAAAAAAAGAGGCAGACTTGAATGAATGTAAGCAAGATCAGGTATGTCTAAGAAAAACATTTACGTGCTTGTTTTGAGATCAAATGAAAATGTATAAGCCACAAAGCAACAAACAGACATAGGAATTATAACCCCAGTTCAGGATGATAAGACCTTGGAAGAGGCTACAGAGGTCTAGAAATCAAAGCGCACTGGTCGTGGACTAGCCAACATTCACCACCCTTCAATGAGGCACATCAGAGTGTCTACCAACATACTTTCTAGCACTAGCATTGGGTGAATTAGAGCCAATAAATTAACTATTTGTTAGGAAAGAAACATAAAGTTAGCAGTTCTATTCAGAAGTATATTTTACATGAGCCTTCTACTGGGGGGACCTGGTTGGCTTGGTCAGAAAAGCACGTGACTCCTGATTTCAGGGTCATGAGTTTAAGCTCATGTTGGGGGTAGAGTTTACTTAAAAAAAAAAAAAAAGTGTTCTTTTTCTCAAGTGATAAAGCAAATGGGGTAAATGGGGTAAAATGTTAATAGGTAAATCCAAATAAAAAGTATACAAGTGGTTCCTTGTACTATTTTTATTTTTGCAACACTATTCAATCACTGTGGAAGAGTCACCACTTAAGTTTAAAATATTGGGTCTTGACTCTGATAGTCCTTATCTGCATAGTAGTTAGCTCTTATGATAAAGTCTAGAACTTGATAATGCATCACTTCCTAGAATCTGCCCTACCTCCTCCACTTTAATTAAGACAAATCTATTCAAATATACTGCCTGGCGTTCTCATCAATCTCCTCGCTTTCTTCTTCTAGATATTGAAAATAAACACCAACGCTAAAATAAACCTCGGTATTTATTTTTTTCATTCACATTTCAACCCTTCCTTCAAGCTTTTCCATGATTCCTAATTACCACGTAAACTTTTGACTTCAAGAGCCTCTGCCAGGTCATTCTCAAGGAGGTGAGAGAAGTAGGAGGGAATCCCTCTTTCTGCCCCCTGCAGGTGATAAAGGACTTATTGTAGGGTACTTTAAAACGATGATAAAGCCACCTAAGTCTTTCTGCTTTTATTATCACCAAGCACCGGCAATTCTAACAATGTCAGGGCTAAGATACTCCCAACCACCAGAGACCGCTCCCACCATCACCTCTTAACACATCAACGGTAATGGTTGCTTCCCCCACATCTTTTATTTTAGTTTTTCTTTTCATTAGGATCTCAAATTAAAGCAAACCAACAAAGAAAAGTAGTAAAAGAGCAAAGACTAATGGCAATCAGAGTATGTTCTAGAATATCTCCGACTGTATCACTTTAATAGGAAAGTTCGTGTATAATTTATTGTGATGCCTCAACTCTAAGCAAAACTGAGTCCATTTATATAACCCAACCTATTATGATTTAGCATTAAAACTATTTTTTAAAAAATAATAAAGTAAAAAATGGCTCATAGACATAACTAAGTGTCTGGAGAGTTGAAAATTTGCCAAGATTTATGGGATCAGACTCAGGAGAATGAACAAGACTGTACCAACAGGACTTCAGCCCTTTTGGCGACTCTGATCCCCCATGTCACACTGGGGCCAGGTTACCTTAGTCACTGAGAGAAAAGGTCTAACTTGGCAGAAGAAAAAAGACAGAAGTCCTTCTAAAAGGGGTTGACTATGCCTCGGCCAATCTTGCTGAGGGCCATGCTTACATTACAGACAAGGCAGCTGGCTGGTAAGTTAGCAGAAAATCAACACTCTCCTTGGACCCTCCTTGTCCAGAAGCAGTATTCCTCAGCAGTAACAAATACTCCTGATTCCATCAAGTGGCAGAAAAGGCCTTTCTAACTAGGGGGTACAGATAACTGAGAGTGGACTATGTAATTATAAAATTGACAATCAGAGAACACAGAACCAAAAAACAACATAGCAAACTACTTCATATATTACAAACAGGTGATGATGGAAAACAACAGAGTGTAAATACATGTATACAAAAACAGACTTGACTTTGGGCTATCAGTGTTTTAGTAGTTCTCCCAAAGCACAGATATGTATTTTACCATAGCAGAAACAAAAAGAAATAATAAATCCATAAGAATAACTAGTAACTTGCTGTACCCTCATAATAAATTTCCACTATTGGTTAAACTGTAAAATGTGTCTAAGTCCTACAGAATAACACATAGATTTATCCATAAAAATCTTAATAATTTACTCAATTAGGACAAAGAACAAAAATTCCAAAGATTATCCAGAACATAGACCAATCAAATTTCAAATATATCATTCAGACATAGAACTAGAAACTTGCCATAGAAGGCAAGCTCTTGTGTTTCAAAAACAAGCCTTTCCTCTACCCAAACTAAAGTCTTAAGATCTGCACACTTTTTCAAGTGTTTTACCTCCCAAAAGTTAACGGAAAAGGACAACACATTTTTTAAACCAAGATTTTATAAAAAATTGAGGACAAGCCTTGTCAGAAAAAGAACATTATCTAATTTAAAGAAATGAGATTGAATTAATATGTATGTATGTAAATGTACACAATGGTTAATTCCATAACTATAAAGATCAGTGTCTTTTCATTTTCTAATATGAGAAATTATTCAATATGCTCAATTACATGTTAAAGCATTGTTTATTCCTAAGCATTGCTTTCCAATCATGTTCCTAAATATAAGGAAACCATAACTATGTCACTCAAGCACAGACTTTCAAGTCCATCAAGAGTTTATGCATGTTACTAATATTGTAATCTGAAATCTGGAACAGAGTAGATCTTAACTGTTTTCCCCACCCCCCCAAAAAAAGATGATTAAGTATGTGTGGTGATAATCTGTCATCAGTTTGACTGATGACTATTTATTAATAAATATTTTATACCTCCATAAAACTGGGGTTGTGGAGGAATTTATAAGCTAGCAAGACAGTAAGGCACCAATAAATATAAAATATTCTGGTTTATTTAATTAGTGCAAGTCAGACCACCAAATCAGATCCAAAAATTCCCTGTACCAATACAGTAATTTGCAAAATAAAAAAGTTTAACACTTGAAATAGCAAACACCTGCAACAGGCAAGGGCTCATCAGATCTCACCTCCACCAACCACAGTGGAATGGCTGTCCCTTGCTACCCTGCCCAGTTTGTACACCCGAGGCTCACAGCCAGCTGTCTCCATAATTACACTTACGGGAGACACTACATGATATAGAGTGGGATGCACAAATTCATTGCAGGCAATAAAGCTTATATATAACACAGACAATAGCTGAAATTAATAATGATTACCTCCGTCGAGGTTACAACAAGCCCATACACTTCACTGAACACTAAGGAAAACTGAATGTGTTTAATGTGTACATGACGACAGATCTGGGGTCATTAGTATTTGTTAACACGCTGTCAACTGCAACGTAGTAGAAATGTAAGGTAAGTAAATTCTCAGGAACTAGTGGAAATCGGCTGCAGGGCTCTGTAAAGTTGAGCTTTCGGGTTAAACCGAGCAGGAAGCAATAGGTAACTCGGTGGAAGCGCGTCGGGGAAGCAGAAGGGGAGTGAGTCCCACTGCCGTTGTGAAGGCACATTCAGTAGCTAACCCAGAGCGCTGCGCACTCAGGGAAGACCGCCCAGCAGGACCACGGGTCTCGGGGGCGCCTGGCTGGCGCCGTCAGGGGATGGAGGTCCCAGCCCCACCGCGGGGCAGACGACTACAGGCAGTGCATGACCTGACGGCTCTGACAAAGACAGCGGCACGAGTGACCGCGGACAGCGGAGAATCCACGTTTTCCCGGGAATGCGAGCTCTCCTCCGGAGACCCGCACTGGGTGAGCACACACACGCCCCGTTAGCCGGCACCACCTGGCACGCGGGTCCCACGAGCTCGGCGTCCAGCAGCGGGCGGCCGGCCACCTGCCCTACGCTCGGAGTCCGCACCCTTCCCGTCTGCGACCCCCGGACGACTGCTGACCCTTGCCGCCAGCTGCGGACGCCGCCCCGCGGTCCGCGTCCTCCGGGCTCCCGCCTTCCGGGACGCATCCCCTGCCCAGGGTCGCCCGCGACCCCCGCCCCGGGCTCCCCCTCACGCCTGTCCTCGGGGTCACCCGCGCCCGCGGCCCCCGACCATGCTCGCCTCCCTCAAGCCCCGGCGCGCCCTCCGGCCGGTGTCCGGCCGCCGCGTCCCTACCCGGTCTCCACGTCCCGCAGCGCGGGGTAGCAGCGGCGGCGACCGGGCCGAGACACCTCCACTGACGAGACGAGCGCCGGAACGCGCCAGCTCGGATGCCAACCCGGAGCCGCTTCCGCCTCCCACCGGAAGGCGTCAGCGGGCGGGACCGGAAGTCCCGCCCCGGCGTGGAGGCGCGGGGTAGGAGAGGCCGGGGCGCTTTGGCGGCCGCCCATCCCCCGGCACTAGCTCGGTGCGCCGAGGTCAAGTCGGAAGGCGTGCGTCGTGGCCCGCGGAGCGCCTGAGCCTGGCGGGAGGCCACCTCACGTCCGCGGGCTGACCGGGAGCGGGGTGACGGGAGCGGGCTACGAGCTGAAGGCCGGAGGAGGCGGGAGTGCATGCCGGGGAGAGGGGCGCCGGACACAGCTCGGCCGCGTGGGGGAGCCGAGGGTGGGGCGCGGGGGACTGCGTCGGGGAGCCCCGGGTCTGCATGGCGGGGGGGCGGGCCGCGGGGCGCATTGGGGAAGGCTGTGGGCATGTCACCCCCACCGAGCGAGATGGCAGCTGAAGCCGCAGGGAAGCACAGAGTGGGCTGAGAAAGATGAAACTTGACTACCCGCTACAGTAATGAGGATCGTTGGCTCCCTGTGGTTATCTTCTGGCTTGCTACTAGTGTTTCATAAGTACCTTCTTGTACACCAGGCCCCGCTTTTCCGTTTTAGAAAGAAAAAGCATGACAACAATTTTTCTTTTCCTTTTGGTAGTAGCAAGGTATGTTGTGAAATAGCAGGATTGTTACAGAGGAACGGGAGAATGGAGGTCGTAGGGAGTCTGTACCTCAAGGTCACAACATCCGCTCTGGATGGAGTAGAAGGGTACAGCTTGGGTTTCCCCACCTTGGGGAGGCAAGCAGTCCATTCGTGGTGGTGTATGAAATAACCCAATCATGTGGTAGAGAGTTGTAACTGAAGGAATGAGAAGATGGTGTGTGAGTGTGTGCGCGAGCGTGCGCTGGTCCAAGTGCACAGGGGCTAGGCTACCAAGAAGTAAAATGTAACAGGCACTCCATGAAATGTTTGGCTATAGGTCACCACAGCTGTTGGTTGCTTAGTTGTTAGAATGCCCTAACACACAGGGCAATCCCTTAAAGAGCCATATATGCATATACAGGTGACCCTCTTCTAGGGCAACCAAACGTCTTGGTTTGCCCAGGATTGAGAGGGATCCCAGGACACTGGAATTGTGGTGCTTAAACTGGGATAGTGCGTGCTAGGAAAAGTGGGACAAGTTGGTCCTTCTATCATCCCCTGTAAAACAGATTAATCCAGAGATGGACACATCTTAAATCAGGCCACTTAGACGTTTCCCCCACCCCCAGGAATTTAAAACATGGCATAGGAAAACACAGAAGATAGCCCTTAGAGCAGTCACATAAAGGGCAGTGCCCTAAAGAAAAGATCAAAGATCACCCTTTGCGAGGCAGGAGATACCCCTGTGTACTTCCAGACATTTTGTTGCTTGACTAGCCAGAGAAGGCTTCTGCTGCTTGCAGGCACCCACAGCACACCCTTGTTGAAGACTATCCGCTCTCAGAGCCTCTGCTGAATGGGTCCATAGTCATTGCCACAGCAAACTGCAACAGATCCACCACAACACCAAATAGCTTGAGAATTTCATGCACAGATCTGGGTCATAATCGGAGCTGTAGTTGGTCTCTCTTGTTGAGCTTAAAAGGTCATGTGAACCTAGAATTGGCTTAGGCATGAGCAAGATGTCCAAGGTCGGTGGAGCGAAAGAGGGGAAACTGGAGGGAAGAGAGAAGACAGCATTACCTGAGAGGTGTTCATCTTAGTCCCCACCTGCCAGGTTTTGATTTCTACTCCCTGTGGTGTCCTGCTACACTTCCTGTCCTCAAATTGTATTAAAATTCTGTGTCCTTCTGGGATACCTGGGGGGCTCAGTGTGATTTCGGCTCAGGTCATGATCTCAGGGTCCCAAGATGGAGCCCCGTGTCAGGCTCTGCACTCAGTGGGAAGTCTGCTAGAGATTCTCCCTCCGCCGCTTCCCCTCCAAAATAAATTTTAAAAAATTTTTTAAAAACTAAAACAAATTCTGTGTCTTTCCAATAAAGTCTGCATTTTTCTTGCGTTGGTTTTAGTAGATTTCTATTCCCAACACTGAAACAGGACCGCAATTCACAAGGCACAGATTGCCTGCTCACCCTACAGCAACCCACTCTTCTCACCAGAGCTCTGAAGCCAGCTTGTCCTCCCAGGCCAAGGACAGGAGGAAGATTTGCACACCTCCACTGCTGTCTGGTCCCTTCAGGAGAACTGCCTCAGTATCACAGGGTGCATGGAAGGGAGACGGAAACCATGTATTCCAAAGTCATTATGCAGAGGGGAGAAGGAAAGTCCACTTGGACAGAGCGGTTTTCCCAAGGTCAAATAGTTCAACCGTCCCAGAGACAGGACTGGTTCAAATCTCCTCCCTCCTAGTCTGTGACCTGATTTTCTGGTAGGGAGGGGGGAGTGCAATACCCCCCCCCCGGACCCCACTGCAAAGTCCCCAAGTGTGCAGCTGAACATCCTGGCCTCCAGCATCAGCCAGACTGCAAAATCATGACTTCCATTTCATTGTCAGTGATGGTGGCAAACAGAGCTTACTCAGAACCTGGAGAGAATGTTTTAAGAAAAAAATCTCAGGACTCACCAACTGGCTCAGACAGATGAATGGGTTCATTAATAGAGCTAGTAAGGCTAGTTTAAAGTATGTATTTACACTTTTCTGTACTCCATCTCATGCACACATGGGTGTTTTTCTTATTTGTATTCATAAAGATCAACCAACCGAAGCAGCACTTCGGTCCACAGCTGAGCCTTCGTCCCTTTGCACACAGTTACTGGTAATTTGTTGCAAAATAAACTCCTGTAGTTGGAGGCGATCAGAACAGCATGTTCCTGGGAATACTAACTGCTTACTGTAAAAATCATATTAATTAAAGTTATGTATGGACTGATAAGGTCAGCCAATGTTCTCCAGTTGATAATTCCCAACTGGACTGTAGGGTCCTAAAAGCAAGGTATTTTTATATGAGGCTCTCAATCTGTTGTGATTCAATAATACCGCTTTAAGTGAAAGTTTATTCATTACATTTAAGGTGGCGTTTTCTTCCTAAAAGAGGAGTCTGGGGAACTGCCCCAGAAATGTCCCCCAATTGATTGGCACATTTAAAAACACAACCTTAGATATTTTGGTCTAATTTGTTTTATTGTGGTGAAAGATATAAAACACAAAATTTACATTTTGGCCACGCTCAAATGCATACACTAGACATTGTACATCATAATGTTGTGTGGCAGCTGTCCCCATCCATCCCTAGAACTTTCTCATCTTCCCAAACTGAAACTTCAGACCCATGAAACAGTAACTCTCTATTCCCTAGCTCCCCTAAATCTGATTTTGGTCTAGGTCTATAGGTTTTATATCCCATAGAAATATGTTCAACACAGATCTATAGCCTCTGCAAGTAAACATTTATAAATAGAAATAAAATAGGGCCTTACTCACCTCTTGTCTCTTGTCTCAAATGAAACCTGTGATTTCCACAGGGACACCTTGTATAATAATCAGGTATTTCTACTTCAGACCTCTTTAAGACCTATACTCGTGGAAACACCACCTGTAAAACACCATAGAGAAACTTGGCATGGTTCTCATTAACTGGAAATTTAGGGTGGTTGTGTTCTGAAGGACTTTTATACGAGCTGATAACTGTAAATGCCAATCCGTGCTTGTCTTTCTGTAAAAGCAACAAACACCATACACATCTGATCAGAGCTCAAGCCTCATTATGTTTTCCTCCCAGAGGCTTCACAACTAAGCAGCAATGCTCCTACCAGACAAAGCTTCACCTGCTTCACCCCAGCGGGGCTGGTAGAACAAGCCTTTAGTCATGAATAAAGGTTGCACTACACAGTTTGGTAACAGAAGTAGACACGCAGTTCTACTCCCAACTTGGAAATTTTACCACTAGCTAAAAATAATAGAATGATTTTTCAGCTCAATGATACAAACTTACTTCCAAACTTTCTAGGCCATGTGAAGCCAAGGACCCTCCTGGCTAATTCTGTGGAGCCCCTTCTGGGTCACCACACCTGGACTGCCTGCATATAAGCATGTCCCAAAGATTGCATGGGACAAACTTATCATAAGAAAGTATTTACTTATTCTGGGGCGCCTGGGTGGCTCAGTGGTTTGGGCTGCTGCCTTCGGCTCAGGTCATGATCTCAGGGTCCTGGGATCGAGCCCCGCATCGGGCTCTCTGCTCCGCGGGAAGCCTGCTTCTCTCTCTCTCTCTCTCTCTCTCTCTCTCTGCCTGCCTCTCTGCCTACTTGTGATCTCTGTCTGTCAAATAAATAAATAAAATCTTTTAAAAAAAAAAGTATTTACTTATTCTTTATGTGAATTTCGAATATGAGCATCCTCTAATTTTATTTGTGAGCTCCGGCAACCCTGCTATACATAAGCAAGATTCCTTAAGTATAGCATTGCATTCTTTTCCTCTTCCAAAATATGTATAGGGCATTAGACGGTCTCACAACAATCCACCCTTGTACACTTCCCTTAACATTTCATAATAAAAGACAGAAACAAGTCAACAGATCTGTGAAGGGTACTGTTGAGAACTCAATGGAATGTGTGGAAGCCTGAATTCAAGAGAGAGATCTGATTTCCACATGGTTGTAAAGCAGTAGCTTAAGGAGGAGGCAGAGTTCTAGAGTCTAGGATTTTATCCGAGAACTCGGTGGGCAAGTGCTTTTAAGCTGGACTGGTTGCTTCATGGTACTGACTATATCTTTTATTCTTTCTTTCTTTCTTTCTTTCTTTTTTTTTTTTTTTTTTTTTGCTTCATGGCAGTCAAGTAGAATTTTCATATTAGAGGAGTACAGCCTAGAAAATGTTGGAGGAATTTCTGGAAGAGGGAACACTGAGACATTTGCAATGCCAACCTCGCTCTCTGCACCCTCTTTACTCTCTGCACTGTCTTTACTATTCACTCCAACAAAGACTGGGAGAGCAGACACCCTTCCCAGGCCAGGAACGTGCATGTGCCCACTCATGGCCTGGAGATCTGCCTGTGCCCTCCCTGGGCTGGGGACCCGTGTCAGTCGCCCAAGCCCCCCATGCAGAGGCCCCTGTCCTCTTCCTGGCCCTTGTCTCACTTTGTCACCTGAGACATCTTGCAAGCATTGTCTGTAAACACCTGTGGCTTCTCTCTATGTGGAGTATGACCAATAGTATCTAGACGGACACAGGGCTTTCCTATCCGTCCTTTTTAAATATTAGCCTTTTGCCAACAACCTTCTTATCAACTAAGCATGCTCTCAGTCTTCTGTTCATTCAGCAGGTATCCAGACAGCGTCAGCCCTGCTCAGCTCATCAGGAAACAAGACAAAACAATCCCTACCATGAGCAGTTTGCATTCTAAAGGCTTGTGGCTGGGGGGTGGGGGGCAAAAATAAACAGTGTAGCAATAAATATGTTAAATATGTTACAATTTAACAGTTATTTATTCACATGATGATAAATGTTCATTTGTTATAACTTAACATGTTTATCTTACATCATGATAAATATTTTAGGAAAAAGTAGGGCACTGTGAAAGACAGGGGCAGTGGTGGGGAGGGAGTGAATTACAATCATCAAGAAGTGGTACTGGAACAGAGACTTGAAACAAGTGAATAGAGGGCACATTTGGGGAAAAGTTCCAAGCCAGAACAGCCCGGGCAAAGGCCCTGAGGCAGGAGTAGGAAAATTGAATTCTGATGTCCAGCTCTGAAGCTTGCAGTGTGCTCACACGTGTTTCGGATCCAGCTCAGGCTCAGACTAGACTCCCTTCCAGAATGACTGATTTGCCTGCATTTCTGTCTGCCCCCTGCTCCTAACCCTGTGGACTCTTCCTTTTACCCACTGTCCCTGGGAGGTTACCATGGGGTCAGGAGTGGGACATTATTTCTGCTTTCTATTGGCATTAGCTGGGCTGATCCTTTGCCTTGGGAATGACTGTGGGGACCAGCCCCCAGCCTCATCAGGTCCCTGGAGAGTGGGAGTGTGCAGTGTTCCCCAGTCTCCTAGCCCTGTAGACAGGATGCTCCCTGCCTCCCTCCCCAGGTGATGTCCATCACCCGGGTAACCAATTCCCTACACAGATTGTCTTCTTTTGGGTGACTTATTCCTGCATGGAGCTTGACAGATGAGGAAGCTAGAATCGACATCCCTGAAGTCACAGGCTGTGTTTTATTGGGCTCCGATTCCAAGTACCCAGCAGAGAACCCAGCCAGTGACTGTTCTTGATCAAGGTTTGCTGAACAAATAAGGCACAAATATCCTCTCTACTCAGCAGCTAAGTAAACTGAGACCAGGGACTGGAGGCATGACAGCCAGCCCAAACTTTGTCATTACAGATTCAGAGAACTGCCTTGGTTTGCCTTGTCAGAGTAGGGCAACCTGTGCCCAAGCACCCCCCCCCCCGCCTTGCAGAGGGAATTTGTGCAGAACAGGGAGGACACACATGGAAAACACAGTTGGGAAGAGTCAGTCCTCATGCACACGGTCATTAGTCCATGGAGGCTCTGAAGCAAGGAGAGAGTGTTTAGGTTAAAATTATTTACTGAAATCATTAGCATTTGGCCCAGTGCCCACCGAAAGTCTGCCAAAACACGGGCCACTTACCAACAGGGAGCCCCAGCCAGACGCTGAGCAGCTTAGTTTCATTTGCTCTGAAAATAGAAAAGAACATCCCTCTGGGAATACTCATGCACTAAGGAAATGCCACCCCTGTTTTAAATGCTGGACTGTATTCCCGAAAGGAAATTGGGTTGTAATAGAAATGAAGCCCGTGGTACCCTGACCACGGAGCAGGGCTGCTCGGCCCCGCATGCAGTGAGCATGGAACAGACATGATGCTCTCCCACCCACATTCTTTATTAGAGCTCCAGTCGATGACGAAATCATCCTGCAGAACTTAGACTGCTTTGGATCCTGTAACAAGTGGATGAGAGTCTGTTTGAGTCTGATGCACTTTTCCAACCGGTCTACTGCCTCCACATAAACTCCTTTTTTTGGATTGCTGTCATGGCCTCCAGACTGGACTTCTGGCCACTTGCTCGGGCCATACTACAGGTTGCTGTCGGGTGTTTTTCCAAATCTCCTTTATTTGGTTCAAATACGAGCTTTATCCCTTACTGACTGTGTGGCCTTAGTTAACTTGGTCACCCTCTTTGTGCATTGGCTTCATCATCTAAAATGGGGACGATAACAGTACCTACCAGATAAAACTGGTACCAGGTTGAAGTTAAGTTAAAGCGGGTAGAGTACTGAGGACTATGCCTGCACACTGACACCGAGATATAAGTGGTGGTCATTCTTGTCACACATGCAAACACTGGTTGGCTTCTTGCCGCTTTGGGGATAAAATGCACTCCTTTAGCAGGTACGGGTTTCCCTCCTCAGAACCTCAAGCTGTCTTTCTAGATTCATCCTCCAGCTTTTCCTTTTCCACTTCTTCCCATGATTATGCGTCTCCTCACCCCTCTGACAAAACCTATGTTCTTTCAAGAAAGTTCTGTGAGTGGGAACTTGAACACTGCTGTCTCCCCTGTCTTTTCTTATTGAGTGTCTTTTCATGTGCTTTTCTCTATACGTGGAACATTCTTCTACCTCTTCTTCCATGACACATGCCATCCACCTTCCAGGCCCTCCCAGCTATGACTCTCTCTGTGCAATCCCCCAGCGTCCTTCAAACAGGGAAAGCAGCTCTGGTCCTCCAGGCCAATGGAAGCCTTCATGTCTCTGAAGGGCCAATAACCACCATGTACGCCTCCTCAGGCCATTGTTTCTTGTCTCTCCTCATATGAACTCATACTCCCTAGAAGGCAGGAAACATACCAAGACCGATGACTTCAGTGCCTGGCATGTGTTTGAGAAATGTGCAAGTAAATGAACTGATCACAGAAGAGCAATTTGGAAAAGGGCAAGGGGACTGGCCCATCACTCGAGGCCTCCTGCACCACCGTCGCTAGGTGAGAGGAGCTGAGACTTTGGGCCAGGGTGACTTCTGGCTCCATGACTCTAAGAGAAGCTAGGAAAGTTCCGTGCCGGTGTTAACATAGTTGGTTGGATGCAAATGGTAAACCTGAACTGGACTCCAGTGTTGTCATTTCATTGTACTACTTTTTTCAATTTTTATACTAAAAAGATGTGTAAATACATAGGATGGACTAAATGTTGGTTCTCAAGGTAATGAGTTTCGTGAGAGTTCACAGACAGGAGAGCTCAGGTGCACTCATGTTTCATACAAGGGGTCGTCCTTCCAACTGTAAGATCTGAAAAATGCACATTGAATCTATGCCTCTTGCTAAGAAAAGTCAAATGCAGAGAACGATGAAGTGGTGGGTGAAGAAAGGCGGGTGCTGCAGGGGCAGGACAAAGGAGCTGCTTGCCAAGAGGACGGTCGACAGTGAGGTGAGCAGGGAGCTAGCTGTCCAAGCTGCTCCAAATCCCCAGTCAGTGTGTTTATGTCACTGACATGCAAAATGAAAAAGGTCCAGCAGTGGAAATGCTAGCAGCTTTTCCTCGATGGACACACAGAGGACGCAGCCGGGAAGATATCTCTTGGCCTCTGTGAAGTTTCTCCTTTTCAGACTTGACTATGTCACAGGGAAGTCTGACACGGATCATATGGGAAAGTAGAGGTGAAACAATGAGCCTGCAAGGAAAATCGGTCCTACATATATTTTTTAAAGATTTTATTTATTTATTTGACACAGACAGAGAGAGAGAGAGAGAAAGAGTAGGAACAGGGGGAGCGGCAGGCAGAAGGAGAAGCAGGCTCCCCACTGAGCAGGGAGCCCAACGCGGGACTCAATCCCAGGACTCTCAGATGATGACCTGAGCTGCAGGCAGATGCTTCACCCAATGAGCCACCCAGGCGCCCCCCTTCCTACTTATTTTTTTAAAAACAAGCGTATGTTTAAAATATTAAAATCATTAAGGCTGAAGAAATACCAAGGAAGATGTGGGGGTACAGGAACCCTCGTGTTTTTCTGGGAATGGGATCAGAACAGCGCTGTGGGAAATAACATGGAGGGTCTTCACAAAGGTAAAAACAGAAATACCATATAATCCAGTAATTCTACTACTGGGTATTTACCCAAAGAAAACAGAAACAATTCGGAAATCTGTGTGCGCCCTATATTTATTGCAGCATTTTTTACAGTAGTAAGAGGAACGGATAGTGATGTGGTATAGACTGATAATGGAATATTGCATAGCCATCGAATTAGGAATGAGATCTTGCCATTTGAAATGATGTGGATGGAGCTAGAGGGTGCTATATTAAGTGACATAAGTCTATCAGAGAAGGACAAATACCATACGATTTCACACATATGTGGAATCTAAATCTCAAAACAAACAAGAGCAGGGTGCCTACTGCTCCCCCTGCTTGTGTGTGCTCTCTTTCTGTCAAATAAATAAAATCTTTAAAACAAACAAACATAAAACCCTTAGTCATGATATGAAATGTAGTTTTTTTTTAATTAATAAAAATGAAGAAATGCTTTGGACCATTTTACCTTTATCTTCCTATTCACAGATGAAAGAGAAAGAGAAACTTTCCTGCTTTTTCTTCTCAGGCTCCCAAGGAGATCTGTTTACAGAGGTAGAGAACATTCTTTTTCTGCATAGAAAGCTCAGCTTCCGGAGGCAGGGTGCAGCCCTTACCTCTAGCACCCAGTGAGAGCGGTCAGACCTGGGTTCCTGTGAGTGTCCTTGGACCCACAACTGTTCCTCAAAATTTAACATTTTTGGAAATAAATAAAATAGAAGGTTTTTTTTGTGTTTTTTTTTTTTAATGGAAATCTTTAGGATGCTTGGGTCCTGGGATTGAGTCCTGCATCGGGCTCCCAGCTCGTCGAGAAGCCGGCTTTCTCTCTCACTCCCCCTGCTTGTGTTCCTTCTCTCACTGTGTCTCTCTCTGTCAAATAAATTAATTAATTTTTAAAAAGGAAATTTTTAAACAGAAGTGCCCAGATAAAAGTATAATATTACCCCAAGTTTGAAAACAGTCATTTTGTACAGTTTTCAGGGCTGGGGGAAGAATCCTGTTTCACCGTGGGTGTGGCGTCCAGCCAGCAGATCCAAGTGTAGGTTGGGAAGAGTGTCACCCCACAGACGAAATGGGAGGCAGCACCCTCGGCTGAAGTTCTCTAGGATCTCAGATATCCAATCCGATTACTTGTGTAAGAACACAGACTTGTTGGATCCCTTCAGGAAACTATTTAAAAACTATGGTCATTTTTCTACCTCATGGTCTCTGCTTGTGCCCCCTCTTCCTTCAACAAATGGGAAACGCCTGAAATGATCACTGGGAACAAGAGGAGAACCTTGGGCGCCTGGGTGGCTCAGTGGGTTAAGCCTCTGCATTCGGCTCAGGTCGTGATCTCAGGGTCCTGGGATTGAGACCTGCATCGGGCTCTCTGCTCGGCAGGGAGCCTGCTTCCTCCTCCTCTCTCTCTCTGCCTGCCTCTCTGCCTACTTGTGATCTTTCTCTGACAAATAAATAAATAAAATCTTAAAAAAAAAAAAAAAGAGGAGAACTTTCTCCCATCCTTCCTGAAGGTCAAAGCTCAGAATTCAGCCAAACCGCTCTGAGAATTCACAATATGCCTTGGGGGGTGGGCAACAGCTCTCTCCCCTCAGGGATAGGCCTTCAGGAATTTAGGGCTTCTCGACCTTCATTGTGCTATTCCCTCCACCCATCTTCAGCTGTCTTTGCTCTGAGGACCTTGGGGTTGGTTTTACTTTGTTTTGTTTTGTTTTGTTTTTTCTGGACGTCACCCAGATGTCAGCGATTCTTAACCTTATTTCACTCATGACCCCTTTCGAGAACAAGGTGAAGGGTTTGCATCTATTCCTCCATGACAAAGCATGCCCATGTGCACACTTGTGCACACTCAGTTTTGTGTATGATTTCCATATGCTCACAGACAATCTTTTGGTTTGGGTCTTATCTTAGAAAACCTTAACTATATAGATAATGTGGACCCAATATATTAGAAACAAATATAGCCTATGTTTGTAAAGTCTTTGCAATGAATGGTTCCACATAGCTCAGTCCCTTCCCGGGGCAAGTTTGTCGAGCCTGGGTTTCAGAAACACACACCATTGGAGCCAACCCAGCCCATCTCCTCACCTTGGGCTGGTTTCACGGTCTGCAGAGTAAAAGATTCAGGAATGCTGACCAGACTACATGTTTTGCCTGAGGTTGTACTTCTCTATTACCAGAACATCCTTTGAATTAGCCTTTCTTTGGAAAAATGTCTTGACTAATTTGTACTCCCTCCTCCCTGCTCCCACCTTCCCTGAATCATACTTCTTTATCTAGAGGTGAGGAAGATGGAAACATGACCAAGATAAGAAAGTCAAACTGTATTTGTGAAATACCTGTGGTGTCATGGGTCCTGAGTTTCTGAGTACAAATATGCAATGACTTGTGTTGTCAAAATAATCATTCTCACGTGGAACAAATCTTGAGACTGGAGAATTTAGCGGTGCCATTAGAACTAATGAGGATTATGATTGTCCATTAATTTGACAATGAGAGTTTAATTGCAGTGGGACACTATAGAGATATTTTTCATTTATATACGAAAAGATAAATCCAAGGACTGTAGTACTTTAAGAAGCCATTTCAAAGCCTTTTTGATACCATCTATTTCAAACTACCAGACCTCTTTCAGGGGCTTTGAATCAGAAGATTCCTGAGTAAAAGCCAAGTAGGTAGAAAGGAAGAACAGTAAGTAGAAGGAGATGTTCCAACATCTTAAAACGAAACTGTATTTTTGTTATTTGCCATTTCTGCGTATGCACGCATTCTTGAGGAGAACATGAAGAGGGGCCGAGCACAGAGGCATGTTTGCAGGCACAGAGTATGGCCAGAAGAAGGACACAGGAGCACAGCTCTGGGACACCAGTCAGGAAGCAAATGGAGGCGGCAGCCCAGCCTAGCACACCTGCCTTGTCAGAATGTCTAAGGCAGAAGTGAGCGGCTGTCTGGATATGAGGGATTAAGGACCCAGGGGCTGCTCCAGACTGAGCCAGGGAGGGAGGCTCTGGCAGCGATCTGGTTGGAAGAGGGTAGGGGAATTTCCCTGGAGCTGTTTCCAAAGCAAGCCTGCCTAAACTATGACAAGTGCTTGCTGTGGATTTTCCTGATTTGGGGTAACCTGAAGAAGGCCAATGGACCTCTGGTGCAAGGTGTCCCCTAAGTGCTCCTCTGGAGCTTCTGTTAACATGCTATCTTGCTCCTTCTCTCCCCTTTTTTCTCTCAGAAATAACCTGCTAGCTACCCCGCTTCCCACTCCTCACCTGGGCCATCTCTGCCCCCAGCCCCTCTGTGTGCAAATCTCCGTGCCCACTCCTCTGAGCAGAGTCACTTTAGTGGAAGCTCATGGGTCATTCTCTCATCTGGACTCCCTTAAGGGTGTTCATTAAGACCATTTAATGAGTACAGTTTATAGCAGACAGGTTTTAGTGACTGTCTCTCATTATAACAAACGTAGCTCACATTTATTCTTCTGCTTTTCCAAGGACTTTACATGAATCTATGCATCCAATCCTCACTTATAACTAGAGATTCCCTTGGCCTATCCCTGAACTTTGTAATAATGAAATTGTGCAATAGGTACATTGTAGCTTCTTGTACTCCACATTTTGTCTGTGAGATTCCTCAGCAGTGTTGGGAGTACAGTAGCTCACTCATCTTCATTGTGTCTAGAGTTCTAACGCTTCCACGAGAACAAGAGCTGCCCATGTCAGTTTACACGAGGACATCAGAGCAATACGCCTCCATTCCCATCTAATGCCAGGATTACTCGTGCTTGAGTTCCCAAAGTTCTCCGCAGATATTTTAATTGCAGTTTTTAAATAAAGCTCTTGCCAAAAGGAAAGAAAAGGAGAAATTTTACCAGTGAAATTCCTTGCTTGTGATTGAAGTAAGCGGGAGAATTCTGAAGCTGGTCTCTGGGCTCTAGGCTTGAGTTTAAGAAGGTAGAGCCAGATGGGCTGCCTCCTGACCTAGTGTCCCTCCGCGAGAAGTGCCTGGCAGCTCTAGCTCCCGCACAGGGGGGCAGGTGCGGGCGCCCAAGCGCAGCCGATGAGCCCCGGAAACCACCGAAGCACCAGGCACACCCAGAGCGGGCCAGCGGCCTGAGCGCCCACAGGGTTCCCGACCATGAACCAGGAGGGTATCTGCAGCGCCCTGCCTACCATTCCCTGCCACAAGCTCCCCGACCTGCGCTACCTGAGCCGCAGCGGGTCAGGCACCGTGTCCTCTGCCCGCCACGCAGACTGGCGCATTCAGGTTGCCGTGAAGCAGCTGCACATCCACACCCCGCTGCTCGACAGTGAAAGAAATGATGTTTTAGGAGAAGCTGATATTTTACACAAAGCTAGATTTAGTTACATTCTTCCAATTTGGGGAATTTGCAATGAGCCTGAATTTTTGGGAATAGTTACGGAATATATGCCAAATGGATCATTAAATGAATTCCTCCATAGGAAAACGGAATATCCTGATGTTGCTTGGCCACTGAGATTTCGCATCCTGCATGAAATTACACTGGGTGTAAACTACTTGCACAATATGAATCTTCCTCTACTTCATCATGACTTAAAGACTCAAAATATCTTACTGGATAATGAATTTCATGCTAAGATTGCAGATTTTGGTTTATCAAAATGGCGTATGATGTCCCTCTCACAAACATGGACTAGTAAATCTTCACCAGAAGGATGGACAATTATCTATATGCCACCTGAGAACTATGAACCTGGACAAAAATCAAGAGCCAGTGTCAAGCATGATATCTATAGCTTTGCAGTGATCATGTGGGAAGTCTTATCCAGAAAACAGCCTTTTGAAGAAGTCACCAATCCTTTGCAGATCATGTATAGTGTATCACAAGGACATCGACCTAACACTAATGAAGAAAGTTTGCCACTTGATATACCTCATCGAACACTTATGATCTCTCTAATAGAAAGTGGATGGGCACAAAATCCAGATGAAAGACCATCTTTCTTAAAATGTTTAATAGAACTTGAACCAGTTCTGAGGACATTTGAAGAGATAACTTTTCTTGAAGCTGTTATTCAACTAAAGAAAACAAAGTTACAGAGTACTTTGAGCACTATTCACTTATGTGACAAGAAGAAAATGGACTCATCTCTGAACACACCTATAACTCATGGACCACAGAAGGAATCATGTGGATCCTCTCAGCTCCATGAAAGTAGTGATTCTACTATAGCCTCAAAGTCCCTGACAGCTCCTCAAGAAAATGATTTTTTATCTAGAAAAACTCAAGACTTTTCTACACTGTGTCACTATCCAGTAAATCACAGTTGCAATAGTAACATTTCTGTTCAGTTCAGAAGAGGAAATTTTGTGATCACAAGACCACCCCAGGCTCTTTAGCAGTGATAACTCCACTCTCAGCTGAGGGAAATTCAGAGCGATTACAGCCTGGCATAGCCCAACAGTGGATCCAGAGTAAAAGGAAAGACATTGTGAGCCAAATGACAGAAGCCTGCCTTAACCAGTCATTAGACGCTCTTCTGTCCAGGGACTTAATCATGAAGGAGGACTATGAACTCATTAGTACCAAACCTACAAGGACTTCAAAAGTCAGACAGTTACTGGACACCACTGACATCCAAGGAGAAGAATTTGCCAAAGTTATAGTACAAAAGTTGAAAGATAACAAGCAAATGGGTCTTCAACCTTACCCGGAAATACTTGTGGTTTCTTGATCACAATCTTTATATTTATTTTAAAATAAAAGCTCATAAGTGGAAAAAAAAAAAAAAGAAGGTAGAGGCAGATCTTAGCAAAGTTCAGGAAAAGGAACAGAAATGTCATCTTTGGAAGCAGATGCCATACTTTAAAAAGGTGGAAAAGAGGAAAAATTAAACTTCTTAGGTAATAGTTCTCATTGTCTGTAAGTTACACTTCCAAGTTCCAAGTACTGACCATTCCCGGATCCCAGGGGTTCGCTTACTGAGTAGCCCGCAGGCTCCAAATGTACCCAATCATCCAAACCCCAGCGATAGCCACATACATGGACGTTTGAAGACTTAGGAAGTTGGACATCTTCTCCAGATTATCCCTTTTAAATCGAAAGTCTTGTTGCTTTACATTTAAAATCTCACGGCTTTGATAGCCAAGTTGTGGTGGTGAAGACTTTTACCAAATACTTTGCTCCCTGGTATCAGGAGAGGAGACTGGACTCCAATGAACCTACAGAACCAACAAGGTGGCTGGATCTTTCAGGATGCCAAGACAATAGAGAAGAACCTGGTTGGTTCTGTCTTTATTTTACAGAAAAGAACAATTATATTCTCATTAAAATTTCAGGCAAAAATGAACAGTTTCCTTCCCCAGCAGACAGCTGGACATGACGGTCCGTGGTCAGAGGACAAGTTGTCAGAGCAAATCGCGTGACGGATGCAGCTTTGTCTTATTCACTCTGGTATCTGCAGCCTACAGGCCCAGCGCAGTCCCGGGGCATCTGTAACACCCAGGAAATAGTCGCTGGCTGGATGGGACAGGGATGGGAATGAACAGATCACGGCGAGGCAGGTGGCGGTCAGAGGCAAGGGAACGAAAGGAGGACAAGCAGAATCTCCCTCTTTCTGTAAATTAGGAGAAACGCAATAGGTAACTTTCCAAATTACACAGAGAAAACAATCTCTAATTCTTCAGAAAAAGGGCATTCTGAGGACATGAGGAAAAGCTATGTTGACCCACAGCGACATCTCGTGCCCAGTCCGCGAGCAGCATTCAGCCCCGTGAGAAAGGAGGGTGGAGAGCTGACAGGTGCAGCGGGTGAGAGACTGCTCAGGTTTGCGGGGGGCCTGGCACTTTACTAAGCCCTTGTCTCTGCCTTATTTCACCCGGTATCCTAGCCAGATGCCACAGACTGTAATCAAGTCCGATGGGGTCTGGGCTCCTGGTGAGCTGGGCTCCCTCTGCTCTCTGTCACAGATGGGAAGGCGTGGGCGGGAGGACGCGGCCCCTCGGCAGTGCCAGACGACAGAGATGCATGGAGGGCTGGGCAGCCACCGCAGGACCTGCACAGTGTCTCCTCAGGGGGAATGATGTCTCTGTCTGCACTGGGGGGCCCATGAGTGACCTTTCCAACCCCTCTTCCCTGAGAGCCCTGGACCCCAGAGCCCGGCATCTGCCACTTGACTGTGTCAGGATTTGTGTTCACAGGATGTTCCCAACACACTGGTCCCAATGGTCTCAAAGGGCTACAGCTGGTCTCAATGGTCTTATGTCCCCAGCCTTTAAAATGCCCACATTTCAATGACTGATGGACAATTTCTGTCCCCTGTCTTGGACTCTGGCTTCCTCAAGTGAGGGTCTTTCTTGTACCCGCAGCCCCAGCACTTGGGGAATGTAAATAGGAAATAAACTTTTGGGACCTCATCAAAATCAAAAGCTTCTTCACAGCAAAGGAAATAGTCAACAAAACAAAGAGGCAACTCATGGAATGGGAGAAGATATTTGCAAGTGACAGTACAGACTAAAGGTTGATATCCAGGATCTATAAAGAACTCCTCAAACTCAACACACACAAAACAGACAATCATATAAAAAAAAGTGGGCAGAAGATATGAACAGACACTTCTCCAGTGAAGACATACAAATGGCTATCAGATACATGAAAAAATGTTCATCACTAGCCATCAGGGAGATTCAAATTAAAACCACATTGAGATACCACCTTACACCAGTTAGACTGGCCAAAATTAGCAAGACAGGAAACAACGTGTTGGAGAGGATGTGGAGAAAGGGGAACCCTCTTACACTATTGGTGGGATTGCAAGTTGGTGCAGCCTCTTTGGAGAACAGTGTGGAGATTCCTCAAGAAATTAAAAATAGAACTTCCCTATGATCCTGCAATTGCACTCCTGGGTATTTACCCCAAAGATACAGATGGAGTGAAAAGAAGGGCCATCTGTACCCCAATGTTTATAGCAGCAATGGCCACAGTCACCAAACTGTGGAAAGAACCAAGATGCCCTCCAATGGACGAATGGATAAGGAAGATGTGGTCCATATACACTATGGAGTATTATGCCTCCATCAGAAAGGACAAATACCCAACTTTTGTAGCAACGTGGATGGGACTGGAAGAGATTATGCTGAATGAGATAAGTCAAGCAGAGAGAGTCAATTATCATATGGTTTCACTTATTGTGGAGCATAACAAATAGCATGGAGGACATGGGGAGATAGGAGAAGGGAGTTGGGTGAAATTGGAAGGGGAGGTGAACCGTGAGAGACTATGGATTCTGAAAAACAATCTGAGGGTTTTGAAGGGGCAGGGGGTGGGAGGTCGGGGTACCAGGTGGTGGGTATTATAGAGGGCACGGATTGCATGGAGCACTGGGTGTGGTGCAAAAATAATGAATACTGTTATGCTGAAAATAAACAAAAAAAAAAATAAAAAAAAAAAGAAAGAAGAAGCAGAGACAGGGAAGTTCCCTGGTTTTTTTTTTTTTTTAACCCAAAACTCCAGGACACAAATATTCAAAGGTGTTCCTCCTCTCTCTCTATCAGGAAGGACAAAAAGAAATTGCCAGCAGCTTTATTTTCTTATTATTTTTTTTAAAGATTTATTTATTTGACAGTTAAAATGAGCATAAGAGTGCATGCAGAGAGCCGGACGCCGGACCCCGCGACCACGCGGCCGCTGCCACTCGCCCTGCTCGTGGCCACGGGGGGCCCCAAGGCGCCGGTGAGCGCGCCGTGGAGCCTGGTGTGGGGGCCCCGGCTGCGGGCGGGCATCGTGCTGCCCCTCTGCTACTTCTACCTGCAGGCTGTGAACTCGCAGGGCCAGAACCTCACTCGCTCGCCCCCAGGTCAAACACTATTCAAAGTAGTAATCAAATCTCTTTCACCTAAAGAGTTAGTCTGGATTCACGTCCCCAAACCTTTGGACAAGAACGATGGGACATTTTTGATGCGATATAGGATGTATGAAACTGCCAGTGAAGGGCTGAAGATAGAGATCCTTTACAGTGATGAGCACGTGGCTCAGTCTCCTTATATTTTGAAAGGACCAGTGTACCACGAGTACTGTGAATGTCCAGAAGGGGATCCTCAGGCCTGGCAGAAAACTCTTTCTTGTCCAACCAAGGAACCACAGATTGCAAAGGATTTTGCTTCCTTCCCCGGCATCAATCTCCAGCAGATGCTAAATGAAGTTCCAAAAAAGTTTGGGGATGAGAGGGGTGCCATTGTTCACTACACGATTCTCAATAACCGCATCTACCGGAGATCTTTAGGGAAGTACACAGAGTTCAAAATGTTCTCGGATGAGATTTTGCTGTCACTGGCAAGAAAGGTCCTTCTCCCCGATTTAAAATTTTATATTAATCTTGGAGATTGGTCTCTGGAGCATCAGCAAGTCAACGAAATCCCAGGCCCTTTGCCTATTATTTCATGGTGCGGCTCCCTGGATTCACGGGACATTATCCTTCCAACGTATGACATCACCCACTCCACGCTCGAAGCAATGAGGGGTGTCACCAATGATCTCCTCTTTATTCAGGGAAATACACGGCCTTCCTGGATCAACAAAACCGAGAAAGCTTTCTTCAGAGGTAGAGATAGCCGAGAAGACAGGCTCCAGTTGGTAAGGCTCTCCAAGGAAAATCCAGAGCTCCTAGATGCAGGAATTACAGGATATTTCTTTTTCCAAGAGAAAGAAAAGGAGCTTGGAAAAGCTAAATTGACAGGTTTCTTTGATTTCTTTAAGTACAAGTATCAAGTGAATGTGGATGGGACCGTGGCGGCTTACAGATATCCATACCTCATGTTGGGTGACAGCTTGGTTTTGAAGCAGGACTCGACATATTATGAACATTTCTATATGGCACTAACGCCTTGGAAACATTATGTTCCAATTAAAAGAAATCTTAGTGATTTACTAGAGAAAGTTAAGTGGGCCAAGGAAAATGATGGAGAAGCCAGGAAGATTGCAAAAGAAGGGCAGCTGGCCGCGAGGGAGCTGCTGCAGCCACGCCGGCTCTTCTGCTACTATTATGGAGTACTCCAGAAATACGCGAGCGCCAGTCCAGCAAACCCAAAATACGTGATGGGATGGAGCTCGTTCCTCAGTCAGATGATAATGCATCCCCGTGCCAGTGCCTCCGGGAAAGACCTTCCAGAGAAGAGCTTTAAGTCAGCTCCCATCGACAGTCCTGCAAGTGCCAGCGACAGGTTGAAGGCAAGCCTTCAGACAGAGGCCGGGCGGCGGTGAACGCAGTCGAGGAGACATGTGGACAGGCAGAGCAAGATGAGAGCAAGTGTTACAGGTCTCTTTGAATATAATTTTCTGTTGTGTAAAAACCTCCATCATCAACATCACAGTTTCTCGAAACAGAAAACTTGCAGGTCAACTGTGGACAGAGAGGCTTTGCCCGAATAGAAATCATTCCCTGTGAAATGATTTCCACCATATTTCCTAGTTTGTTCACTTTCCCTCTCCCTCTTCCAACTATGAAGGGAAAATGTTGGTGCAGGTTCCTCCCCTCTTATTGAATAATTTCTCCTCCTACAAGCTGCTTTGGACATTCTGTAATAGCAAACCTCCTCTTGGAAGGTCTGATAAGGATAATTAAGGAAGAAGAGCGTGGCTCCCTTGTTGAAGGTAGCTGGGAGACTGTGGAGGCCACATTTTTCTGGCCCAGCAGCATGGAATTTTTGGCTGAGCCAGCGCACAGAAAGGGATGATTTTAACAGCAGGCTTTCCGGAGGCAGGGAGACTGCGGTAAAGGGAAACAGGCGATGTTCCCGCCTGAGCGGCTGGGCTTCAAGGACCCGTATCCTCCCCTCCCCCGGAGGCCTGCTGCTAGTTCGGGGTTTCTCAAGGGCATCGTCAAGCAGGCTTGCGTGACCAGTACAATTTCTCATTAGTGATATTTCAAGCAGCCTATCGTTCTGAGGGACGGTTACATTTCCCCCTTTTTGTTAGTGCAGAAGCAGCAAATCCGTTTTGCAAGTTCTTGAACCATTAGTCGTCAGAAAGATTTCCATGAGCATCTGAGGACTAAGCATAAAATGATTATAGCAATAAAAAGTGTCATCATTCCACCTATAATGCCAGCACCAGTGTTTTGATCCAAGCAAAGGGGTTTACATCAGATAAAATATCATTAATCCTTTGAGTGAAACTCACACTTGGAACTGATGGTAAGGATCACAGGAAATGCCCTGAATAGTATCTTGAAGGTGTTTAATATCCACAGTTAAATTACCACCCTCATGACTACTAATATGGGTCTGGGATGTATCACATAGCACAGCATGGCCTGGGACTTGAGCATAAGTAGAAGTACTTGACTGTGACATTTAGATACAAAGAATGTGGCAAGTCTGTGGGTTTCCATGATATTTCTATATCCATCATTTTCATATATTCTCTCCTCAATTTAGTTAATGTCTAAATCTGCACTCCCATTCTATCAGTCCTATTTTTTTTCCCCTTGAGATGTCTTTAGATTGAGATCCACTGTTTCTTGGTCAAATAAATCATTTGAATTTTTTGTTTAATCATCAGTTGAAAGGGATTTTAACTCTCCCCAGTGCAGGTTTTTTGTCTTCATAAGAAAAATTTTAAAATACCCATCTGCCTTATTAAGTTGCTGATTTTTATCTGAATTGCAACCCAGATTTCCTAATTTAAATGAGAATTGGTTGAACAAGCATTTTTTCATTTCATTTTTCATTCAATTTTTCATTTCACTTCATTTTTCATTTGCAAGCGGTCTGCTCTTTGGGTTCATCCACTTGTTCTGCTCTGTTTCTCCTGTAGCTGACATAGGATGTGGCCTCTTATCAGTCCACTTGGCAAATAATAAGGGCTTCTCGTGGCCCTGGGGGAACATGGCAATCTACCCAAAGCCCCCCTAGGATGGAGCTGTGACGATGCAGATCCCCGATCTGGACCACAGAGTGGTGTTTCCATTCACTGGGGCGGGAACTGAAGATCTGTGTGGTCTAAAGTGTTTAGGTCAGAAAGGGAAACTGGCTCACATGGTTATGACCCAGGCAGGAGAAGACCAATGTCCCAGCTCAAAGACAGAGGGTTAGAAAGAGGGACTTCTCCCTTACTCAGCCTTTTTGTTCTGGCTCAGCCAGTTGGATGAGGCCTGGCAGCATTGGGGTGGCAATCTGTTTTACTTAGTAGCCGATTCAAATGTTAGTCTCATCCAGAAACAATCTCATAGGCCCGGAGCAAAGTTTCACCTGATTGGGCACCTTGTGGTCCAGCGAAGCCAACACAAAAAATGAACCATCGCAGCATATTCCACAAGAGTGAATGAAGCTTCTGGGTCATGGGGAAATGATACCAAATGAGGTCATGGAGGAAGAAAAGAGAGATTCCCATGTAGGAGGCTATGCAGGTACATTTGAAGACCTTTTAAGTGCTTTAAAATTTCATGGAGAGTTTTATCCACATTTTCCATGTTCTAATCCTTGTGGCATCCTTGAGAGTACCTTCAAATCTGGCTTCTAGTTAATTAATCCCTCTGTATCTGCTTAGCCCTCTAGCTGAGTTTATAATTTTAGTTATTTCGTTTGTCAATTCTAGAAGTTTCGCCTGGGTTCCTTTCAAATGTCTGGACATTTTTGGTAATCTTTCATCTTGATATCAATACTTTCTTTTGAAAATATACAGAGTCTGTCATTGGCAGTATGTGGTCTTTGCAAGCTTTTCTTCTCCTTCTCCTGCCCCTCCCCTCCCCTCCCCTGCCCTCCCCTCCCCTCCCTGCCCCTGTCCCCTAATCCTCCTCCTCCTCCACCTTCTTCTTTGGTTTGCATTCTTCACTGTTGTGTGGGTTCTGATTATTTCCTCAAAAGTTTTTTAATAGGACTATATTAATGCCTGGCTTTAAAGCACATTCCTATAGAGTAAATTTTATATGTATTCCTCTAGGTACCTCCAATGTGAGTAGATGTAGTAAGCTCAGATTTTGACTTCGATTTTTCCATCCAGTGAATTTCAGGCCATGAAAATTAATAAAGGGAATTTATAAATAAAATGAATGGAAATTAATATGTAAGGGCTTAATTGTTCATGTTAAAAATAACCATGCTTTGGGAGAGGAGTGGTTTCCCAGTGCATTTAAGGAGATGACCTTAAGCATCCCATCTTGCAACCTGGAGATCTTGTCTACTGCAAAAGAATTCCAGAAAAAAAACCTCTTCAAGTCCTTTGGAAAGGCCCATATCAGGTCTTGCTAACCAACCCTGTGCTGCCAAACTCCAGGGAATAGGCTCTTGGATTCAGGTGGCACATTGGAGGAAATCCCCAGATTCTGTGGGACCTGCACACCATGCGGTGACCTTAAAGTACAGATTTCCCAGCACTGAAATGGATGGCATCTCAAGAGACAGCTTTGCCACGATGCCTGGACGAGACCCATGTACCTTTTCTCACCCTTGCTTCCTCTCTCCTTCGTGGAAAGCGCTCCATCCCACATTTACCAAACCCTTGCATTTTTGTTGTTGTTGTTGTTATGATCTCTCAGAAACCGCCTCCTCATAACGCCATGACAAATCAATCTTTCCCCTTGTTTTTGCTGGAGGGCAGAGGTTTCTGAATCCACAAGTCTTTCTTTATCTGGGACCAATGACAGGCTCTGGATTCTTAGCCACATTCATGGTCTCCACATTTGCACTCTTACAGGATGTATTATTGGATAACGTTGGTTTCTGGACAGTACTTTGAGATAATACAATTCTAATGCAGCTTTGACAAAATCTTGCTATTTTGCAAATAGTTGTCCACCTGTTGTGTCATGTCTATACCTGAGCTGCATCTTCCCGAGGGCACTTGGTTAATTCTCTGACCAGCTGCTTGCAGGGCCCAATATTCTGTTTTCATGGCTGTTTGAAGCAGGGACTCCAGGAGGCATGCATGGCTCTGGGTTGGCCTCCATAGGGGGAACTGTTCTCTCCTAAGTCACAATAAGTGCCAATAACTATTTTCAGTCGGCTACTTTCTGACCTAGGGTCCTGATTTAGAACCACAATACAATTAGGAATTTTCATGTGAATTTTTATTTTTCTTAAAGATTTTATTTATGTATTTATTTAAGAGAGAGAGCATATGCAGCAGGAGCAGCAGGCAGAGGGAGAGAGAGAAGCAGACTCTTCTGCTGAGCAGGGAACCCGATGTGGGACTCTATCTGACCCCAGGACCCCAGGATCATGACCTGAGGCGAAGGCACATGCTTAACTGACTGAACCACCCAGGGGTCCTGGCCTTATTTATTTGAGAGAGAATGCATGTGCTAGCTCTTGTGCGAACAGAGGAAGGTGCAGAGGGGGAGGGAGAGGGAGAGAGAATCCTGAGATAATGAACAATCACTCACGACAGAACAGGAACTACTTACTGACAACAGGCAGGTGATTCAGGGGGTCATCTCCACCCCCTGCATTTGGCAGAGACTCAAGTCAAAGGCAGGCAGAGGAGCGGGAAAGCTTTCGGGTGGTGAAAGGGGAAGGTCCGATGACAGGTTGTTGGGGTGGGGGGGCAGGACAGGAGCTGACAGAAGAGGGCTCTTCTATGTCGTAGACCATATCCGAAGAGCATATCTATTTCCCCTCTTGGTCTCAAGTTTCGGGGTGTGTGTGCGAAGTTGGGAGCAAGAACAAGAAAAGCTATCTGGGGCCGATCACTGCAGAGATGTGGCTTGGCTTTCCAGGAGGGCCTCTGCAGAGCTTGTGGGTCCAGTTCTGCCTGGTTCCTTGTCAGATTCAGAAAGTTCCGTAGACTGGAACTCCTCTCCTAAGCTCTCTTCAGACAACTGAACACCTTCTATGGATAGAGAAACTGTATTTCATAACAACTATGATCAGTACTGTACATAATAATTACAATAATGATCAATAATAATTATAATCATTTACATATCATTCAATGTATAAATATTAATATGTATGAAATTATATAGTCTATATATCACGCTTATAGCATGTATGTAATTATACATATTTATAATAATTATGATAACATAAGTGATCAACTAAATTAAAACATAATAAAGTAATACATTAACAAAGTATTAAATAATAAAACTTTTATGATAAAAATAATTGGCTCACTGGGAGCCAGAGATGCTCCTTTTCCTTATTGTGAGTGGTCTCAATGCTTTAGGCTGCCAGGTTCTGATCTCCAGGTAACTGAGAGTTTCTGTACATGGATTATCAGTGTTTTAGAGCACTTTTTGTAAGGGACCACTGCCTTCATGACCAGACTATGATCTGCCTTGTGTGGGCCCCACGAACTCCGGCAAGACCCTTCTGTTGTCTTCAAAGGTCTTCAGTGAAGGCCCTGAGAATTTGATCTCAACTTGAAAAATTGTGTGATGAAAAATACATGCACAGAGGCATGAGGGACAATGTTGGTTTGACAATAGATTTTAGTATTTAAAAGCACTGGTATTTTAGAATGCCATCTTGAGGGGTATGTGCAAATAGTAAAAGGGATACAGCACTTAACCGTGGGTGCTGAAGAGCTGAGTTTCAGTCCTTTTCTAGCATTTCCAGATCCCTTGAGATCCTTCATAGTAGGATCAGTGGGTATAGCTGGCTCAGTGGGTATAGCATGTGCCTCTTGATCTTGGGGTCATGAGTTCAAGCTCCACACTGCGCATAGAGATTACTTTAAAAAAAATGCCATCTTGAATGTAAAGGAACTTGAAGAGGCTGATAATATCTGGAAACACTACGAAGGATCTCAGGGAATCTGGAAATGCTAGAAAAGGACTGCAACTCAGCTCTTCAGCACCCACGGTTAAGTGCTGTATCCCTTTTACTATTTGCACATCATCAAGACAAGCCATCTGCTCACTCAGTACAAGAGACCAAAAGCTACTTTGAATCTGAACCACTTGCATGTGGAAAATGCTAAATCTTCATGCTTACTTGCTGGATGACTCGTTATCCAGCTTCTCTCAGGTGATGAATTCGTTAGAAGGAAAAGACAGGTGTCGGGCTGTGAGAAGATGGCATCTGATGAACACAATGGTTTCCCAAAGGCCTTGAACCTACCGTGTTCTTTTCTCGTTGCAATTTTATTTTGGCATCGAGTTCATAATAGCTCCAATATTCCTCTAGTTATCTCAGACTCTCCTTTCTAGTCAAGTGAACATTCTGTAAATCAGAAGAATGATCATTGGCATTCACATCACGCACACACAACTGAGAGAGAATGGGTTCTCTGTTTACCCCTGGATTCTCTGTTTATCCTCAAAGCCTGCCTCCTCCTCTGTTCTGTTTCCTCTGCATTCTGAGTGAAAGTGGATGGAATTCATGGCTCAGGGAAATCAATCCCTTATGAAGAACTCAGCCTGGGTCTCTGGGCAGAGTGTGGTGTCACTGGTATTTTCCCTAAGATCTCTACCAGTTCCGAGATCTTGGGATTTTATTTGATTGCCTGTGGGGTGGTGTTGGTTTGCTTGTTTGTTTGTTGTATACTGGCCTTATATATTGAGGGAAAAAACAAGTACCAAAAACTTCAGTTAATCTCTTTAACAGAAAGGAGTAACCTGCCATAGTGAAATTAACCTAAAAACATTAAAAACACCATGTATGTTTCTTTGATGATATCTAAAGCCTCATTCCACTCTTAAGAGCAATGACATTGTTTTAGTTGTTGAGAGGAATTAGATGAAATGTAGGCACAGTGCAGGCATCACTAATTACTATTCTATCATTTTCGAATATTTTGAATGGAAGACTACTGTATAAAATCAAGATACAACATAACATGGGTATATTTTCCTAAAAGTCTTAAGTGTATGAAAAAAAGAAAAGCAATTTTCAGGTAATAGATACAAAATTTTAAAACCAGCCAAAGAAGTATAGTTTATACCAGCTAAATGCAAGCTGACATGGATTTCACAAGATAACAAAGCCAGAATCATCTGTATCTTCATCCATTAACTGCTCATGTGTCTTGATGAGCTCGCCAGCCTGCACAAGCCATAAAGATACAACCCCAGCCATAGACAGAGCCTTGGAAAATTTGTCCACTGGACTCTGGGCCAGGATATCCGTCAGGTGAAGGATGGGCTCTCCCAGGCACCTCCAGGCGCAAGCTGGGCCAGGTCTGGGTTCTAGAGTGGAGTTGAAAATTTCACCAGGGGCACCCTGCCTGGGCTTTTCTCAGCCAGTGTGAGCGCTGCTGGTCTCACGAGTACGATTCTGAAATACCCATGGACAAAAACCCCTCCTTCCTTTGTGGTCCTCAGTCCGTTGGACACCCTTTGGAGTGGAAGGGTGGGGGATTTCTTCTCAGCATAGAGGGCTCTGAGCTGCAGTGGTCGGGGCCATGGGCAGGGGGTGAGAACTCTGGGGATAGCTGGGCCAAGGACAGCCAGCGGCCCCCTGCACGAAGGCTCCAGCTGGGGTTCTGGCAGAGCTGGGCAGAAAGGAGTACATTTGGGTCTCATTCCTGAGGAGCTGGGGGCCAAATGTCCAGTGAGTACACAGGAACCAAGAAAGACACTGTCCACACATGGTGGCTCTCAGCAGGGGGTCTGGGCCCAGGGACCCCCGCGCCTGCTATCCACACCCAGCTAGAACCCTTGTAGGGTGAAGGGGCGGTGCCTGGCAGTTTGCTTGGGTCCTCGGTTGGGCCAATGGGGAGGACCTGGATTCTGGGAGGAAGCACCTGCCGGGCTGGGAGAGTGAGGCTGCTGCAGGGCCCGTGGGCATGGGGAGTGCCAAAAGGCACCACACAAATCGAGCATGCCCAGCAGCCAGGGACCAGGGAGCAGAGAGGCAAAGGGGGGAGGGGACCGCAGCCACCCAGGGTCCCTTGTTCTTCTCCAGTGACAGTATTCAGAAAGAGGAACTGAGTACCCCGCATTTTGCTAGGCCTGTGGAATATCAAGGGTCTGAGATTCTGCCCTCAAGGAGCTTATGGTCGGGTGGGGGGGACAGACACTCAAACCACACAGGCGTGAAGGAGGGGGCCTCTGTTTGCCTGTGTTGGCATGGATCAGGGAAGGCTTCCTGGAGGAGGCAGCATCTCAGCCGGTGCAAGAGGACAAGGATGGTTCAGCTTGTCTGCAGGGGATGGGGGTTCCCAGCACAAGGGCCTGCAGTGAGCCAGAGGTGGGCTGGGTGCTGGGTGTGGGCTGGAGAAGCCAGATGGGAGGCTGAAGCCAGATGGGAGGTGTGTTTGAGGAGTTCAGTCCCCGATATGCTTTATGACTCGAGCCATCCCTGATGTGGTGGGCTGCAGGTTACAGCCGCGTTGATAACTGTGCTTTTCCTATCGGCCTTCATGAATCTGTCCTTCCCACCAGTTAGAATATGAAATCTGGCAACACATGGGATGTGGGGTGTTTGCTTATGAACCGGCCGGCCACTCTGCTGAGGGCTTTGATCTCTCACACGGCGCCGTGGTGTCCTCTTGTAGGAGAGGAAGAAGGAAAAGCAAGCTTGTGCTGGTGGCTGTCACACGCTCTAAGGGACCAGTCATTTGGGGGCTGCACTTCTCTGTGTAGGGTCCGTCTGTGCACAGGGTCTGTGCATGTCCAGTTCTCTGCATGAGGGTCTGTCCTGTGCTATCACACAGCTCGTGATCTCCCACAGCAGGGGACCCACTGTGATGGCCGTGTCTCCCCTTCGGGCTTCCAGATCCTGAGGCCTGATCTGTTCATTTGTACTGGCTGGGGGCTGGACGCGTTTTGGGTGCGTGCGGGGAGCCCACCACATGTCTCTTTGCAGGCTCCGAATTGCCCATGGGGGGATGGTGCCTCCGAAAAACATCACAGAGATACCACGTGATGAAGTCTCCTGCGGTTGGAAGGCTTGGAGACCCTGAGTTTGGCAGAAAAAGCTAACATCAAGTAAATTTTATCTCGAACCCAAGCAATGCTGGGATCCGTTTCGGTTGATGCAGTGATGGGGTAGTCCTTTGTCCTTGAGACCAAGGCCAGGAAGTTCTGCCGTGACCATGGCTCCCTGGGCCTAGGGAACATTCTGGTAGTTTCCAATCCTAGTGGCTCTGGAACTTGCTTGGAGTGCCTGCTGGGAAAGAATCCCATGGGCCCATGTGTCCCTGACCATGGAAAGGGACTCCCCTAGGCACAGTGCTGTAGGGGTTCTGGGCTGTGGAGGGTGGATGCAGGTGGAGGTCCCAGTTAGGCTGGTCTCACCACAGATGTGGATGTTCCCCTGGGCAGCTCTGGGAAGGCGGCGTTCACTCCTCTGCCTCCAATTCGGGGCAGTATTCCTGACCCTGCCTGCTGGCTCCTGCAACCTCAGGCCCCAACCGCGACCTGTACTGCCCTGCAGGCTGCCTCTCCCAGGCCCCCGCTCAGAGACTACAGGCTGGGCCAGTGGGGAGGCTGGCCCTGGGGTCCCAACCCCTGTGCCCTGGGACTTCCCGGGTGGTGTCTGAGTCTCCCTGGGCCCTGGCTTTTGCAGGCCAGTTCCAGCCTCTGCTGGGGACCCAGCAGCAGGACCACCACATGTGTCTGCACTGCGGGGGGGGCCTGCCGCTCTCTGTCAGCACGTAAGCAGTCCCCACAGGCATTCCTCTCTCTAGCTTCTTGGCTCCTGGCTGGCCCTGGCTGCCCACTCACGTGATGTCAGAACAGCCCCCAGACTCTCAGACACGAAGGCTCAGCAGTGAGAGGCCACTCAGCAGCCAGGCAGGTCCCGTGGGCTTCTGCTTCCCCATCTCCGCCAAGAGCCTGGCAGATCTCACTGCCTGTTGTTTGCAGGCCTGGAAGAGGGTGTGAAGGGGCCTCTCACCCCCACGCCTGTGAGCGGCTCTGTGCCCGGGGACCCATCTTTCTGGTGGGCCCTGGGGCTCCCTGCACACATGGTCTGCATGTGGGGGCTCCCATGCGCTGGGTGGTGAGCTTCCACGGATGTAGATTTGACGCAGGCCCCCATAGAATCTGTGCTGTGTCTCCTGGGGATGTTTAAGCAGATTGGCGGCTCTGAGTCCTGAGAAGAAACTGGAAATGACGATTTCTTTCCCCTAAAATGGAAAATAGAAGAGTTGGAGAAACCGTAAATCGCGGAGGGTAGGATAAGCTTTCACTGCACTGGGAAGAGCGTCAAGGCCTGGAGAGGCTGTCTGACCTCCGTGAGGTCACACAGTGTGTGTTGGCCAAGCCAAGCCCAGGACCCAGGACCCAGGCTCCTTCCACACCACCTTGGGGCTCTGGGGATGGGGGAAGGGCTGTGGTGCCTTGGAAAGGGCTGTGGGGTGGGGGGGAGGGGCTGTGGTGCCTGGGCAAGGGCTGGAGGGAGGGGCTGTGGGGTGGGGGGAGGGGCTGAGGGCCTGGGAAAGGCATGGGGCCAGGGGTGGGGCTGTGGTGCCTGGGCAAGGGCTCTGGGGATGGGGGAGGGGCTGTGGTGCCTGGGCAAGGGCTCTGGGGATGGGGGAGGAACTCTGGGCTGGGGGAGGGGCTGTGGGGCCTTGGGAGGGGCATGGGGCTGGGGGAAGGCTGAGAAGTAAGATCTAGAATGAGGCAGTGAATCCTCCAAACTGGAGATTCAGTCTGTCCCAGAGGAAACCATGGGGTAGTTGGGTGGGGTAGGGGGAGCAGAGAAACGCAGGAGAAGCAGAGGGGACACACGGAGTGGGCAACAGGTGGAATGTGCATGGGGAGGGAAAAGGCAAATGACTCCCAGATCCCCCAAGTCCGGGTTTCTGCCCCAGAAAGGTGAGAGCCACAGGTGTAGGTGGGGCGTTCCTGAGGGACACATTCCACATGTTGCCAAGATCCTTCGGGACCGAAAGGTCCCAGCAGCACCTGCCTTCCCCTGCAGAGAAGCTGTGACCCCTAGTTTCCCCAACAGTCAGTCGGTCTGTTAGCAAATACCCCGTGGAGGTCTGGATGGCCGGCGGGCGAGCAGACCTGCACCAGCGTGGGTCTCCTTCCCACCACCCTTGGCTGCCACCCGGCCTCTGTTCCCCGGGCCCCGCTTTTCTGACAGTCTCTTGCCCAGTCACCAAATCGACTTCCCTGTTAGCAAGGTACCCCGGTTGCCACTCCTTCAGGAGACCTCCCCTTCCCTGGGATTCTGCTTTGTGGCTCTCATTAGCATTTCCCTCCTGTGCCCCTGAACATTTCTCTTCAGTGTCTCTTCCTGGCGCATTTGAACATTCAAGGAGGGGAATGTCGGCAGCAGAGGTGGAGAGAAGCACTGAACAGTAAATGCTCCAAAATCTTTTGTCTTGGAAGCGCCTCCTGCTGTGGGGTTGACTGTGGGGCCTGTGCCCCATGTGAGCAGTGACCCCAGTGACAGCCCCCCCCCCCGCCCCCCTCCCCGCCCCCCTCCCCGCCCCCACCTCCTCTGATTAGCAGCATTGGCTGAGTCCTTTGCATTCCCTTCTGGGCTCCTGGGGGCAGGCCTGCAGCCAAGGGAGCTGGACCACCCTGGGCCTGGCAGGGGGCAGGTTGCTGCAGGAGGGGAAGGGGGCTCAGGTTTCACCTACAAATTTCAACACCTGCTTCTTCCACAATCAGGGACCTTCCACCTGCCTTTCCGCACACTCCCGCACTACCCCCTGCACTCCGCTAAAACTGCCCCCCTGCTAGTCTGAGCTCCTGCCCACCCTCTTCCTGCCTCTCCATCACGTGTAAATGCCACCTCCTCCATAAAGCCCTCCCTGATTCCCTGGCAGGAGTCACCCACACTGCCTCTCTTCTGGGGCTTTCATAACAGTGTAACTTATCTCCTTCCCCACCTGACTGTGCTTCCTGGCCATGGGGAATTTGCCTCAAACTTTGCTTTCCTCAGTACCTAACTAATGATTCCAGTGGAGTAGGTCCTCAATAAATAGGCGAGAATTCATCAAATTGGGGTGAGAGTGGCAATCGGAGAAGCGACCTGATATGTACTTAAGAGCTCCTGTCCCCAGCGTGTTGCTTTGGAAAAGAGAGTGAAATTGGGTTTTTATTGAATCTGCTCTTTGCAGAGTGATTTTGTGCTCTTTGTTGGGCCAATTACAGTTATGAAGATGAATTATGACAGGCGGGCACCCGCGTGCCTGCATTACCATGTGCTGGCTGTGTCATTAGTGGCCGGCATCTAGGAGGGGAGTTTGTTGATGTTTCCATCAGAAAAAAAAAAAAAAAAGAAAAGAAAAGAAACATTAGGATCCATAAAAAACAACGAGCAATGGTATTTTCCTTTTTATTGGTCATTTTAAAACATTCGCTGATAATTTCCCCCATGCTTAATAGGCACATGCTTGTGTCTTTAGGTAAATCCAAAATTTGCAGAAACGCATTCTTATGATTGTTCAGCTTCCTCCCATCGTGAAGCCCAAATGAACAACTTCCCAAGGCAGCAGGCGTGGGGTTCCTGGAGGGCATTGACCCGGCCATACGGGTCACCCTGGGCAGAAGGACCCACCTGAGAGTGAGCACTGACTGTCCAGCTGTCCTCCAGCCAAGGGGGTTTAAACCTGAGAGCATTAAAGGCAGCACAGATGGGGGAACAAAGTCTGGGCTCTGGAGGGAGGGGCCTCCGCAGCCTTCAGGATGCCCACAAGACCCACCCTCCTGTCTGTATTGTGGAGCTGGACAGACCTCTGAGTAGGTGCCGGTGTGTGTGACTTTGATCATGTGTGTGTGTGAGCGTGAACATGCACATACCCGTGTGTTTGTGTCTGTGTGTTAGTGCATGGGGACATGTGTGTACATGTGCACGTGTATCTCCAAGTGAGCATGTGGGTAGCGTGTGTACGTATGTGATCATGTGTGTCTGCCTCTGAGTGTGATCGTCTCTGCATGTGAATGAGTGTATACGTGTGTGTTTGTGTGTACATGTATGCAGATGAGTGTGAGCACGTGTCTGCATGTGAGTGAGTGGGTGGGTGTGAGCATGTGTATGTTGCGTGTGTGTCTGTTAGTGCATGGGGAGCATGTGTGTACACATGCACACTTGTCTCCATGTGAGTGTGCATATGTGGGTCATGCATGTTCATGTGATCATGTGTGTATGCTGTGTGATTGTGCGTTCATGAGAATGAGTGATTTTATGGATGTGCATGTAAGTGTGTGTGTGTTTGAGCATGCATGACTGTGTGTTCCCATGTCTCCAGAAGTCCCCCGTGGTGAGTGATTGGGGACGAGAAGTCAGGATATGCTGCAGGGCTGGGACTCCGTGCAGCACCAGGGAAGGTAGGCAGTGGCCAGCAGGCAAGGGGGCCAGGCCCCGTCTGTGTGTGCTCCTGGCTGCGCCCCATGGGCATGTGACCTCTCCCTGAGCTGAGTGTGTCTGCCACAGGCCCGCCAGTGCCTTGGGCTTCTCTGGGACCAACACACAGGTTACTCCTGCATTTCCATTGCGCCTGCTGCTCTGCAAGCCCCTGTGGTTCCCGCAAGCAGAGTCACAGCTGTGGCCCGGCATCTGCTGGGCCGGGGCAGCTCTCCATCTGCCCTCTTGCTTCCTGTAGCCCGCTTGGCTCTTTTTGGCTCTGCAGACATTTCCTGCCTGCACTTTTTCTGACACCAAGTAGCCGTGTTTGAACTTGCTTTCCCTGGAGGCTCCCGTGCGAGGCTGTGAGCACACCAGAGTTCCCACCCCGTGGGCCTGGGGCCTCCTCCAAGTTTGTGTCCCCCGAGACTGTTGCGGGCCTGGACCCAGAAGATAGGCCATCCCTGTCTATATCCCTGGGAGTGTGTGCGATGGTGCATGATTGTAAGCAAGGTTTTCCCAAGTGGCAGGAAATGCTGGGTCTTACCACATGGGCTTTAGGTAATCCTTGTGTTAAGTCAACAAGCAGGTAATTACTCTGTATTTGTGTGATTTCCCTGAAATCATTTCATGATTCATTTGCTCATCCATGTGCTTGAATAGTCATTCAGCAAACATTGAGCAAGCACCTATTGATGCCAGTGGGTATGAGCTGTTGTGCAGGAGCTGGGTTCTAATCGCAGCCGATCACCCCACCCAATCGCTCAGAAGCCCGTTTGCTTATCTGTTCAGGGGGCCTCCTGAGGCTGATCGCCTCCCCAGCGTCTGGGTCTTCTCCCCAAAGTCACACGGAGGGTGAGGGCCGGGAAGAGTGAGGGCCAGAGTTGGGAGCTAGGCTCAGGAGGCAGCCAGGATCTGGCTGTCCATCCCGTCAAGACTCTAGGCTTGCTTCGGGGGGTGCGGGGACCCTTGGGTGCATGGCAGGTACAGCCTCCTGGCAGGCCTCACGTCTTCCTACGACTCCAGAGAAACAGTTTCATCAGGGGTCTTTCCAGACTGATTCTCAGAGCCAGGGCCGTGGCAATAAGGGTTGCCAGCGTTAAGCAGAGAGCGGCTGTGGGACGGCCCAGGACAGGCTCCGCACCACGGTGAGTTTGGCGGAGACAGGTGTGGAGGCCTCCCTCCGAGGAAGGGCAGCCCGCCGGGCCCTCCACCCCACCTGCTTTCACCACAGTGGCTCTGGGCTTCCCCGGGGCCAGGGGGAGTGCGGGGTCAGGACGTTCCAATGCTGGTTTCCCCAAATCTGTCACCCCGTTTTCTTCCCCTGGCACAGTTTGGCTCAGCCTGCAGGAGGGCAGACCAAGGGGCCCTGCCGCCATCACTCCAAGCCTGGAGAAGCTGTCGAGGGGCCCACACACCATCCTCCACCTGGCCGGGGTCCAAACCCCCAACACACTGGAGACCTGGTAGCGCGGCCTCATTCTGAACCCGAGGTACCCCTGAAGGGAGCTCTTTCCCTCCAGGCTGAGCAGCAGGTGGCTGAGGACGGTCCCTCTCTGTGTCCCCACCTCTGTCCTCACCCACCCACTCCGCCCCCAGCTGCAGAAACTCAGACACACACGCCCCACAGCCCATCCCCCTGTTCTCCAAGCCCCTGAGCCTTTGCACACAGTTTTCTCTGCCTCAAGGTGCTTCTCTCATCTCTGCTGGGGTAATTCCAGACCAGCCCATATGGTGACCCTGAGCCTGCACGGCAAGCACAGTCCTCTGCTACTGGGTTTCTTCACCTCTGTGACTACTCCTCCTCTGCCCCCTGTGGCTGTGTGCTGGGGTGGGCGGCTTTTTACCTCTCTCCTCAGCCACCAGCCAGCTAGCACAGAGCAGCCTGCTGCGCTCGTGAGGACCCTTCCTCCGCGGTGAATGAGTGGGAAAGACAGCAGGCTCCCACAGAGACACAGGGTGTGGTGACGAGGCCCGGATCCCGCAGCAGGGGGAGGGTGTTGGGGGGGTGGGTGTATGAGAACTCAGAGGGTTTGCCACCGGTCCAAGTGACTCCAAGAACCATGCCTCCTGGGTCTCCCCATGTGCACCCCAAGCTTCCACCTGGAGGCCAGCCCTTCCCTGCCCCATGCCCCCTTGCCCCACACCCTGCCTCTAGGACATAGGAAAAAGCCAGGCAGGTGGCCCCTCCACACGTGCTGACGTTGGATGGGATAGTTGTCGGGGGGTGCACAGAGCTGTGGCAGGTCCTGAGGTCAGTGTGCATGGGGTTGGGTGAGGCTCCACTCTGCACTGCCATCCGGTCTACAGAGAAGGGAGATGCAGGGCTGTGAACCCGGGAGCCTGGTGGCCATACCACAGATGTTCACAGGGCGTCATATGTGCCGTTTAGGGTCACATGAGCTCACATCCACGCTGCGGTACTTGCTGTCCACAGCACTGACGTCTGCCCAGCCCCACACCAGGGGGCAAGGATCCCGGCCAGGAAGCCTGCAGTGGGAAGCAGGAGAGCCCAGCGCACATGCCGGGGCCGGCATCGCCAAGTCCGAGCGGGTCCCCACGAGCAGCGGTGCGTGCAGTGGGTCTGTGAGCACGGGGTTCCTGTGGCGGCTCTGGCTGCCAGCCCCCTGGAGTAGTGTCAGGGCGGCGCAGGCGGCCTGGCCCCGCTGTGGTCATGCAGCACCGTGTCTACCGTCCAGATGTAGCCGTGGATTAGAGCCCTCATCTCAGGGGTGAAGAGCTCAGGGTCGTGCGGGCGCCGGCCACACCGTCAGAAGCTGCCCTCTTTGTTGTTCTCCATGCACTGCAGACACTCCTCACACGGGGACACGTTGAGGAAGGCCACCATCTCCCGAGCGTGAGCAGCTCCTCCTAGTGCACCACCAGCAGCTGCTTGCTGACCTGCAGCCAGTCCAGCATGTGGTAGATGCACACGAAGTCTGGCCAATCTGCGGGGAGAGACTCACAGGTCGGCCCCGCCTCCTGGGCGCTCAGGCGGGGAGCGGGGGAGGCGGGCTACCAGGGCAGGTAGCCTCTGGGACCAGGCCCTCCTGATGACCGGCGGGCAGTAAGAGCAGCACCTCGGGGCCAGCCTGGGTCACTGGGCCATGTCTGCCTCAGTGGCCGTGCAGCCCCACACAAGGACAGATGTAGCATGTGTGGAGAGAACTGGTTCCCTCTCTCATGGACGGTGAGCGCACTGCCTGCGGGGCCCACGCCAGGGCAGGGAGAGCCACGTGGCCCACACGGCACAGCGGTGTTCTTCTCGAGTGGGAGATGGGGTGATCCTGATCCATGCTCACCTTGCCCTGGGTGATGGGGACAAGCAGGGGCACCGGGAGAAGGGGTGCGGGCCTGAGCACCTGCCGGGGTCTTCCTGTGAAGCTAAGTAAGTGAGGTCCCTGCCTGATGACCACCATGTCCCGTGGGGGTGGCCAGTCCACCCCATGACGCTGATGGGCAGCCCGCAACGTTTGGGGAGGATCTATCCATGAGAGCTTATCCAAGCAAATACAGACGTGCTGGGGCTTTTGTCTTGCTGGGACGGTGTCAATATCCACAAATACAGCTGTGACCATCCTGCCACCTCGGATGGTGTGAGGACCCTTCGCTTTCCCTGGTCTTCACAACCACGCTCAGACAGGGACTGCCTTGGTGTCTCGACTGGGTAAACTGAGGCCCCTGGGAGCCGAGGAGGGACCAGAGCTCAGCCTCCTGCGCCTGGGGTGCCAGCAAGGGGCAAGGTGGGCTGGAGGTGATAGGAGCATCTGCCCGGACAGGGTCTGTGGCGACGGTCCTGCCCACCTGACGGCCCCACACCTGCTGCCTTCTGACTGCTCAGTGTCCCAACACTCGCCACCTGGACCCGTGTCTCAGCCACACTGCAGGGGGGCAGCGGCCGAGCCCGGGCAGGGCCGGGAACGGGTGTCTTTGCACAGGAGAAGAACTGCCCGGCCTCCCCGACCTCCCTCTGCCCACCTTTGCTCTTCCAGTTTCGGTCGGCCGCGTAGCCCAGGTGCCTGGTACACTTGCGGTTGAACTCGGCCACCAGGGAGCTGTATGGGTACTGGATCAGTAGGATGGCCGAGTCGAACCTCTCAATCTCCCTGTGGCCGCTCTCGTGGGTCTTCTCGCAGATGGTGCGCCGGCTGCCAGTGGTCCTTCTTGCCTTTTAACCCTGCGGGGGAGACGTGGGGCCGCTGAGGATGGTGATGGACCCTGCCGTGGCAGCAGGCAGAGCTGAGCGTACCTCCAGGAGACCCCACAAGTCCAGACCCTGCAGGCGCATGCCTCTGGGCATCTGCAAGGCGATTTCCTGCAAGCATCGCCAACAACCCAAGAGGAAGTCATGGCCTCAGGCGTGGCCAGAGTGGGCAGGACACCTGCCAGGATCGCAGGGCAGCACGGGGTTCTGGGCCCCTGGAGCAGCTGTCCCTGTGAGGCCAGGCTTCCAGCCCCCCCCCCCAAGCAGTGGGCCCTGGGGTCCTGTGGTGGGGTCCCAGCCCTCCCCACCCATAACAGAGTCACACATGGGTCAGCAAGACGCTGTGGGCTCGTTCAGCGGTGGCCTTTATGCTGGGGATGGAGGGGCACCTCCCAGGAACTAGGAGTAGGGGGCTGATCAGGGGGTGCAGCCAGATGTCACAGAAGGACCCCCAGAGGGGTGCACTAGAACCTAGACTGCAGCTATATCCTGACAGACCCAGGGTCCGCCAGCCGGGGACCCATGCTCCATAAACAAACATGCATGTCTCCTGGGCTCTTGGGGACAGCGACGAGCCCCAACACCATCTGCTTCATGAGTGGGGGAGGGGGGCATGCAAAGGTGCAGCAGGCAGGGCCAGGTTCTTTGATGCTAGGAAACAAGGCCTCTGAGTCCGGTTTGCCTCCTGGAACCCCTAGTTCAAACAGATCTCTGCCCCAGGCCTAACAACTGTCAGCCTTCGCCGGGGCTCCTACTGCCCAGCACTGGGGACGAGGGAAAGAGGAGCCAGACCACGGGCTGTAAACACGGGATCAGGATCGGGATTGGGTCCCCAGCACCCCAAGACCTGCAGTGTCTTCTGTGTGCGGCGGCCTGTCCCCACAGCAGCTGCTCCGTGTGTCCCATGGGCCACAATCACCCAGGACAGACCGGGTGCCCATGCATGTCACTGGGGGGTCGGTGCAGAGGCCAGCGGCCACCCCACACCAGTCCCATAAGCCTCACAGGGGGAACCCCCAGGGCCATCACACGTGGCCACGCCAGCCACTTGCAGAGCAAGACCACCAGCTGTGCAGATGGCTACGGTCCTCTAGACAAGCCGGTGGCCAGCAGCCCGTGCCATGGGACTCCACGGGCGCCAGGCCACAGCAGGCAGGACTCTGGAACAGGTCATCTGGCCACCCCCCTGGGGGTGCCGGTAACACTCAGAGCATAAGGATGAGCGACCAGCTTTTTTGGCTTCTCCCACCAGACCAGAGCCCCCCGCCAAGGTCAGGATGCTATGGACCTGGGCTTCTCTTCCTAAACCATAGTCCGGTCAGGAATCTGGATGCAACGGGGGTGACACATGACGGTGGACTGACAGCCCTTCACTTGGCTGGGGTTCTCGGTCCTACTCAGCACAGGGAGGCCTCTCACTTCCGCAGGGAGAGACTAAGGGCCACACAACTCCAGGGCCCTTTGCACCCATCTTCAAAAAAACAGCGCTTTGAGGAGCTCCTTCTGGCCTCCCAGAAAATCAGAAAAACGAGCCGGTGATGTCTCACAGAATTACTGCGGGTTCTGCCAACAAAGGGAAATTCGGAAAGTGGTCATAGCCTGGGAGCGTAAGCTGCCAGGATGGATGTCCCGAGTCCCAGGCCAGCCGCAGGGCTGGGAATGTGTTTGCAGTGCTGGTTCCATGGCCCCCAGGACTCCAGGCCCTGTGGCCTTCACTCACCCTTGTTGTACAGGGTCCCATCGAAGCTGTAACTCCCTGTGTAAAAGCAGGTGACGTGCTCAATGAGGTGCCGCGCCCACATGTTCCTGGCTCCTGGGAAGCTCAGCAGAGCCACAAACACCTTGGCCTTGGTGGGCAGAAACCGCCGGTCTGTACAGCGAGTGTCTGAAAGGCCAGAGGCTGACCACCGACCGCCCCACCCGGACCCACCGCCCCCTGTCTCCTGCTTCATCGATGGGGAAACCGAGGTAGTTCCGGGGGGGAGGGGCGGCCACCCAGACTTGTGCCCAGAGAGAGATCCGGGGATGATGAGGCCTCCCACAGCCCGGGCAGGGAGCCCTGGCTCCCCGCACAGCACAGAGCATTCCAGATTCTGCTGGAGGGTGGTGGGGCCCTGCTTCATGGCTCTTCTGCTGTTCCTCAAAGTACCTCCATCCCAAGACCCAGGGAAAGGTCAGGTGTGTCCCGTGTCCAGCTTCCAGGGACAGTGGTGGCCTCCCCTCTCTACCCCAGGATGCATGCAGCCGCACTGGTCTCTCCAAATGCCCAGAGAGCACACACGGCAGACATGGCAGGGAAGGCCCCTCACACCTCATGCCCAGCAGCCGAGCTCACCCTGCACGGGATTCTGGTAGACCTCGCAGTATCCAGCCAGCCTCTGTGCCTTGGGTTCCTGGCCACATAGCGTACTATCCACGGCATCCCAGAGGCTGAACTGAGGCGTGGGGATAAGCACAGTAGCACTCCCAGCCCCACAGGATGGCCAGGGGAAACTTCTGCCGGGGAGCGAGGGGGGAGAAGCATGTGGGGTGCCCACCGGGGCCAGGCCTCCTGGCTCCTGTCAACATGGACGGTGGCGATTCTTCCCGTGCAAGGCACACTAGCATCTGCCTTGACCTCCTGTCATGATCTCAGGGTCCTGGGATGGAGCCCAGTTTAGGCTCTCTGCTCACAGGAAGTCTGCATCTCTCCCTCTTCCCCGCCCTTCCTCTCTTACACAGAGGCTCTCTCTACAAATAAATAAATAGATAAATAGATAAATAAATAAATCCTTCAAAAAAAATAAAAGCTCGTGTTTTGGCAAGCTTTCATGTTGGAATACACTAGAGAGAAATGACACGGGGCGCCTGGGTGGCTCAGTGGTTTGGGCTGCTGCCTTCGGCTCGGGTCATGATCTCAGGGTCCTGGGATCGAGCCCCGCATTGGGCTCCCTGCTCCGCAGGAAGCCTGCTTCCCTCTCTCTCTCTCTCTATCTCTGCCTGCCTTTCTGCCTACTTGTGATCTCTGTCAAATAAATAAATAAAATCTTAAAAAAAAAAAAAGAGAGAGAGAGAAATGACACGTTTTCATTACCATAGCATACTCCCTTTTATTTTAAGCACCTTCAGGTTTGGCTCAGGTATTAGAAAGGAGAGGATTCCCATAAGGAGGGGGGAGCTCCATGAACTGTGCATTTTGGCTGTGTTGGTCTCAGGATGAGTCTTTGTGTGTGGCGGGGGAGGGAGGCAGGGGCAGGGTGACCGTTCCCACCCTGTGTCATCAGGGCCACTGCTGCTCACGGGGCTCAGGGGTGGGACTGAGCCTGTTCATCCCGAAGCCTAGAGTCTCCCCTTTCCTGCACATCACATCACTGTCCAGGGGACCAGTCCCTTGAAGTCTGCCCTACCAAATGCCTAGGTGAAGTCTTTCCTGGGGGACATTTGTAGACACTCTCAGCTACAGAAAACACAGTGAGCTCAGACCAGCAAGGGCCCTGGTGCCCTGTGGCTCTGTGCCCTGGGGATGTCAGGGCCAAGGTCCCCTTCTAGAATCTGTGGGGCTTCCTGGGTCCCAGGCACCCAAGCGAGTGGGCCTCCCCCATCACTGCAGTACCTGTGTGTGCTTCCCAGTTTCTGGGTGGACAGCTGGAAAGGGGGGCCCTGCAGTTTTTAAAATGGACGTGTGTCTTTAGAATCATTGAGACCTATTTTTATTCTGTATTTAAACCCCATTTCCTCTCTGAATTATTTTGGTCACATCAGTTTTTCCATCTTAGAGTGACTACTTTCAAGGGCCTTCTGCTTTGTTTCAGTCATGACATGCCTTTGCTTTTTGATATTGATGTTTGAGTCATTTGACTTTCTTGCTGTTCTTTTTCACTTTATTGTTGGAATTCTCTATTTTCAGAGGGATCTGCTTTTAGCTCTGGGAATGTAGGTTTAGTTAGTCAGTGGCCAATCTTTAATTCTGATTCTTTAGGTCCCTAGATACATGTCCAGAGGGCCATTTTTGGCTTGGCCTACAGTTCTATCAGCAAATGTTCCTATTTATAGTCCCAGACAGCAGCAGGCTCACAGGGAGCCTGGGTGAGTGTCACAGGCTCCCTAAGCTTGTCCTTAAATAATAAATAATAAAATGAAATAAATACTAAATAATAATGATAATAATAAATAAAATAATAAAATAAATTAATTTTAAAATAAAATTAATAAAGGAAAAATAATAAATAATAATTCATAATTAATGCAATTAATAAGAAATAAATAAATTGATAATTCAAGGCAGAATTTTCGGGACCCCTGACTGTCTATGTGTGTTAAGCATCTGCCTTTCCTCAGGTCATGATACCGGGGTCCTGGAATGGAGGCCCGCATTGGTTTCCCTGCTCAAAGGGGAGTCTGCTTCCCTCTCTGCTGCAACCCCTCCCCCTATGCTCTCCATCTCTCTCTGACAAATATGTAAATAAAATCTTTAAAAAATTTTAAGGCAGAATTTTAGAAATAACCTCTAAAAAGACGAGCTGCCTGGGTGGCTCATTCGGTGGAGTGTGTGATGCTTGGTCTCAGGGTTGTGAGTTTGAGTCCGCCCACCCCCCCACGGTGTAGAGATGAATTCAGCTATGAGAAATAACCTCTAAAAACAAAGAATTTTGTCATTTTTTCTACGGATAGATAAAAATCTATATCCACATATAAAAATATGTGAGCCAGGTTATGTTGGGACTCCCGTTACTGAACAATTGGAAAGCATGTTCAACTCCATGGTCACAGACTATCCAAGAACACAGCTGGCTCCTGGCCTGGGGGGAACCGTTTTCAGCTGCTAAACCGCCAGGGAAAGAAAGTCTCTTCCCAGGCCAAGTTTTCAGCCTCTTGAGCCCCCGGAAGCATGTCTGTGGCCTCAGGAGCTCTCATTGCTAGAAGTCTCTGTGTGCCCCTGGTGTGGGTTGGGCCATGAGCAGATGAAAGCTCTGGTACTAGGCCAGCCCTGGACACAGGGAACGGTAGATGCCACCCACTTGTGCAAGCAGGTACAGGGTCCCACCAAACTGCTATGCAGATGAGGAAGAGACTGACTAAGACACAGTGGGGGTGACCTGCCCACTGGGGACCTGACGAGCAGCCAGGAGGAAGAGCAGGATCTAGATGGCCTCACTGTATCAGCGCAGAGGACCTATTCATCCCCAGCTGACTGTTCCAGGCCCCGAAAACGCAAGTTTCCTCTGCTGCCACACAGGCGAGGGGAGCCTCTGAGGCTGCCATCACCCCCTGAGCCGGGGTTTCGAGTGACTGTTGAGGACCTGGACCGGGAAAAGAAAGCTGCTCTCCAGCGCATCCAAGATGCTCTTCGAGGGGACACAGAGGCCACCTGCAGCTGTGGCCCAGCTAGCCCATCCAGTGCCTTGGCCCTGCCTGCTGCAGTGGCTGCTCCGCTGCCAGCCTCTGACTCCCAGGTCACCTCCAGGGACTGCTCCAGTTCTTCCCAGCCTCTCCCCTTGGGGTCTCACCCTGGCTGCAGTGGGAGCAACGTTGCATCTACCCAGGCCCCCTCGATGCCGTCCGGGGACATCACAGCCTCAGTCACAGTCTCCCCAGGGCTGCCTGCACTGCCTGGAGGTAGGGGCAACCCGGGATCCACTGCCCAGGCCCCACTCGGGGCTGTTGGTGGGCAGTGGCCCGGAGCCAGCACCCTTCAAATCTCTCCCGCGCATGGACAGCCGGCAGCTCAGGCTCCAGACCCACTCCAGGCCCTGAGCACGGCAGTAGTCCAGCTGTCCTTGGGCAGTGGCACCCAGGTAGGTTATGTGGTTCCCTTACCCGCATCTGCCTCCCGGGGGACCCGTGCCAGTGCCCAGCCAGGCTCGGTTACCTCCTCTGCTGTCCTCGCCCCTGGCGCAGCTGCTGCCCCTGGCTTGACAGCGGCCCCCCAGTTGCCCAGCGCTGTGTCCCATGCTGGGCCCAACAGCCAATACCCCAGCCCCCGAAATGGCACCACAGTGCCGGCCCCCATCAGCATGGGGCTTTCGGCAGCACCCACAGTTTTGGGGAGAGGAGATAATGTTGCAGGCCTGTGCTCCAGATTAGGGGCTCTCAGCATCACAGCAGCAACAAGCAGGGCCCCAAATGGCCCGCAGGGCTCCAGGGCAAGTCTGGGCCCAAACACAGGGGGCCGCCCACGCCAGAGCACCTTGTCGGGGACCGCTGGAGCCAGCACGATGAACCAGCCTGTGTCGGGAGCCCCGAGTTTCCCTCCCTTCAGTCACATCCCCAGGAACCTGAGCCGGAAGAGGTCCAGATCAGACGGCTACAGCACTTCCAGCAAGGCCGCCTGCAGGGACGGGAGCATCCTGGCCTTTCCTCCTAGTGGCCCCACGTCCCTGGTCAGCAAGGCCCAGAGCAGACTTGCCACCAAGACCCCCTCATCCCCTGCCCTGCGACTGATTAAGTGCAAAAGAGCTGCAACCTGTAATAATCCATCTTCACAGCCCACTGCAGCTGCCCCTGGCTTGGCAGTTGCCGCCCAGGTACTTGGCACTGTGTCCCATGCTGGGCCCAACAGCCAGCACCCCGGCCCCCCAATTGGGACCACAATGCCGGCCCCCATCAGCATGGGGCTTTTGGCAGCACCCCCAGTTTTGGGGAGAGGAGATGATGTTGCCGATCTGTGCTCCAGATTTGGGGCACTCTGCATCTCAGCATCAACGAGCAGGGCCCCAGGTGGCCCGCAGGGCTCCAGGGCAAGCCTGGGCCCGAACACAGGGGGCCGCCCACGCCAGAGCACCATGTTGGGGACCACGGGAGCCAGCACAATGAACCAGCCTGTGTCGGGAGCCCCGAGTGCTCCTCCATCTCGTCACATCCCCAGGCACCAGACCAAGGAGAGGTCCAGATCGGACGGCGGCACTTCCAGCAAGGCTGCCCACGGGGATGGGGGCATCCTGGCCTCTCCTCCTAGCACCACCGCCTTTGTGGTCAGCACGGCCAACACCAGCCTTGCCACAAAGACCCCCTCATCCCCTGCCCAGAGATTGACTAGGTGCCAAAGAGCTTCGCCGGGCAAGAAGCCATCTTCCTGCACATCCCAGGCCACTGCCGCTGGCCCTGCCTTGACAGCGGCCCCCCAAATGCCCTGCTCTGTGTCCCATGCTGGGCCCAACAGCCAGCACCCCGGCCTCTCAACTGACACCACAATGCCGGCCCCCATCAGCATGGGGCTTTCGGCCGCACCCCCAGTTTTGGGGAAAGGAGATGATGTTGCCGATCTGTGCTCCAGATTTGGGGCACTCTGCATCTCAGCATCAACGAGCAGGGCCCCAGGTGGCCCGCAGGGCTCCAGCGCAAGCCTGGGCCCGAACACAGGGGGCCGCCCACGCCAGAGCACCCTGTCGGGGACCACGGGAGCCAGCACAACGAACCAGCCTGTGTCGGGAGCCCCGAGTGCTCCTCCCTCTCGTCACATCCCCAGGCACCGGACCAAGGAGCGGTCCAGATCGGCTGGCGGCACTTCCAGCAAGGCTGCCCGCGGGGACGGGGGCGTCCTGGCCTCTCCGCCTAGCACCTCTGGCTTTGTGGTCAGCCCGGCCCAACCAGCCTTGCCACCAAGATCCCATCATCCCGTGCCCCGCACCTATGAGGACGTAAAAGAGCTGCACCGTGCAAGAAACCATCTTCTCCCCCATCACAGCCCACCTCCTAAGGCCCCAAAGGGAGAGGCTCGGCTGAGCCAATAACTACCTGGGGACGTATCTAGTGGTGTACTTCCATGTGACACCGGTGCAAGACTAGTGTGGAACGGGAGACACAAATCAAGCCTGGTACTGGAGCAAGACCGGACTCTCAGCCTTCTTTCCAATATTGGGAAAACTTCCCAATCCCTGACCTACCATTTTTAAGGAAGGTGGGGGCCTGAAGCCTCGTCTGTGATCCCAGGGGCCATGGGCCTTGGGGCAGTACACGGAGATCGGGTCCCTTTGGCCTCCCGTCCCACAGCTCCTGGGACTCCTGCCGCTGCCCACAGATTTCCCCTCCCCTCTCCCCACGTTCCTCTCAGAACCTTTATAGTGTTCATCTCATTAATTAAAGCCTGTTCTAGTTTCTCTGCATAGCTCTCTTGAGTCTCCTCTGTGGGTCATGTGGGCAAAAGTTGGGGGCCGAATGGATGCTGGCATGGGAAGCCAGACGCCACCGTTTCCAGGTTCCCGTGGCCCAGCGGAGCGGGTAGGGCTGGAAGGACAGACCCTTGAAGAGTGAGAGTAGGTTTTCCGTTTCGGGGATGGGCCTGGGAGAACCCTGGCCTGGGGAGGGCAAACTGGGGAGACTCACCCTTGCCTATTGGAAGCGCTGCTCCTCTCCCACTGGGGACCCCATGGAATCTTCTTGCTTCACAGCCCGAGGGCGATGGAAAGACACTCCTGGCCCAGAGTATGGGTCTGGCATCCAAGACTGTGGCTCAGGGCAAAGGAGGACAGCTTCGCCTTGAGGGTATGACCGCTCCCTGAGCGCTGAGTGACATCCCACTTCACACAAGCACCAGGCCTCCCTCTGTGCATCTCCTCCCTCTGCCAGGCATTTGGGGGCCCCTTCCTGATGGCACTCAGGAGAAGAATGAGGAAGAAACAAGTCCCCTGGGAGAGGGCGGGAGCAAGGACGGCGCGGAAAGGACTGTCACCCCCAGAACTCCTCAGTCCCACAGTGATTAGATACAAGATCACAGCCAACGAGCGAGGAGGTTATACATGAGTCTTGAGTCTTGTAGGTCAACCAGAAGGAATGGGAGTCCTACATCGACCACAGTCTTGCCGGTAAACGGAGTAGGCTGTGCCTGGCCCAGCAGCATGGAATTTTTGGCGGAGAAAAACTCACTCATATGTTTTTAGCTAAGTTTTATCAAGGCCTGAGACAAAAACCATAAACTAGTTTATGCCATAAACTAGAAATTCCCAATCTATCAGGGTAGCACACCCATCAAGGACAACACAATTATTAGTAGATCAGAACATTCTGCGGGTACCGCCCATTATCTGTGTTGAATAAATGGAAGATAACAAGAGTCAGGTGGAGCTCTCTACTACTTTGTTGAATCCTTAAAAGGGACACTTGCAAACAGGTGCCAGAAGCACTAGGAAGCCTGATACCTTTGAAATTCACCAGCAGATAAGAAAGGCAAGCATCCTAACTGCACCCCTCCTCTGTTTCAGTGCATTGCTGCAAGAAAAACTTTAGAAATTTCCTTTGCTTTTTTGGACAGGGTCAAGACTTAAGACTTCTAGCCCAGATATCCATTACACACTCCTTGTAAAACCCCTCATCCAAGATCCACTCCACTAAGGAGCACACTCCCAAAGCAAGAGTTAGCTACACTCCCAGTCTAAAAATATTTACTCCCCTAATTGAAATATTTACTGAATCTGAAAAACAGTGTAACCACTCTATAGTTGTCATATCCTTTTATGAGGTCAAGAAGAACACAGAATTGCATAACTAGACGAGAGCATAGAACAGTATCATCAAAACCAAGTATTCAAGGAAAACACCCACCAACTGTTCAAAAGTACAAGGTCACGAGTATAAAATAAAGGGGAGCTGTCCTAAGACCATATGCTAATGAAGCCATGTCCTGCATTTATTGTACATGGAGTTTGGGGCTTGTCAAAACAAAGCCCTCCTGCCCACCAACCCAGGTTCTTCCTTGTGGCTGATGGCATCTTGTTAGAAACATCTTAAATTTTTAAAATGCCCATCACCTGCTGCCAAACAAGCCTGATAGTTTCAAGTGAACTGAGCTACACCACATAGTTCTGAGCATGGAACAGGAAAAGGACGGTTTTAAGAAATAAAGTGGAATCCTCAAAAAATTCCACAGGGAGTGAGCAGTCAATCTAGATAACTTTCCATCTGCCCAGCTCAGACATAATCTTTAAAAAAAATTAGTTTTACATGGCTTTCTGGTTTGTTGACACAAGTAACTTAATAAAATTGTTTTGCTAACACCCTGATTATTTTCCCCTTTGAACTCACACAGTATCTACATATTCCATTAGTTGCTTTTAATACTTCACTTGTCCTTTAAAAAAATCTGACTTTTAAAAGGAAGAGAGGGGTGTAAAGATATGCAGGTAAATACAATAAGTGCTTTTCTCTAAATAAGCTGCCAGCATGTTCATTGCTGTATTGCTTTTATTAGTAAAATATTGGAAGCACCTTAAATAGTTTTCATGAGGGAACTAGCTAAATAGTTATTGATATATAAAGGACTGCAATACAACTACTTTTTTTTAAGTAGCTCTATCTGTACTATCATGAAAGATTTCCATTACAGTATTCAGTGAGAAAATTAAGTGACAGAACAACATGTATAAATGTGAAACCATGAATGTAAAAAACAAAAATATATTTGTGTGCTTGAACGTTTGGAAGGATTTTACCAATATCTGAGAAAGAGATGGATAGAAGGGAATTACTTTTTGCTGTATACCTGTCTATGATATTTGTTTTTACTACAAGTAAGAATCAGATTGTAAAATAAAGAAAACTGTAAACCTAGGAAAAGACTCTAAGTGCACAAAAGATATACATAGGAAAATGGATATTTATATTTTCCAGTATGCTTTTTAAAATCTACTCTCTAGAATTTTATATCATGGGACATATTATATATACCTTTTAAATAAAGTAAATTTTCTAAAAAAAAAAAAAAAAGAGTGCATGCAGAGGGGGCAGAGGGAGAGAAGGAATCTCAAGCAGACTCCATGCTGAATGTGGAGCCCAATGCAGAGCTCAATCCAACGACCCCGAGATCATGACCTGAGCCAAAATCAAGAGCTGGACACTGAACAGACTGAGACACCCAGGCACCCCCCAGAGGCAACTTTAGATCCTTATCAGTGACCCTGAGCCAGCATGTCTCACCCTCAAAGTCACCCCACCCTGGACTCTGCAAACTGCTTCTCTGTTCACTAGGTGGCTGGGAGCTGAACTCTGCTGAGAGGCTGCACCAACAGGAGATTAGAGGCCCAGAAGGAAGACGGGATCTCCCCCTCCCCTCTGTGTCTTGTCCACATTGCCTAATCTAGAAGCCTAGACTGGGTGCCTTCAGCCCCAGTTCCAGCCCTGGATTCCAGTCTGCAGTGTTCCTGGTGCACATAGACCTAGCCTTGTTCCTGCCCCTTCAGAGATGACAGCTCCAGCGGAACTGGGAGCCCATCTCCCAGCCCCCAGGGCCACCCTGGGGCTCAGGATGCCAGCACCCAGGCTCGAGTTTCAACTCTGCAGGGTGCCTGGTCCAAACTTCAGGTTTTTTTTTCATTAACAGTAAAATACACACCATATGGAGTTTACCACTGTAATCACTTTAAGCGTACAGTTCAAAATTGTTAAGAGCATTCGCGTGGTGGGTGCAACCAAATTCCAGAACTCTTCTCATCTTACAGAATGGAAGCTTTATTCCCATTGAACAGCAACTCCCTATTTCTCTGTCCTCCCAGGCCTGGGCTGTCACCATTTTACTGTGTATCCATGATTTTGACCACTGTAGGTATTTACGTAAGTGGCATTGTACAGTAATTGTCCTTTTGTTACTAACTTATTTCCTTTAGCATGATATCCTGAAGATTCATGCATGATGAAACAGGTGTTGGAGTTCCCTTTCCTTTTAAGGCTGAAAATTATCCCATTGTGTGTATGGGCCACATTTTGTTTATCTGCTCACCATCCATGAACCCCTGGGGTGCTTCTATCTTTCGCCTGTGTGTAGTGCTGTTGAGAACACAGATATACAAGTATTTTTGAGATGCTGCTTTCAATTCTTGGTGTGTACCCAGAAGTTGAATTGCTGTATCATATAGTTATTCTAGTGTTAATGTTCTGAGGAATTCCTAAGTGTGAATAACTCCAAACTTTCCCCTCTGTGCTCCATGCCATAGGGGTGGTCGCTTGTTCCCCTTGTGTTGTTTTCATTATTTTTAGTTCCTCAAAAATTCTTTCTATTCAGTTGTGGATAATTTTGTTGCCTATTAATTTTTGGAAGATAAACTTTAGAACCTAATGTTTACTTACAGGATATCCAGCTTGGGTTGGGATTGAACTTGAGTACTCCACAGCATCCTGACTGGGTTCTAACAGCAATGCCCATTCCACCAGCTGAGTGAAAGACACCAATACATGACATACGCGTGACAGATGAAGGACACTCAGTACATCATCCGTAGGTTTCTCACAGCCTGGGTTCCCCTTGCTTAGGTCTGGAACCATGTTCCAGCCTTATCTCCAGTCTGGATTCCTTTCTTCCCCCTCCTTTTTAAAAAAAGATTGTGTTGGTGGTTGGGACCCTGGCCAGGTGGATGATGGTGTGTGGGCCCCTCGACAGCTTCTCCAGGCTTGGAGTGATGGCGGCAGGGCCCCTTAGTCTGCCCTCCTGCAGGCTGAGCCAAACTGTGCCAGGGGAAGATGGGCCTGGGCCGTCCCACAGCCGCTCTCTGCTTAACGCTGGGAACGCTTATTGCCACAGCCCTGGCTCCGAGAATCAGTCTGGAAAGGCCCCTGATGAAACTGTTTCTCTGGAGTCGTAGGAAGACGTGAGGCCTGCCAGGAGGCCATGCCTGCCATGCACCCAAGCGTCCCCGCACCCTCCAAAGCAAGCCTAGAGTCTCGATGGGATGGACAGCCAGATCCTGGCTGCCTCCTGAGCCTAGCTCCCAACTCTGGCCCTCTCTCTTCCCGGCCCCCAACCCCCGTGTGACTTTTAGGAGAAGACCCAGACGCTGGGGAGGCTGGGAAGGGCACCGGAATGGCTGGAGGGCCAGGCCCACTGACCCTTGGGCCTCCCACCCTCCTGCCCAACCTGGAATCAGGACAGCATCAGCCGGACCCCCCGGTAGATGGTCCATTTCCTGCAGCAGGTCCGCAGAGACCTCCCTTCCTTCCCCGGGGAAGAGCCAGCTGCTGCAATAGCCTTGTGGCTTACAGGGGACCTCAACCAGACCTGCAGATGAGTAGAAAGATGGGTTCAGTGTACACCCAGGTCACGCTGAGTCAGTTCACATGGTTGGGTGCCCTACAGGGGGCTGGTGCTCCCGGGTGTCTGATGAGCAATGACATGCAAAGGCCCTGTGGCTGGTTCTTCTTGTGGAAGAGCCTGGAGGCACGGAAAGGGCTCTGGCTGTCCGTTGTGCAAGTGAGGCCTCCTAGAGCTCTCAGCTTCTCCATCAAGTGGCTGCTGCGCCCCTAAATGAAACAGAAGGATAGACAGGCTTCCAGACGCCGGGAACAAAGCTGCTTAATTATGTGAGCATCTTGTAACGAAGCCTCTTGCAGCTAAAATTAGATCCCGAGTGCATGAATGTGTGATAATGTTTGCACGCCAGAATTCACTTTCCCCTTAAAACATGAGAGGAGCTCCCTGGTTCCTGGGGGGCCCTCAGCGGGGAGATGGGAGTGCTGAGGGGTGTCTACATGTCTACAAGAATGCTTGGGGTAGAGGTGTGTCTCCTGCACCTGGAAGCTCACCAGGGCTGTTGCAGTGTGCTTTGTGGGGGTCTAGTGGGAAACTGATGGGTCTGGGCCCCTAGTGCTCACTGTTCCCATCAGGACCAGTAGGCCGGAATGAGGTCGAAATGGAGTGGAAGGCAGAGCTTGAGCCAGGCAGGGCCATGCCCTATTCCCCTCCGTTTCCCTCCCCAGCAGCCCTGGTGCCCGGGGTGGGGTTATTTAAGGTCATTGTCATCTCTGGGGTGGGGCCCCAGCTGGGCGCAGTCCAGCGGCTCCTTCCATCTCTCTGGCTACAGTGGTTTTGGGGATGGTTGCATGAGCTATGGACACGTATACACTCATTCACATGCAGAGACGATCACACTCACAGGCAGACATGATCACATACGTACACACACGACCCACATGCTCACTTGGAGATACACGTGCACATGTACACACATGTCCCCATGCACTAACACACAGACACAAACACACGGGGATGTGCATATTCACGCTCACACACACATGATCAAAGTCACACACACCGGCACCTACTCAGAGGTCTGTCCAGCTCCACAATACAGACAGGAGGGTGGGTCTTGTGGGCATCCTGAAGGCTGCGGAGGCCCCTCCCTCCAGAGCCCAGACTTTGTTCCCCCATCTGTGCTGCCTTTAATGCTCTCAGGTTTAAACCCCCTTGGCTGGAGGACAGCTGGACAGTCAGTGCTCACTCTCAGGTGGGTCCTTCTGCCCAGGGTGACCCGTATGGCCGGGTCAATGCCCTCCAGGAACCCCACGCCTGCTGCCTTGGGAAGTTGTTCATTTGGGCTTCACGATGGGAGGAAGCTGAACAATCATAAGAATGCGTTTCTGCAAATTTTGGATTTACCTAAAGACACAAGCATGTGCCTATTAAGCATGGGGGAAATTATCAGCGAATGTTTTAAAATGACCAATAAAAAGGAAAATACCATTGCTCGTTGTTTTTTATGGATCCTAATGTTTCTTTTCTTTTCTTTTTTTTTTTTTTTTTTTGATGGAAACATCAACAAACTCCCCTCCTAGATGCCGGCCACTAATGACACAGCCAGCACATGGTAATGCAGGCACGCGGGTGCCCGCCTGTCATAATTCATCTTCAAAACTGTAATTGGCCCAACAAAGAGCACAATATCACTCTGCAAAGAGCAGATTCAATAAAAAACCAATTTCACTCTCTTTTCCAAAGCAACACGCTGGGGACAGGAGCTCTTAAGTACATATCAGGTCGCTTCTCCGATTGCCACTCTCACCCCAATTTGATGAATTCTCGCCTATTTATTGAGGACCTACTCCACTGGAATCATTAGTTAGGTACTGGAGGAAAGCAAAGTTTGAGGCAAATTCCCCATGGCCAGGAAGCACAGTCAGGTGGGGAAGGAGATAAGTTACACTGTTATGAAAGCCCCAGAAGAGAGGCAGTGTGGGTGACTCCTGCCAGGGAATCAGGGAGGGCTTTATGGAGGAGGTGGCATTTACACGTGATGGAGAGGCAGGAAGAGGGTGGGCAGGAGCTCAGACTAGCAGGGGGGCAGTTTTAGCGGAGTGCAGGGGGTAGTGCGGGAGTGTGCGGAAAGGCAGGTGAAAGGTCCCTGATTGTGGAAGAAGCAGGTGTTGAAATTTGTAGGTGAAACCTGAGCCCCCTTCCCCTCCTGCAGCAACCTGCCCCCTGCCAGGCCCAGGGTGGTCCAGCTCCCTTGGCTGCAGGCCTGCCCCCAGGAGCCCAGAAGGGAATGCAAAGGACTCAGCCAATGCTGCTAATCAGAGGAGGTGGGGGCGGGGAGGGGGGCGGGGGGGGGGCTGTCACTGGGGTCACTGCTCACATGGGGCACAGGCCCCACAGTCAACCCCACAGCAGGAGGCGCTTCCAAGACAAAAGATTTTGGAGCATTTACTGTTCAGTGCTTCTCTCCACCTCTGCTGCCAACATTCCCCTCCTTGAATGTTCAAATGCCCCAGGAAGAGACACTGAAGAGAAATGTTCAGGGGCACAGGAGGGAAATGCTAATGAGAGCCACAAAGCAGAATCCCAGGGAAGGGGAGGTCTCCTGAAGGAGTGGCAACCAGGGTACCTTGCTAACAGGGAAGTCGATTTGGTGACTGGGCAAGAGACTGTCAGAAAAGCGGGGCCCGGGGAACAGAGGCCGGGTGGCAGCCAAGGGTGGTGGGAAGGAGACCCACGCTGGTGCAGGTCTGCTCGCCCGCCGGCCATCCAGACCTCCACGGGGTATTTGCTAACAGACCGACTGACTGTGGGAAACTAGGGGTCACAGCTTCTCTGCAGGGGAAGGCAGGTGCTGCTGGGACCTTTCTGTCCTGGAGGATCTTGGCAACATGTGGAATGTGTCCCTCAGGAACGCCCCACCTACACCTGTGGCTCTCACCTTTCTGGGGCAGAAACCCGGACTTGGGGGATCTGGGAGATATTTGCCCTTTCCCTCCCCATGCACATTCCACCTGTTGCCCACTCCGTGTGTCCCACTGCTTCTCCTGCGTTTCTCTGCTCCCCCTACCCCACCCAACTACCCCATGGTTTCCTCTGGGACAGACTGAATCTCCAGTTTGGAGGATTCACTGCCTCATTCTAGATCTTACTTCTCAGCCTTCCCCCAGCCCCATGCCCCTCCCAAGCCCCACAGCCCCTCCCCCAGCCCAGAGTTCCTCCCCCAGCCCAGAGTTCCTCCCCCATCCCCAGAGCCCTTGCCCAGGCACCACAGCCCCACCCCTGGCCCCATGCCCTTCCCAGGCCCTCAGCCCCTCCCCCCATCCCACAGCCCCTCCCCACAGCCCTGGTCCAGGCACCACAGCCCCTCTACCCCACCCCACAGCCCTTTCCCAGGCACCAAAGCCCCTCCCCCATCCCCAGAGCCCCAAGGCCAGGCCCTGCTCCCTCCCTGCCCTTGGGAGGGAGGTGCACCATGGTGGTTCACATGGGTGGATTATGTGACCTGTCTGGGCTAATGAGCTATTCTTGATGCAATGCCTCCAGAGGCTTGCCACTTCCTTGTGCCCTGGAGTTGGGCAAGCTTTCATTCCTGGGATCCCCCGAGAAGGTTATGCACCAGGCAGAGGCGCCACTTCAGATATGGCCTCTGCAGAAACCTGAGGAAAAGACCCAAGTCTATTCAGGAGCCTAAAGCCATGCCCCACTCGCCCGCCCCAGAATGAGGGTAGCCCAGATCAGCTGTAGCGAGGTGAACCCGCAGAACCCTGGTCATGAGAAGAAATAGCCTTTGTCTCAAGTCACTGAGGGTCGGATGCTTTGTTACGTGGCGTGGCTGCTCGGTTTGCGAGCTGATGCAACCCTGGTCATCCAAGCTCCCCCCCTTCCTCCTTAAGCCCAACTGTCATAGGGATGGTCGCTGTAGCAGGAAAGACTTCCCCATTAGAGATATTCTGACTTTCTTCCAGAGGCTTAATCCTTAGTTCACGTGCCAACATACGGAGATCCATGCTCAGCCTTAGCAGGGGTGACAAGAGGCAAGAGCGGGGTGGTTCTGCAGGAGGCTGAGACCTACGCCCTTTCTTCGAGAGTGAGAGAGCAGGGCCAGAAGCCAGCAATCACATGGCAGGGTACCGGCCACGTTTCTGACCCAAGAGCAGACCACGGGGAGACAAAGTCATCATTCTGCAGATGCCCGTGTTTCTTCTTAAGACAAATTATCTCTATTTTTTTAAAAATCCCCAGTAATTACGAGTATCCCTTCTTCTGTACACACCGCATGAGCCAGTGAGGAACTGGAATGCAACACAGCCTTCCCATATGTCAGTTCCAGTTACGCCTTCTTTTAAAGCGTGTTCTGTGCATCCTTCTGGAAGGAGGTGAATGAAATGTTCTTGTAAATGGACAAATGATTCACGGGATCATGACTACTTCTCACCAGCTGCATCAATTCTAGGCAGCGATGGGACTTGGTGAGATATTATTTACAACTTGTTAAAAACACTCCTTGAGACACTTCGGGCCTTGTTCGGTCCTGGTGAGCTCAGCTGCACGTGGCTGGGATGGCAGTCGGCCGAAACTGGTCCTCCCGGCACACCCACGCTGCCTGGGCCCAGAGGAACTGCATGCCGGCATGGGGAGGCTTCTGGAACTCTTTCCTCTGAGAGGGAGGACGGGGAAGCCTGAGAAATGCACGGGACTTTACCGGGCCATCAACGAGGCATTCGATCAGGCATCGATCCAAGTGACATTCTGTCTGGTGATGGGGTCACAGCTACACAGGGCAAAGGACAAACACACAGTCCTGCTCTCAGGTTGCCTATGGTCTCACAGAGATATGGTTCCCCGTCTCTTAGGTAGTCTTCAGGAAAGAAATGACCTGACTTGCCTGTCCCTTAATCTCCTCCTCCGTCAAATTATGAAAATGAAAATGGTCATCACATCCCAGGACGGTGGGGACAGCCACGTCAGCCAACACATGTCCACCATACCCCCTTGTTCCCTGAGAGGACCCTGAGCTTGTTGGGGCGGCCATGCTTCCTGATGACAGCTCACCTTCCCAGGCTCCCTGAGGCCACGTGGGCCACGCGCCCCGGTTCCTGTCCGTGAGCACAGATAGAAATTTTGGTGAGCGCATTCCTTTCTGAGTAAAAGGACAAAGTTTCGCGAGAGACGCTGCTCATTTGCCTTCTCTCCAGAAACACCTGAATGGAACCTCTGACCACGTGGGACCAAGGGGACAGTGACGGGCTGGAGGGGCCTTGGGCTCCAGACGTGCTCCTGGGCACCTGTCAGCTGTGTTCTACTTAGTTCCAGACAGCTCTTGCTTCAGCAGCTGTCTCACGGGCGAACGTGCTCTGGACAGTGTGAGCCCACAGACTACAAGGCGTGCGGGAAGCACTCCTTGGGGCCGCACTGTGTGGTTACTGATGCCGTGAGCACCCAGCACGGTGGCGTGGTGAGCGGGTGCGGACGCCAGATGCTTCATGGGGCCTGCAGTCCCAGCCAGTGCCACGGGCTCTGAGCCTCAGAGGTCTTTCCAGGCGGACCCCTCTGCTCCTCCCAGCTGTCCTGCCCTCCACGGGGCCTCTACATTGGCCGTTCCAGGAGGATCCAAGCCGGAGCCCTGGCTTCCGTCCTGCACGAATCGTCCGCCTCGCTTATTTCCAATGGGGGTCTGCTCCCAGCTCACTCCCAGATGAGAACCTCCCGGAGGGACCCCTCACCATCAGTAGCCCCTTGACGCTCCCATCCTTCGGGCCCGAGTGCCGACACTGCCAAGGACATTTCAGCAAGGCCTGGGGAGACACAAAACATACCTCACTTTCAAAAATTCAATCCTAAAAAAAAAAAAAGAACCATGCAATGTTTGCTTTTTTACTGTGATATATTCTTGTTAACTTCAATATAAAAATGTTTTAACTTCCCTGCTGATGGGAAGAATTAATTGTATTCGAGGAAGATGCTGGGTGTTCAGCCGCAGTTCTGCGCACCCCCTCAGAGGGTGTTCGGGAGCTCCCTGTCCTGTTGTCCATGGGACGTGGGTGCCCTCCTGTGACCCCTTGTTCCACACACCGTCCCGTCCTCATGGAGCGTCTTACCTCCCTGGCCACTGGCAAACTCCTGGGTGTGCTCCCGTCTGAGCGTGCCCAGCAGGCCGGCTGTGCTAACCGCTTCGGCCTCTCGTCCCACCACACACCTGTCAAGCACAGGGAACATTCTGTCATCGTGGAAGGCTTCCAGTTACTTGGGTGTGACCAACGATCCCCACACCTAGAGACCCCTCCTCCCGAGGGGGACAGGTGCCCCAGGAGCAAGCAGGCACCAGCTGCCTGGACGCGCCTCGGTACCACAAGCGGGGAGGCGTGAGGACAAAGAGAGCGTCTGAGAACGGATGTGCCGGCCGGTGACGTCCCCACGCACCCTCCCAAGCCGTCTCTGCCCCGCACCAGAGTGTGGACGTTGAGGCTGGGGCAGGAGGGCAGGGAGGGACCTGCTTGCTGCTGGGAGGGACCCAGCACGGAGGGACCTGTCTCCGGCTCCCCGTCCCTGGTATTTCTTATCCCCAACCCCACACGGGAAACAGAGTGCTTGGTGTTCATTCTGAGCGCAGGTCAGTGGTCTGTACAGGAAACCGGGATGGGCCCTGGTGTTGGCCACATCCCCCCAGAGCCACTTCTGTGTTCCCCACTCTCAGGGGCCCAGCAGAACAAGGGGGGCTCTAGGCGTCTCCCCCAAGCCCCTCCCCTCGGCCCTCTGGAGGGGCAGGCTGTCCTCCGGGATCTGTCCATGGCTGTGGGCTAAGTGTCCGAGGTCTAACAGCCCCTCGTCTGCCATTAAGAGCTCCGTTATGGGAGCCTTCATAGCAGGTGTCATTGAACAGACATTAAGACCCAACTGGCCATGGTTAAGGGGACCATTAGCACATGCCTGATGTTTGCCCTGACAAAGGGTGACCCAGCCAAGCACTCATGTGATAATGGGCTGGGAAACACTCCCTGGGGTGAAGAAACAGGATGGGGGGGCGGGGAGGGCACGCCCTGCCTGGGGCCCTCAGAGCATCTGAGGACTCTAAGTCAGTCTCGCCCTGGCCTCCCTGGGTCTCTGGCGCTCGACCAAGGAGGTGGGGACCGCTGCCTGCCCCACCAGCCAGAGCATGCTCCGGGGAAGCCTGCCTTGTGACGGCAGGACAAGGGGCCACGCTGCCTCAGTTTCCCCTGAGCTGACGGGTCTTTGGGAGCCGAGACCAGCGTCAAAGCGAGCCGAGCTCATTTATGCTTCTGTGGGTCTGAAGGGGGCAGGCCCGTCAGGGCAACGACACCCCACCTCCAGCGGAACTGCGCATCCGCACAGGTGGCCGGCCCCACCGACCCACTCTCCCACCTGCAGCCTTCCATGACCAGGAGGCGGCGCAGTGTGGGGTGCAGACGGGCGCTTTGGGTTCAGGTCTCCCTGGGTTCGACGCCCAGCTCTGCCCCCTGCGAGTCAGGCTCCTCTTTTCTGTTCCCTTGGGGCGCTGCGCACACCATCCCTCTGGCCGCCCAGTTCCCTCTGCTCTGTGTTCATGCCTGCACCTGCTGGAGAGTGGAGAGCCCAGGGTCTCCTGGACCCTGCCACTCCCCAAGGGAGCAGACACCCCCTAAATCACGTTCCATCCATGAAGGTCCCTCCCCTGGGCCACGCCCAATGGCGAGCACAGCCGGAGACTATCCGCAAAGCCACCAACCTGCCCGCTGACCAGACCTCGCGCCCCCACCTGCGTACCCAGCACCGGCCATGTGCTCAGCTCACTCCTGCCATGCTTTCTGCTCCCAGCGCCCCAGGTACCACTTCCTCCTACCTGCTCCTCCTCCTCCCCTTTCTGAGCCCTTCCCTGCCCCCACCCTGCCTCCTCCCAGGCGGTCCCTCCCCATGAACCTATGGCTCCCCATAGCCTCCATGTCCCTCAGCCTATAGGCCCCTTCTGCGGGGCATGTGCCTTCAGGACCCTGCCTCGGGCAGCCGGGTCCTCCTCCTCCTCTCTCTCTGCCATGTGCTGTGGTGACCAGCAGTGTATGTGAACGTGCTCTTGCCAGACTCACCCCAGCCCTAACTGAACATCAGGTGCACTCTACCCGCCCGCTGAGCCAGTCCCAAGGCTGCGCCCTGCCAAAGGGGTGGGAAGGTCAGTACACCTTGTGCAGGGCCTGTAACCTTGCACACTTAGCCCCCAGCCACGGACAGCCTATACTTCCCCATGCCTGGAGTGCAGGGTACTCCCACGGGCTGCGGCCAGCCAAGTCCACAGTGTTTCCCGTGGGTCATCCAGCCCCTCTCACGTGCACAAGTGCCTCCTCTAAGATTTCTCATTCCCCGTGAGTGGTGGCGCTTTTACTCTTAGGACCGTGCTCACTGCGTCAGACATCGCGGTCCGGAAGGGGCTGAACAGTGGCTGCTAGAGAGGCATGTCTGCGTTCACCACTCTGCAACCTGTGGCGGATACCTTTAACGGGTCTTGCCTAATGTAAATAAACGAAGGATCTCAACGTGAGACAGTCCTGGATCATCCCCCAACCCAGACACAAGCATCCTTTCCAGATACACACACACAGGACAGGACACACGGACACAGAGACAGATGGAGGGAAGCAGCCATAACCACGGACACTGGGGCCACAGCAGCTGTGCAGGGCCAGACAGACCCTGCCTCAGAGCCTGGCCTGAGTGGCTGCTGTGGCCTCGCCTCACGCATGGACATACGGCCCCCCCCGGGACACTGATTCCGTATCCCCCAGGGACACTTAAGGGGCAGCGGGCAGCTTGTTAGAGTCTCGTGGGTACTGAGGGGCTGAGTCCCAGCCTCCCCGTGAAATGGGGGGGGTAGTTGGTATAAACAACCCTTTGCCCCCTGGGTTGCTGTGGACTTAAGGGTGTAGAAGAATGGACCCATGGACAGCAGGGAGGGCCCACGTGGGACACAGGGTGTGAGTGGAAGTCACCTGCTCTAACAGTCCGTCTGCGGGGTCCCCAGCTCAAGCGCTCTGGTCTCCGGGGTCTCTGGGCTCACACGCTCTGGTCTGAGGGATTCCCCTTCTCATGCACTGTGGTCTGCAGGGTCACCCGCTCTCGTGCTCTTGTCTGTGAGGTCTCCCGCTCATGCACTCTGGTGTGAGGGGTATCCTGGGCTCCCGGTCTCTGGTCTGTAGGGTCCCTGGCTCACCCGTACTGATCTGCAGAGTCCTCTGCTCATGAGCCCTGGTCTAGGGGGTCCACCGCTCACGTGCTCGAGTCTGTGGTGTCTCCGGCTCGTAAGCTCTGGTCCGCGAGGTCTCTCCAACTCTGCACTCTGGTCTGCGGAGTTTCCGTGGCACATGCACTCTGGTCTGTGGGGTCCCCTGCTCACGAACCCTGGTCTGTGGGGTCTCCTGCTAACGCACTCTCATCTGTGGGGTCTCCCCAGCTCTCGTGCTCTAGTCTGGGGGGTCTCCCCAGCTCTACACTCTGGTCTATGGGGTCTCCCCAGCTCATAAGCTCTAGTCTGCAGGGTTTCCCCAGCTCACTAACTTTGGTCTGCGGGGTCTGCCCCTCATGCACTCTGTGTCCACCCCGCCACACAGCACGTGTTTCCTAGCCACCACACTGCTGACACTCCCTGCTGAGAGGCTGTCCTGGGCTCTGTAGGATTTGAGTGGTGTCCTTCTACTGCATTCGCCCCGGCTTGGCTCCCTGTCATGCGGAACGACCCTGGCTGACTCTGGCCCAGGCTGGGAGACACCGCTGCCCTGGTGGAGAACAGCCTACTAGGTGGAGGGGCCAAGACTTCAGAACCTGGTGCTCCTGAGTGCAGTGGGCTTGGGATGCAGGCAGGGGTGCAGGGTGGAGCACTGGAGCCAGCAGATGGTTAGCAAAGGCCCAGGGGTGGGCAGGCCATGCAGGCTGTACACAGACAGGGACCCGGATCACCCTGGACAATGGCACCAGCTGCACAGTGACTGCAGGTGCTTCGTGAAGCCGCAATGTGACGGGAACCATCTGCCCGTCACGGGGTTGGCTGCCCCGTGGCTGTTCCTGCTGTTCCAGCCAGCGGAGTGAACCCTTAATGGGATGCGGGACAAAAAATCTCTTCACGGGGCTGCAAAGCCTCCCAATCAACTCTTCAAATAAGAGGCACACGCCCAGGATGGGGATGGGAGTGTGCAGTGCGATTTGGAGCAGTGTCTCTGCCAGGCCTGAGATTTCTGTCGTGGTGATAGAGGTTCCTAAAGACCCGGGTCCCCCGGCCTGGGATGACGATACTGGCTGTTGACAGACAAAGCTGAATTGTAAAAAAGAGACCACGCTTGGGGACTGTCACTTCATTTTCCTTTCCTGTGACTGCGGTCCAATCCACGGCGGTGCCAGCCCCTCCTTGCGGAGCTCCAGGGTGGCCGTTTCCCCCTCACCTGTCCTCTGCCTAGAAACTGAGGGGAAGAAGCATGAAGTCCCTCAGACTCTGGAGGTCTGAGCCCATGCGACTCTGCCCTTTGCTGCTGTGAGACTTCAGGCCAGAGAGCCTGGCCCACCTTTCTGAACAGGACAAGGACGGCCACGATGATACCACGCCTGCTTACTAGTGGCTAATTCCAGAGCCCACAGGAGTCACGATAGCACTCTGAGGGCGTGTTCTCACTACTCCCATCTTACAAAAGAGAGAGAGGCTTCGAGAGGTCAGACAGTTTGCCAAGGCAAAGCACCTCATCAGGGCCACCCTGTGTGGTTGTTCTGGTTGTGTACTGCAAAAAGGAGCTCCACCTAGGGCAACAGTTACACTGCCGATGAATTCTGACGTCCACGACAGCATGAAGTGGGCATAGGGCTCCCAGCGTGGCACTGGGCATGTCCGAGAACGATTTCCTTCATGACCCACCCAGACGCCCATGCCCGGATCCCCATGCAGGAGCACAGGGGCTCACGCTCCCTCTTGTCCTGACACCTGCTGCGGAGCAGACCCTGAGTCGACTCTGGCTGCCTGGCTGGAGGATGGAGCAGGTGCACGCTGATGTCCATGAGACTGGGAGCCCAAGGGAACAGCAGGTGGACGTGGGGCACCAAGCAGGACACTGCTCAAGGACCAGGACCACAAACGCTGCTCTCTAGCAGTCTGGAGGGTAGACATCCCAAGGGAACCTTGCTGGCTGGACCCAGGCGTCACAGGGCTAGCCTCCCTGGCCTGACCTGTTTCCTGCCTTTTCCAACCTGCCCTTCTGCGCCCCAGGATCTCAGGATGGCCCGAAGACAGAAGGGAGCCTCATATGTGGCCTGTCCTTCAGGGCCCGGGTGGGTCCCACCTGCTTGCTCAGTGAGGAGCACGGGAGGGGCGTCAGCTCTCACCAGGCCCCGAGATTCCTGTAGGTGGATGTGTCCCTAAATGTTCCCTGACTCCTGCCCAACATGTTCCTTTGGTGCTTCAGCAACCCCTCCGAACCGCCCTCCAGCAAGCATGTCGGGCTCCAACTGCAGCACAATGTGCGAGTTCTCCACACACCATGCTGCACCACACGGGACGGGGACTTCATGCCAGCGGCCTCTGTCAGTACTGTGCACGACCCACTCTTCCCTTTGCACGACTGCCACTGATGATGAAGTCCTTGAGACTGTGCTAGGGTCACCTCCACCAGGAAGCCCTCCCTGATTACTCAGGAGTCGCCCTGAAGATTCTCACCCTCTCTATGTCAAATGACAGTCCTCAGGTCCGTTGCCTGTGCCCACAGGGGCCTGCATTCCCCTCTGTCATGACGTGTACCAATCTTGGTGCTCACCTTCTCCACCAAACTTTGATCCTCTCCACGCTGTGGACTCTGTCAGCAGGGACTTGACCAACTGAGAAAAGCTTTCCTCTTGGGTGGGGTGGTCTCAAGGTCTGGTGTAGACCAGAGCCAGGGACTCACAAGTCCTTGTGACTCTGCTAAGTCGGGAGCTCCTCACCAGGCCACCGCCAGCAATGTCCGAGGCTCCCCATCCCCCGCACCTCTGCCCCCCCTTCTGGTCCTGAGCTTATCTGGGACAGGGCAGCTCCTCACAGACGTGCTCTCAAACCCTCCAGCAGGCGCCGAGTGCTAGCCATTCTTCCCAGGGATACCATGAGCGTTCCTGTGCCAGGACGGAGCATGCGAGAATCTGACGTGACACGCTCCCCATCCTCAGAGAAGGGTCTGACCAGTGAGGAATGGGCCGCAAGGCAAACCACTGGAATGCGACGTGTTCGCACTTGGGTCGAGCAAAGCGCTGTGTGACGCGGTGCTGAGACGGACTGGCCCTACCTGGAGGAGAAGGGGTTGGCTCTGGCCGAGAACAGGTAGGCTGATCCAAGCAGCGCACACGAGGTTGGTTCCAAACTGCACAGCACTAGAGCGCCTGAGCAGCCCTCCATGCGGCACCCAAGACGCAGGGATGAGGGATATCCAGAAGAGCCCAGCCCTGGAAGAAAGGCATCTTCACCACCAGGACAAGGGACCTAGAATTTGCCCTGCATGCGACAGGGGCCAGGACAGTCCCACCCTTCATAGAGACACCACCTTCTTGGGAACTGAGCCAGCGCCCCAACAGCTGATGACTTGCTCGCTCTGAGCTCCTCCGGCAGCAGAAAGGACAGACAACCAGGAAGGCCCAGGAGGCGGGAGACCGGGGGCAGCTGTCCTTCTGACGGGGATGTCCTCTTCTTGGCCGGATCCTTCTGCAGCCCTCAAAGCAGGAGATCATCAAGGAACAGACAGAGTGACGGGGCCATGGACACCTCCTGGATCCTGGGAGCATGCTCAGGTCCGGGCGAGATGGCGCAGAGGTCAGAGAGAACATGGCCTCACTGGGTTGAGCATGCGGCCCTTCCTTCCAAGGAAGCCTCAGTCTCCACATCCAAACCATCTGAACAGCTTCCCAGGCTTGTGGTCGGGATGCAGCACTCGAGCACAGAGGGAGGGAGGAAAGAATCAGATGCTGCCAGGCCTCTCCCCCAGCACCATGCACGCCAACCCCAGGACCGACCGAGGAGCCCCAGGCCAGGGCAAGCTCCTTCCCTGGACATGAGGATCTGGGCCCAGCCCTGGGGAAGCAGGACGGAGAGGAAGACTACGTTCTTGGTGCTGGTCCTGCCGGCCTGCTGGTCATCCCCTCAGGACCAAGGGGCAAGAAAGAGCAAAAGACAGAGTTCTCGTACCCAGGGATTCTCAGTCCACACAGCAAGAAAGGCCCAAAGGAGCGCTCCAGCTCATGGCCCCAAAGCCACTGGAATGTCACAGTGTCCAGCCCCTTCCTGGTTCTCCTGCACGAGTGGGAGACACAGCACATCTGAGAGACCCCCGTGTCCATGGCGATGCTCCGTTCCCGCATCCATGGCGACGCTCCCTTGCCTGTGATCCTCCACACCCGTCTGAGCTGGGCCTGCAGCCCCAACCGTGCAAAGATCAGCTTTTTTCTCAAAACAAGGAGTTGCCTGAGGCCGGTGGCATTGTCAAGCCCCAGGCATGGCCTATAGCAGGTGCACGGTCCCAAGTCCTGAACTGCAGAAACACATGCCATTAGGCCCCCGCAGAAGCTCACGCGGTGGGTGTGCCACCTGCCCTAGATCCTTCCATGCTGCTCTCTGAGATGCAGGACCTCAGCACCTGAATGAGCAGAAAAGATCACTGACAGTCTTTGCCCCAATGGAGGACCATCCTTTCTCAGGGAAGTAGGTCCTTGGCAGCCAGTCACATCCCCTGGTCAAACCATGGGGCAACCCCTCCCTGAGCACGGCTGATGCACCCCCACCTCCACCAGGCACCCTGGAGTGTAGGACACGTACGGGCTGGGGCGAGCCTCCAGCGCTGGAGGCCAGTGGGTGACCAGCACAGAAGGGCTGTGGGGGGTCCAGGAGTGGGCAGCCCCCAAGTACCATTCCCCCGGGCTCATGGAAACTGTCCACGCGGTGGAGAACCCCGTGAGGCCAGCCCGTGATGGTCCTCCAGCGAAGGAAGGCAGGCATCAGTTTAAGTCTGTTGTCTGTTCTTCATTCCAGGAGACTGAAACTGGGACCGCACGGTGTAAAGCTATTTCTGAAAACTCAGAGTAGATGGTGGCTTCCAGGCCACTGCCATCCCCGTCACCCTGAGGTCACGGTCAGCACCGAGACACACTGCTCACAGCCCGTCTCCCTCTTGAACTAGACGCAGGCTGTCATGCCTCTAACGGGTTTCCCGCGGCCACCGGGAAAAGTCACCACACGCTCTCTTGTAGCTCTGCAGTCATGAGGTCTAAATTCGGGGCCGTGCTCCCCAGGCAAGTGTGTTCTCTTGTCTCCGAGGAGTCCAGACACAACTGTGCCCTTGCCCCCGGGGCCCTCCTCCACCTCCAGCAGCGCCTGCGATCCTCCACCTGCTTCCCTTGCTCCCGGTCTGTCTCTTCCACACACAAGCCCACACACAGCAACATATACACGTGTGCACACACATGCCTCTGCTTCCCTTGTCTCACCTCATCTGATGCAGACCCACCTGCCCCCACGTAGCAGGCACCTCACACGGAGCTGGTGTGTGGCCCAACAATCCAGGATCACCCCACCCCCAGTGAGAACCTTGAACCAGTCACATCGGCGAAGCCCCTCCTGCAAGGGGACGTCACACATTCCCAGCTTGGGGGCAGCAGGACGTGGCATCTTCTGGAGGCTGGGACCCCATCTGGCCCAAGCCCCGGCCAGCTCCTCAGGTGCAGCTTCTAAAGCCCCTCGGGCCTTGGGCTGATCCCCCCCCCCCCACCCCAGACAGAAGCCTATCTGTGTGCCTCTGTGCAGTGTGGCTCTGAGCAGTGTGCCACCCCCGCCGCCCGGCCCTCAGTTTCCCGTGTGTGCAGGGCCATGGGCTTCCAGTTCTGCCATCCAGCCGCAAGACCGCTCGGCACACAGGCTGAGCAGGGAGGGCCCGGCCGTTCGCTCGCAGCACGGCAGTGAGGACACCTGTGTCCAGAAAGAAGCCGCTCACCCAGGACCCAGTCATGGAACGTGAAGAAGTCTCTCAGCTTGCGTGTTCTAATTGAATCAGCACAGATTTAACTCGGTGTGACGTAAGAACATGACCCCTAAAAACATCCACCTGTGCTGCTCTAAGGGGCCTCCCGGAGGAAAGATGCCCTCGTGGGTTCAGGAAAGGGCCACCTGGCTGGGGCTGTTAGCTGGAGGCTGGGAAGGGCTGGCGGGAAGCGTGTGAGGAAGGATCTACGACAGGCCAGAAGATGTCACCCTCCCACCTGGACGTCCCGAAGCAGAGGACGGGGTGTAGGGAGGGTGACCAAGCCGGCCACGGGTCCGAGGCTCAGTGTTCTTGGCTCCAAGATGCCTGTGCCCCTCAGCATGGCTCTGAGACGGGTTGAAGGCAAACCCCTCGTGCTGCTCGGCCAGCAACAACCTCCAACGACAAGTGTCCACTAGACCTCCTGACCTCCGTCTGACCAGCCTTCGCCCAACCCCAGAAACACTCTTACTGGTTCCCACTCTGCTACTGAGTTAAAAGACCTCCTAATAAAAGCTCCTCACTAATAACAAGAATCCCCTGTTGTGGAAATTTGGCACACATTCTTCAACAACAAAAAGGAAAACAGGATGTCTGCTTTGCAGCACTTACCAGCCCTGAGAAGGAGACGTGGTGGACTCTGACTCATTTTTCCAACCACCCTGGGGAACGGAGATGCTCTCAATGTGAGCGTGAAGGAGCTGTGGGGACAGAAGTTAGAGACGCAGTCCGTGAGAGTCTAACAGATGTTATTTTTGGAACTGGATTTGGGGCAGCAGATTGAACCGTCACTGCTGGGGCTGTGAAGGTCATACCTGCGCTAGGACAGCACGGGCCCCAGTGTCAGAATCAGCAGCTTCCAAGGGCCAGGACCTCCCCATCCCTCACATGGAGGATTTCCTCTGAGAACACCTCCATCCTCACATGAGGGTCCATGTCCACACAGGACGGATGAGAAAGGCTGACACAGAGAGGAGCACATGGGAGTGGGGACAGAGGTTCAAGCCGCCGGCCAAACGTGGCACACAGCCACCAGGTAAGCCGGCGAGTGGTGCCAGGAAGGTGCCGGCAGACGTCCTGGCAGAGAGGATTGGAGAGACCACCTCCCCTGAGGACACAGGGTGTGGGCAGGTGGCCAGGGTCACCTGTTTACTGGACTTCCAACTCCTGAGGGCTGGCTACAATCTGTCTTGCCCATGCCTCTGTGCCCCATGCAGAGGAACGTGCCCAGCAGAGAGCAGGTCCTCACAACATGGTAGCTGGCTGAAGGAACCATGAATGAGTGAGTTCCTAAGCACACGGGCGCTGAACCAGCTCACAGCTGAGCCCTCGGGACTCCAGCGCACTCTGCTGGGGGATCACCCAAGCCAGGCCGCCTCGAGGACCCCCCCAACCAGCTGCCCTCTACGCAGACTCCTCTGGCTTCTCTGGGACTCCTTTACTCAGCCCTGCCTGATGGCCGGCTGGCCACGAGGTGGGACCCAACCCAATGCAGGGGCTCCCGGGGTTCCCCGGACGGCTCCCTCGCAGCCCCGCAGGCTTTTGGCCACCAAGCCCTCCTCATTCCACCTTCCATCCTCCTTCTACCTTACAGCTAGCTCCCTCTGTCTCGGCCAGCCCTGTATCCTGCCCTGCTTCCTGGCCCTCCGGCCAGGGGGCCCCACCCGCCTCTGCTGCACTAACAAGCAAGCCCCATTCCAGAGCCTGTGGTACCATCACTGTCACCCGAGGCAACCACAGCACGGCCACTCTCCCACCACAGGGCCCAGCATTCAGGGAGGGGAAGTCCCGTCTGGGACACAGCGTTTTCACGGCAGAAACAGAAGCCAAGCCAGGGGTGGAAAAACTCAGTGCTTCTGGGATGGTTCCATAGCTGGTCCCCAAGTGTCTGATGCCCCTCCCTCCACAAGAGGGGGTTAACGGCACCGCTGAAGGTGAGTGGGACTGGTGGCCCGCTGCAGCCAGCAAATGTCCGCCCGGGTTTCCTGGGATCCCTAGGCTGTGGCTGCAGGGTCCCCAGGCAGCGTGCTGGCCTCCACATGTGCCCACAGGGCTCTGTCTCCACCGTCTGGGTGACCTGGACTTCCACCACGGGAGAATGGGGTGCAGGGCACTGCCTGAACCCTACACCAGCAACGGGCGCAGAAATGTGTGTAGAGAGGCGGGACAGCAGACCTGCAGCGAGGCTTGGAAATACCGCTCACCCCCCAGTAGACTGCAGCCTGGGAGTGGAAGACCGGGATCTAGGTGATGCCCGTGTCCCCAGCAGAGGAGGGCTCCCCAACGACCCCTTCAGTCTCCCCTCACAGCACCCCTTCCCCTGCCTCTCACCTCAGGACACACAATCAACCTGCCAGGTCATGTACAGAGACTTATCACAAACCCATGTCAATGGCAGCACACCTTCCCTGTAAAACCTGCTGTGGCTCCCAGTTCCAGTCGCCAATGCGGCTCCAGCATCTGGGGGCTAGGAACCACAGGCTCAGGTCATCGCCCGTGAGTGTGGGTTGACGGTGCAGGGACACATGCACAGCGGCCCTCTGCTGGCCAGCGGAGGTTGGGAGCTCTACTACACGCTGGGCAGACATCCAGCAGGCAGGGCCTGCTGTCTGTCCTCCCGGGGGGCCTCTCTTTGCAGGTGGCCCCTCCCCCCAGCAGCATGGGGGCAGGATTGCAGGGAAGTGGGAGCATGGGATGGACCCTCAGGGGTCAGCCCTGAACAACACAGTGTCACTTCTGGCACATTCTTCACATCCAAAAAGACTGCAGGGCAGTCAAGTGCTACAGGAGGGGATGAGATCTGTCCTCGGTCGGGCAGGAGGAACAGCGTGTGCCTTTGTGGAGGGGGACTCCCTGGGATCCATGCTGGGATGCTGCATCCCATCACCGGCTGAGACAGGGTGCTCGGTATCCACACACTACAGAGATGCCTTGGGTCATCTCAGGAGGGTCTACACAGGGTTGACCCCAAAGTCACACACTCCGGAGGTCTGCCCAGGGAGACTTGGGATGGTGAGACCAGGTCCCATGGGGCTGTCCGGAGCTCTGTGGTGCCTTCCCTCTCCTCCCCCCAGGGAAAGAGAGGAAACCTCCCTGGTCATAAGCCCAAGGCAGCCTTCCAGACTGACATGGACTGAGCGGGCCTGGACCACGTCGGCTGCAGCACGTGCACCCCACTGACAGCACACAAGCCTCCCGGGACCACCAAAGGGTAAGCAGGAACGTCTGCTGGACAGAGGCCAGCTCTGGGATGGGTGGCGGTGGATCCCATCAGAGTCTGCAGAGTGCGCAGCAAGAACCCAGGGCTGACGGGCACCTGGGAAGGAAGGACCACCCACCCATGCCAGGGTGCTGCCACCAGAGTCCCCGAGAATCCCCGAAGCGTCCCAGAGAGAGAGGACCAGCTTGGACGCAGCCCACCCCGAGCCCCAGCCCCCGGGGGCTGCCCTCCCTCAGCTCCCCCAGTGGTGGACAGGGGGCGTCCTTGGCCCCTGTGGCCCACGCAGCTGTCGCACCCCACGGGATACCGGGCTGAATGGGGGCTGGAGATGCAGCTGGACACCAGTGAGAGCAGTGGCAAGTGGAAACACTGAAAGTCTTTCAAACTAGGGAGGGCATCTCTCAGCTTGTATATTCTCTCCCTTATGCCGGTGACTTTTCTTTCAAACCATGACTCTCATCAGGTCATCCCCCTTATCAAAAATCTTCAAAGGTGCCACATTGTTACTGAATAAAATCTGAGTTTCTTCAAGGTCGTTCATGGTCTTGTCCTGTCTTACACTTCCTTTCTTCTCTCTGTGAGCAAAGCTCCTGGGTCCTCAAAAATTCTTATTTTGAGGTGCCTGGGTGGCTCAGTCAGTTAAACATCTGACTTTGGCTCAGATCATGATCTCAGGGTCCCCTGGTTAGGGCCCCTTGCTCAGCGGGGGGTCTGCTTCTCCCTCTCTCTCTGCTGCTCCCCCTGCTCACACACTCTCCCTCTCTCTCGTTCTCTTTCCTGCTCTGTCAAATAAATAAAATCTTTCAAAAAATCTTAATTCATGCATTTTCATATCTGTTAACATAGTGTTGTTCTCTCTTTGGGATCCTCACCTCCTATCTCTTGTTATTAAAACATTCACCTCTAACAAAGTGTTTGTGTCATTCAAAACCTACCTGTTCTTTGACACTTCCCTTTGGCTGGTATTCCGATGGTCATCCTCCCTCCTCAGGACTTGGTTAAAACATTCCTGATCTAGTATGTCTCCTGCTGGTGTTTGAATGACTTGTAAACTCAGAGGTAATGGGTTTATTGAAGGGGGGTAGCAGTGAATGGCTGCCCAGGACTGAAAAGTTGAGCCAGCAGTCAACCACACTTGATACTATGCATTTGTTCATTCATTGAACAACCAGTTCTTATAAACACCAATAACCCCTGGGTCCCCTTGCACAGCCTCAGGTGCTCAGGGGAGGCCCCGGTGAGCCACCCATTCCAGATCACCATGCCCTTCCTGAGCAGCAAGAGAGGCATGTCTTGGCTGTGATCAATCCTTTGGCCCAGGGGTGAGATTCTTTCATTTGAGATAGACTATAAAATTAGGGAGGCGGTGTTCATGTTAACCTACGGAGCTGCCCGTGGAGGTGATCTGGGTCCTTTGGAGTCCTCAGGGAAATTCCCAAGGCTGTCCTGCCCTCCCTGAGCTGAAGCTTCCAGAGCATTCTGAGAATCAGACACCTTCCCCTTCATGTAAGCCTCAGCATATAGAAGCCAGGGAGGGGCTCCTGAGGGGATGGGCCCAGGGAAAAGGGCATCCGACTTTTCTGCCCACCCACTGGGGGCACCCCCAGCACGGTGCGCCTGCAAGCATTCTCAGGGTAATGGGGACCCAGGCAGGTGAGAGGTGTCTGTAAATGAACCATGTGACAGCCTCACCCATGCTCAGCAACAGGGAGAATAGCCATTGCTCACCAACACCTGCTGGGTGTGCGCCCGGCTCTCGCTGCCCTCACCACAGCCCAGCAGGGAAGCCCAAAGGGGAGCCAGCTCTTACTTCCACATCAGGAGACAGAGGCCCCAGGAGGCAACCCGTCATCCAAACACCCAGCCAGTTAGTGGCAGAGGCGGGACTGGAAGCGGGGAGGTGGCTGCGACCAAGCCATGCTGTCCCATGATGTTGTGCTGTCCCCATGGGGACACCGGGCCCTGGGGTGTGGAGGGTGGCAGCACAGGAGCACGAGGGGCATCTGGACCCAGCAGGTGGGGCCGCAAGCCTCGGACTCCCCACTGGCCTGGGCCTGCTGCGTGGCCAGGGAGTGGGAGGCAGTCTCGTGCGGCTGCCAGGACAGGCGCAAGCTGGCAGGGAAGGCTCTGAAGGGCACACACCAGCAAGTCAAACTTTGCAATTAAAACAAGCCTCATGGCAGTGAAGTGTGAGGATGTCCTGGGACGTCGGCTGGACTTGCAGCAGAGAACTCCCCTCTGGTTTATGGAAACCAGGGGCACCACGGGTAGACCACAGGCAGTCGGGGCTCTGGGCTGCAGGCTCCAGCCTCAGGAGACTCCTTCCCCCAGGGCAGAGTGCAGAGCTGGGGAGGGTGCTCTCCCCATCCCGGGACCCCAGCCTGATTGCTGACAGGTCCCCAGGGTGTCAGAGTCAGAGGGCCTTCCTGAACTTTCATGTGAAGCCAGGACCAGGACGTGTGGGGGATGTCCTAGGTGTTCTCTCCGCCACACAACCTCACCGAGATGAGAAGTCACAGCAAGCAGCATTTGTGGGCGAGACTACAGCCAGAAGCTAAGGGGACTGAGGGGGTCCAGGGGATCCCATTAGACTGAGACCGAGGAGCAGGCATCTCTTTGCAACCGGCTGCTACACTTCCAGCACAGTTGCCTCTAATGCCCGGATGTGTGACTACCTAACTCCAGGTGCAGGAGTTGGGGGGCAGCCTGTGCTCAGCTGACAGGGGTCAGGGGGCTGCTCGCTAGTTTGGGAGGAGAACACCTCCCAGAAGGAGGCAAGGCCAGACCTGCCCCCTTCCCACCTGCCCTCTTCCGGAAAGTGAGGGGCCCGCCAGCTGGTCTCCGAGACATGCCCTCCACTTGGGGGTGGTGAGGAGGCGCGAAGGAGGACAGGCACAGGCATGGGGAAGGCCTGGCCCCTGGGGCAGCTGCCTGGAAGAGGCAGCCCACAGTGGACCCTGGCACCCCCAGCCGCCCACGCCCTCTGCCTCCTGGTGGGCAGGGGGACTTTTAAGCACAAACACTCATGAAAACCAGCTCGTTCTGTGTACCTTGTGGTGCAAAGTTGTGCAGAAGTTCCCGTAATTAAACGTTGTTCCTCGTGCATGCAATGCTCCCTCCGCTCAGGCCGGCTCAGGAGCCCCTCACAGCCGTTGCCTCAAGCCCTGGTTTTCAGGGTCACCACCCCTCCTGGGCCTGTCCTGCTCCACTATGAAAGCCATGCTTCAAACTTAACTTTCAATCAGTCTGTGTCAGGATAAAACAGGATTAGACCAAGCTTCCAGCTTGGTGCGCTGACGATGGAGAATTTTATGGATCAGAGTTTTATCTCTATTTACCCACAGCCCAGAGGAGGACAGACATCAAATCCACAGATCAGCATGCTCGAGGAGACATTTCTGTATCATTTTCTCAGAAACAGCACCAGTGGGCCTCCGGCAGAGGCACACGGCCCCGGAGTGGGAGGGAAGCGGGGTAGTGGCCTGGGCCGGGAGGCCAGCCTGCACACTTCGCAGATGAAACAGAAAGAAAAAAACCCAGCCTCATACTTTATTTGGAGGAGGAGCATGTTTACAGAAACAGGTTCTGTTTTGGAAAATAAACATATGGCTGCATTCTGGGAGTGGGAGCTACATCGTAACAGGCGTTGGGAGGGGACTTGCAACTCTCGAGACACACGGTCAAGGGACACCTTGAGATGCCAAGCTGAATGCTGCCTTGTAATCCTGTCCACCAGGAGACACGTCCGAGCATATCCGACCGTCCACAAAGTCCCGAACACGAGACACCCAGAGCACGGTGGTGCACCAGCCCGTGACACAGAAAATGACCGTGTTTCACCAAAGGACGGCTCAGGGCTGCTCAACCACACTTGTGGATGAGGTTCCAGGAAGTAGAATCTGCCTGTGTCCTTCCATTCCTCTCTCACGCATCCAGTACTGTGTCGGATTAAGGAAAAGCCCCCACGTGCCCCAGAGCCTGCCACACGGCAGCCGTGTTGCGTGGAGCAGACCGCAGGGCGAATCGGCGGGGGACATGCTTGCAAAGGCGGCAGGCAGTGGCCGCAGCACAAGTCACGGGATGCGGGGTCCAGGGGACATGTGTGGAGCCGCCCCACTCTGCAGCAGGGATAGCCAGACCCCTTCACCAGGGGTGAAGACCCCCTGGTCGCTGCTCCCCGAGAGTGCCCACCGCAGCATTGAGCCCAAGATGGATGATGCGAGTCACGGTCTCCATGTAGGTGAGCTGGAAACCCCCCGACGGCGCCACAGTCCGTCCCCTGGGGCCTCACTCCAAGGGGCGTGGCTCCCATCCTCGCAGGGACAGGAGAATCTTTGTGGCATTGCTGGTCACGGGTCATCTTCCATTAGCGGGATCTCTGGGAGAGGACAGACAGTTACTAACTCAGCCGCAAGCATCGGGGATTAAAAGCTTGACTACAATATCAGTGATTCCTGGTGTCAGTGAAAAGAAAATGTTAAGTTCTACACTTATCAGTTAATAATCACAGAAACCACTCCTCTGGTGGAAAATCTTACACCTAGCTCATGAAATATGAAATGTTGAAAGACTTGAACCATGTGCCCTTCGGAGTCAAGTCAGATGAAAGGCAGGATGTGGGGACACAGGGACAGCGGGCATGCAGGAGAGAAGCCATCTCCGGGCAGCTATGGCCACCGGCGGGACAGATGGTCCTGCGTGCACCGTGTGCTGTATGCCTCCCCAGGGACACAGCTGGGTCTCTTCCCCATTAGCTGTGAACAGCCAAGCACACGTGCCTGTTAGCTCCCGCCTGCTGAGAGCGCCCCTCCTGTATAAGGCTTCTCCGGGGCCGCCCTACTGTACATACCCAGCCCCTGCTCATGTGCATGGTGACCGTCTCTGAGCACCCCCAGAGCCCTGTCCAAAGCAGGAACAGGGAAGGAGGCATCCTGGTTCTCGTGGAGACTATGAAACCAAGAATTGGCCCCCGCAGCCCTCCCACTCTGGATGGCCAGGACACACACAGAGAGAGCAACAAGCAGTGGCTCAGGCTGCAGAGAGGCCTGGCGCCGAGTGCGGGGCCAACACTCACCATCTGCAATGTCGATGCCCGGACTGCTGGACGCCGTCTCTCCTGTCGTGCCAGCCCCCGTGTCCACGCTGTCAGGGTGCGTGCCCCCCAAGCACACAGAAGGTGAATACAGACTCTGGAGCAGCTCAGAGGAGGCTGAGCCGCTGTCACAGGCTTCTGACCCCCCCGTGCCCATGTCCATGTCCCCTGAGCCAGGGTATGCTGGGGGGCTCTGGTCGTCCACTGGCAAGGGGCAGGCCTGGCCCACGGAGGCCAGGTACCCTGGGCCTGACGCCCTCATACCTCCATTCACAGCCTCGTCGTAGGATGGAAGCATGACAGGCACACCGTCCACCACCACAAAGTCTGGGTCACTGCTGGAGCTCCGCGGGGGCCCCCTGGGTGAAGGAAAGCAGTGTCCACAGATCAGACAGCACGTCCCCTGGATGGAGGCCACCAGTGCCCTCTGTGCCCCCGATGAGAGCCTACACGGAGCTCCTGCGGAAGGACCAGCCTCCTTCCTGGGCCCTCTCCGGCCCACGGCAGCGCTCTGGCCCACGGCCACATTCCGCCTGCAGCGGCCTCCTCGGTCTTGGGCCCCCGTGCCCCCTTGGGGTTCCTCCTTCCCTTCTCTGGCCTTCGTCTACTGGGCCCCCAGAGGACCCCTTGTGGAGCCTGCTGGGCATAGAAGATGCCACAGACTGACAGGAAACCAGGACCCCGTGCCCCACCAGGGAAAGGACCCCCTGTGCTACTGAGGCCATTTTGCTCACAATTTTAGTCAAAGGGATAAGAGGAAAGCTCTGAGACTTCCCTCACTGCCTGACCGGTGGGTTATGTGGGCCCAGCTCCAACCCCCGACCCAGCAGCCTCCTGATCCAGAGCCACACGGGGCCACCGGCAGGGGCCGTGTTCTCTGTGGGGCCGGGAGGGTCCCCCATGTGGCTCCAGCTGCTGGCCTCGCCCCTGCACATTCTGTCATCCCACAGGCCCCGTCTGACCACCTCTCTACACCTCTCTGGTCCCCATGGGGCCCCAGTGGCTGCAGGCGGCCAGTGGACTGGCTCCTCTGTGGGGCCCCCACGCGAGTGCTGCCGCCAGGACTAGACCAACCAGGAACGAAGACGGGCGTCCGGCGGGCAGACCCTCGTTGCAGAGTGCTGGCAGCAGGGGCTCCGAAGCCCAAGGAAATGCCGTGTCTGGATGCAGCACTGGAGGAGGGCAGTGCCAGGCCCAAGTCTGCAGAAACGTGGGGTGCACTTCCAGAGAGTGAGAAGCAAGGCCCATGCTCCCGGAAAACAAGGCGGGGATGAAAGACGAGCTCGCCGCCAGCCCTCGAGAGCCGCTGGCTCTTGTCTTCATGCCCAGGACGAGCCAGTCCCCTTCCTCCGGGGCGCGCCCTGTCCACAGCCCCCACAGCGCTCAGCCCCTCCATGCGCTGGTTGAGCAGCTCTCCAGGGCCCACATCCGTGCGGGCTTGCTCCGAGGAATGTGGTCTTCTACCCGGACAGTGGAGCATGGTTTTTCCCAAACCAGGGAGTTCTCTAAGACAGAGATTCTCATGCAGAAGAGTCTGGGGTCACTTTATAGACCCCTTGTGGAGCGGGTACCCTGAAGCCCCTCCTGGGGATGAAAAGCAGGAGTGACTGTCCGGACTCCCTTGGAGGCAAGGGAGGGAGGTGATTCATCAGAGACTCCTTCTCCACTACCAGCGCCCCCTTTGATGGGTGGCACGCACAGCTCTGGGGGTGACAGTGTCCCGTGTGCGAAGACACATGTTTTCTGGAAGTGAGAATTCCCCGAGGGGAGGCCAGCAAGGGCACAGGAGCCCTAAGACGCTCAGGACTCCGTGGAGGGAGGTGGCTGGAGGCAGCTGGTGTCAGGGAGGGTGGCCAGGGCACTGCCATCCGCCTCCGGATGGCCACACACTCATTGCTGGCTCTCCCGGCAACGTCTTCTCCCAGGAACGAGGTCGGCAAGCAGCTATGGTGACGGCCCTGTTGTCGCGGAGGAGCTGGTGTACTTGCTTCCTGGTGAACTGCTCTTCTGTGATGGCCATGGGGACAACAGAGGCATGAGCCCCAAGCATCTCCGTGCATGGGTGAGGCAAGGACTAGCAGGTCCTGCCCCTCCCCCATGCCTCACCCAGAACCATGTCGCCCTCCAGAGACTTCCAGACAGGCTGTTCTTGAATCTCTGCTGTGTCACGCATCTTCACAGCATCTCCTAATTAGGTCCATAACTTTATCCGTCCTGTGGTCCCCATGTACATTGCGGGGATGGGAATGGGGTTGCAGGGGGCCCTGCATGATGGCAGTCCTGACTCTGTGCACCCCTTCACCATACCCCACAGCTCCCGGGGTTCACAGGGAGGCGAGTCCCATCCAGCCCACGTGGCCCCAGACACCTGCTCCCAGCTCTCCCCCATCTGCCTGGCCTGATCCGGGACCCTCTGCTCTCACCACCACCACCCCCGCCTTTCCCACCCCAAAGCGCCAGAGCCCAGCGCTCACCTAGTGGGGAAGTGGGCCTTGAACTTGGTCTGGAACATCCTGGCCAGGATGACGAGCAGCAGCACCAGCAGCACGCTGGTCGCCGTGAATGCCACGATCTTCCACGTAGTCAGGAGGGTCTCATGGGCGCTGGGCCATGTTTGCTCTGCCAGGGAGAGAACAGAGTGGCGTGTGAGCCCTCGGGACTGGGGTGGCCATGTGTCCCCGTGCTCGATGATCTGGGAAACAACATGCTTATCACATGCGTCTGGGGGCTCCCCACATGCAGAATCCATGGCCCACGCTCCTTTGGCACTGTGGCCTCTGCTGGTGCCCACGGACCCTCAGGGGCGTGTTCCCCATGGGGCTGAGAGTGGGCGCCCAGCCGGAAACACTCCTGCCTCTCTGGCGGGGGAGGGTGAGCCCGTCTCCCCGGGGAAGTGAGCTTGCAATGCACCCCAGAAAGGTTGAAGAAAGGGACAGAGGGATGCAGGGTGAGCACGCCATGGCCCTCGCCCTCCACCGCCTCTGGCCATCAGCACACCTGCAAAAGGGGCAGCTGACGACCTTCCAAGGCACTTCCCACCCCCGCAGCCCAGGCTGCCCTATCTGCCCCCTACCATCCTCCCTTGCTGCCGCCACCTCCGAACACATCATGCTCGGACTCCCACTGCCATCCAAGGGCCTCCAAGGGCCCCGTGTCATGAGGCACTGCCCCCACAGACAATGGCCATCACTACTGCTGTGGCAGGAAACGCTGGGGTGAGTGGGCAGGGGTGGGCGTGCGGGACACGGTGGGAGGCTGAGTGCCTGGTCTCTGTCTCCCACTCACTACCTTGGACTCCTGAGGCCAGGGATTCACTATGTGCCAAGAAGCACCAATGTTTGCAAGGGTCCTGGGCGTTCATCTGAGAGACCAGGTGTTCCCTGAGATGCCATCCTCTGGGTTGTGACACACGTCCTCACACAGGAGAGGACGGCTGGGTTTGGGTTATACAGGAGAGAACGGCTGAGGTCCCTGCCCCCGGGAGGGACAGGCTGGGGGCAGACAGAAGCTGCTGTCCCTCCTCCCCAGGGACGGGCACACACGGAGAGGAGTCTCTGCACCGTGTCCCTGACCCTGGCACTGGAGGGAGCACATGGCCGGTGGCCACCGAGCGCGGCATGGGCCAGGTGGTCCGTGCTTACCTGACTGGATGCAGTAGACCTGGTAGGAGGGGAACCACTGCCCATACTGGCAAGTGATGTACTTGTAGTCGCTGGTGAGGCTGTAGCCGGCGTCGCAAGAGAATTCCACCACAGTCCCGTGGCTGTAGCGCTCACAGGGCCGCGGGTGGCAGACGAAATCACCATGAGTCACTGTTGGAGGCAGCGGGCACACTGGGGTGACAGGGAGAAGAGCAGCGTCAGCACCATGGCCCGCCCGCTGGCCGGTCAGGACGCACAACCAGCAGGAAGGGGCGTCTGGACGTGCACCACCAGACCTCTCCCCCGTGGGGTCACCGGGAACCTGCTAAACACACTGAGCACAGGCGGCCAGAGCCGGCAGCCCCTGGTAAAGCAGAGCGTCATCTCCCACAGCGGAGAGCATGCGTGTCTCGGGGACGCCATCGAGAGACTGTGTTAATGACACGTGTCACCCGCCCAAAAGCCAGGTTGGTGAGATTAGCGTATTTACAGAGGAAGCTGGTATGACAAGAGCAGCAAGCCCCAGTCTACTCTGCTGCAGCCAACATGGGGGCTGTCCACCTCCCTGGGTGTCCCCATCCCGGTCCCCACGGGCCCTGCAGGGCATGAGGCTCAACCCTGCCGGCTGCATGCAGACCCCGGGCTGGCCCCTGCGGGACAGCAGGTGGTGTACACGGAAGGAGCCTGGGTCCTGGGCTTGGCTCGGCCAACACACACTGTGTGACCTCACGGAGGTCACACAGCCTCTCCCGGCCTTGACGCTCTTCCCAGTACAGTGAAAGCTTATCCTATCCTCCGCGATTTACGGTTTCTCCAACTCTTCTATTTTCCATTTTAGGGGAAAGAAATCGTCATTTCCAGTTTCTTCTCAGGACTCAGAGCCGCCAATCTGCTTAAACATCCCCAGGAGACACAGCACAGATTCTATGAGGGCCTTCGTCAAATCTACATCCGTGGAAGCTCACCACCCAGCGCATGGGAGCCCCCACATGCAGACCATGTGTGCAGGGAGCCCCAGGGCCCACCAGAAAGATGGGTCCCCAGGCACAGAGCCGCTCACAGGTGTGGGGGTGAGAGGCCCCTTCACACCCTCTTCCAGGCCTGCAAACAACAGGCAGTGAGATCTGCCAGGCTCTTGGCGGAGATGGGGAAGCAGAAGCCCATGGGACCTGCCTGGCTGCTGAGTGGCCTCTCACCGCTGAGCCTTCGTGTCCTCACCTATAGGACAGGAGAGTCTGGGGGCTGTTCTGACATCACGTGAGTGGGCAGCCAGGGCCAGCCAGGAGCCAAGAAGCTAGAGAGAGGAACGCCTGCGGGGACTGCTTACGTGCTGACAGAGAGCGGCAGGCCCCCTCCCATAGTGCAGACACATGTGGTGGTCCTGCTGCTGGGTCCCCAGCAGAGGCTGGAACTGGCCTGCAAAAGCCAGGGCCCAGGGAAACTCAGACACCACCTGGGAAGTCCCAGGGCACAGGGGTTGGGACCCCAGGGCCAGCCTCCCCACTGGCCCAGCCTGTAGTCTCTGAGCGGGGGCCTGGGAGAGGCAGCCTGCAGGGCAGTACAGGTCGCGGTTGGGGCCTGAGGTTGCAGGAGCCAGCAGGCAGGGTCAGGAATACTGCCCCGACTTGTAGGCAGAGGAGTGAACGCCGCCTTGCCAGAGCTGCCCAGGGGAACATCCACATCTGCGGTGAGACCAGCCTAACTGGGACCTCCACCTGCGTCCCCCCCCCCCCGCCCACAGCCCAGAACTGCAAAGCACTGTGCCTAGGGGAGGCCCTTTCCATGGTCAGGGACACATGGGCCCATGAGATTCTTTCCCAGCAGGCACTCCAAGCAAGTTCCAGAGCCACTAGGATCATAAACTACCAGAATGTTCCCTAGGCCCAGCGAGCCATGGTCACGGCAGGACTTCCTGGCCATGGTCTCAAGGACAAAGGACTACCCCATCACTGCATCAAACTGGACGCATAGGGTCCCACAACGTGTTACAGAATGACGAAGTTGAACAGATGAACCATCCAGCAGGGAAACCAAGGCGGTGTGGCACAAAAAAGCATGGGCTATGGACATTCCCAGAGTTGTGTGCAAATCACAGCTCAGAGCTGACAAGCTCTGGCATGCTGGGCAGCTCGTCTGGGTTTTTGGGGTTTTAGCTACATCACCCACGTAATGAGGAGAACAAGTGATTCCTCACCCCTCCGGTGCCCATGAGGACTGGCAAGAACACGGAAGCAGCAAGACACAAATGCCCAGAGTGGCCCAGCTGGGAACCACCAGGTCCTGATGTAGCTGGGACACCCTCCCCCCGCCCCACCGGCATGCACGTACTGACGTGTCATAGCCGCATCTGCTCTGAGGCCACGTGTGAGCCACCCCCTGGCAGAAGCCTCAGTCCCGACACCAGCGGCAGGTGCAGACGCACGCGCCCTGAAAAGGAAGTGTTTCCCTTCACAGCTTGCACCATCTCTGACAATCGTGCCTGAGTAACCATGAGCTTTGGGGCAAGGAAGCCCCCTGCCTGTGCGCTGTCAGGAGCCAAGATGGACAACGGAAGCATTAATCATAATCCAGCCAGCTGCGGGCCCTTCCTCTCCATCCCTCCGAGAGGCAGATGCGTCCACATGGACAGGCAGCACCCACCACAGGGGCCTCATGCAAATGGCAAGCTTTGCAAACCACCCACAGGTTCCTGGAAACTGCTAGTCAAAGAGCAACCACAGACCCAAAGCTCCTGCTGGTCCACCCACCGGGTCTCAGAACCCACGGTGGTGCGAACAGATACCCTTCTGGAAGGCAGCTTCCCTCCATGTCTCGTACAGCTCCAGAAATCATGAGTTACAGGCAAGGACTTTGTGAGCCTTGGGGTCGGGACATCAGGTGGTTACAGGCTCTGCTGAGACAGCCAACACAGCATCCCTGTGTCATGCGCGAGGGTGTGAATGGGGCCAGGCATGAGGAAGAGGAGCAGGAGAGACAGGCTGTGGGTGGACTGAGCCCGCAGGGAGGTCCATGTGTCCCAGTCCCTTGCATGATGTGGGGACCCTGGGCCGAGGATGCCCCGACAGCAGGTAAAGCATCACTTCTGGGTCTGTTAGGTGGGTCCGTGGGGGAGACTCGTATCTGAGTCACAGATTGAGGTGGCCCTCCTGGTGTGGGGGCATCATCATCGTGCAGAAGGCCCAAACAGAATGGAGCAGAACGGCAAAGGGGGAGGAAATTGCTTTTTCTGCACAGCCTCTCCTGCATCCTTGGACACTGGGGACGCTGGTGCTCCACCTCCAGACTTGGACTGAATCACAGCAAGGGCAGACCAGGACCTCAGGCTCACAGATGGCACATTGGTGCCTCCTGGGATGTCCTGGCTGCTATGATCTCTTGCACGTGCATGCTCACGCACACACACACGGTAGATTATACGCACTTTGATCATAGATGTGTACACGGTACATGCATAAGCACATCTGTTCCAGGGTCATGGGCACAATACGAACATATACACAGGGGTTACATATATACCGTATACACACAAGCATGCGCACATACACACATGCGTGATAGGATTCAACATGTGTACACGAGGCACACATGCACAGACAGTATCCACATACCATGTGTGTATGTGTAGTGATTACGTGTATGTACACAGTAGGGACACACACTAGGATTCCACGCATCACATACACAAACACAATCACAGATATACACTGTAGTGCACATTTGCACGCACCCTGCTGGGCCTGCTTCTCTCCAGAGCCCTTGACACCATGGTTTGGCCACATGGTTTGGTCTCCAGCCAGACCCCAACTCCAAAGGTCAGATTCGCTCCAGCAAATGGAGATAGGAAACTGCTAGGGCCCCCCTGAAGACTCAGCTGTTGTCTCCCCATTGTGCCCCAGAATTGCAGGCAGGTCTGGAGCTCCTTCCCCTGGGGCAGTCGAACAGCCAGGAGAAGCTGCCGTCAGCGAAGCCTGACCACCACCTTGGCTGCAACGTAGCCCAGGCGAGAGGGGCTCTTGGTGCAGGATGCCTGGGAGAGAGCAGGCTACAGGGGAGCAGCTAGTCTCCACCATGGCCCATGGGACCTCAGCCCAATGCAGGCACCCTGACCATGCGCTTCTAGTCCACAACACGAGGAACCAATGAGAAATGGCTGTAGCAATCTGACCTTCAAGTTGACCTTGTTGTAACATCCAAGAGTGTTTTCAATTTCTTTCTTTCTTTTCTTTTTTTAAAGATTTTATTTATTTATTTGACAGACAGAGATCACAAGTTGGCAGAGAGGCAGGCAGAGAGAGAGAGAGAGGAGGAAGCAGGCTCCCCGCTGAGCAGAGAGCCTAATGTGGGGCTCGATCCCAGGACCCTGGGATCATGACCTGAGCCGAAGGCAGAGGCTTTAACCCACTGAGCCACCCATGTTTTCCATTTCTATTAAAATACAATTTTAATACCATCATATCTAATCATCTAAAGGGGAACGTCCACCAGGTCTTTGTTTTTCTGTTTTCTCTATAACCCATGTTTATCAAGTATTGTACAGCGATCAGTCTATACTGTGTTAGAAAACAGAAACCAAGCCGCTGGTTCCCTCAGTGTGGGCAAATGAGCAGCTCGGGCACCTCCATCACTGCACAACGAACACACAATGCCCACAGAGCAGGGAGGAGCTGGTTACAGGTACTGCTGGGAGGAACATCCTGACAGAGGGCCAGGCACAGGACAGGGCCAGCGGGGCCAGGAGGAGTGGCAGGAATGGTGGCCCCAGGTCCAGAGAGGGGGTGGAGGGGTGGCTGGGCAGGAAGCCCAGGGTCTGGCCTGTGTGTGCTGTGCACTCGGGGAACAGGGACAGGCACCATCACGTGAGATGGCCCACCGGGAGCAGGGACGGGCACTGCTGCATGAGACAGCCCGTCGGGGGCAGGAATGGGTACCCCTGAGAGAGATGGCCCACTGGGAGCAGGGATAGCAGCATTGAGGTTGTCGTGTGGTTCAGGCCACACCCAGGTGAGGAAGGAGGGGGCCTGGCCCAGGACTGGGGCAGTGACCGTGAGGAACACAGGATGAGACAGACATCAGTCCGTTCACACAACAGGACTGCTGAGGGTTGGAGTCTGGTACCGAGGGTGCCTCCCAGACTTCTGACATTCCGTGCCTGATAGTGGAGCTACGTGCCAGGAAGGGCTGTCCTGGTGGGTTTGCTCATTGCTGGAAAGTGGGCACCAAGGTCTGGCTTTGCCTGGGCTTGTCTCCACTAAGGGGAGAGTGTCCATGTGGGATGGGGCAGCTGTGGAGAGCGTCCACAGCTCACCTGAAGCTCTGGACTCAGAGCACAGAAATAAAACCACAGCATGGGGCAAACTCCCCTGAGGAGGGAGGGTCCCGGTCCAAACGCTGGAATTAGTCAGGGGCACGAGTGGTTGAGTGAACGGCTGCATCACGGGAGTCAAGGAAGGAGAGCACTTTGGGGAGGAGGGTGGCTCCCAGCAAATAAGAAAGCTGGCAGCAGAAAAGCAACACCTGAATTGGCCACACGGAGCCCCTAGAAATCTCAGCAGAGGGGATGCTATTTAGGACTAAGCTGAGGGGGTGACACGGGTGGGTGCGGACGGTGCTCAGAGATCCCGGATGCCAGTGCTCCTGGCACGGGGATGGGCCAGCAGAAGTGGGTGGAAGGAAGCTCCCGAGGGAACAGACTGGCCCCCATAGGTATCCAAGGGGGAACACAGCAGAGCTTTGGGTGGTCTGGCAGTGGCGGGCGAGTCCCTACAGAGGACTGAAAGGGAGGCCTGCGGGGGAGGCCTGGCCTGACCCTCTGGTCGCCCGCCTTAGTCCCCAGCCACGGACCTATCTCTCTCTGGGTGACAGAGGAGGACAAGCCCGTGGAGTCTGCGCCTCACGAACACAGAGCGTGCCGTGAGGATGGAAGCACGCGGGGTCCTACAGCCCGAGGCCACTAACTATCCTGGGAGTCACCCTGGAGTGGGGACAGGTACATTGCCCCGTGCATTAGTGCTCGTCCTGCGGGAGCCAAGAGCTGCGCACCAGGGCCGTCCACCTGCAGTGTGGGTGCCGGGGAGCTGCTTGCCCCACACTGCCAGGTTGTCGCCTGGGTCAAAGCCACCCAGTGGCTGGGTACCTGTCAGTGGAACATGAGCTGATGTGACAAATACTACGTCCAGGCTGAGCCACGAAATGGGCCAAGCCTCGGGCTGACCACAGCAGAGACGACCCCCAGGGGTCCCAAGAAATGGGCCCCTGCAGCCCGAGTGACCAGGCCACATGCACAAATGCCACCACGTGAAAATCCACTTCCCCTCTGCTGGGGCCACGGAACATCTCTGGGGACACACTCCCAATCCACGGCCCACCAGCACTCGCCCACCTGCCATGGTCCTTGTCTCCATGTCTCTGAGCAGCACGATAGCGGTTCCTCCATCCTGCCGACATGTGGTGTCACCAGGGAGTGTGGCTTGGTGAGTCCCAACTAGATCCTGGGCTCAGCAAGGTCTTTGGGGCTCCAGGTGAGTCTCAGGGCGGGATCCAATGTGAGGGTGTGGCCTCAGATGCTGGAAGAAGGCCCCATGCCCCATGGCTGCCTGGCAGCAGCCAGAAGAGCCAGTGTGAGAATGAGGTGGCCGTGGTGGCTGCGGTGGGTCTTCGCCTTCCGCCAGACCCATGCTTCCAGCTACAGTACCCAGACCACCAGCTGGGGGTTCAGCCAGGAGCCCGTGGGAACACACAGCTCAGCGCCACCTGGTGGGGGTCCCACGCAAGTCAGACCATCCTGACACCCGGGAAGTGCTGCCCCAGACCTGGAGGAAACTGTGGCAAGCTTGCTCTGCGCAGGGCTGGGGAGCCTGGGGACGCGGTGGGAAAGCCGGCAGCTCCGAGCGGCCAGTGCCAATCATCTCGAGGCACCAAGCATGCTGTCTGAGCGGCGGCCTCAGGAGCAGGGGCGCAGGCCATGCTCAGACACACACAACGTCACCGTCTTGGCCATCAGTGGCCGGCAGGCTTCCAATAAAGAAAACTCCCTGTCTCCTCTGCATTTGGGTCACGATTCCAGGAAGCTGGAGAGAAGACCTCCACGCCTAAGTCCCAGCTGTTTCCAAGGGGAAGCCTGAAACTTTGTCTTTCGCTCAGGGAAAGTCAGTGAATGTCCTGGAGCATGGCGTATTTTCCACTTCTGTTTTGCTGTAGCAACAAGGAAGGCCAACATATGTGTCCACCGAGGAAGCAAATGGCGGGGACGAGGCTGGGGCTCTGCTTTTCCACAGGCTGCAGGGAGCCTGGCGTCTGCTGCTCCGGTCCGAGCTGACAGATGGGTGAGGATCAGGACTGCGCAGCTGCCCTGGGCTGGGAGGGGGCATCAGCTCCATGTCATCGTGGGGCCACCACACTGAGGGAGGGGGACAAAGATACACAGCACCCAGGCAGAGCGAGGACAGGTGTGCAGCTTTGTGATGGCTGGAGTGTGAGGCGGGCAGGGGCTGAGACACAGGGCCGCCGCGGGGAGCACGGGGAGGGCGTAGGGCACATACGGCTTCTCTGCCCTCCTTGGCCGCAGGGATGGCTGATGGCGACTCTGGGGCTCTGATGAGGCAGCTCTTCCATCTCTGCAGTGACTGAGCTCTGAGGGCCTTCACCACCGCAGGGGAGACACAAAGCACAAAGAGATCCATGTGTCAGCCTTCTCGCGTCTGCAAACCTTCTCCGAACGAGGGTTCCCTCGGGCCGGAGACCCTGCTGGAACTGGGGCATCTTCTCTGAAAGGGGAAGCCGGCAGAGGTACAGGATGAAGAGGAGTGCGTCCCGCTGGCGTGGGTCTGCTCTGCCCCTGCGGGCGGTCAGCCAACCCTCCCACCATCAGACCCCACCCCAGGTCAATGCAGTCAGGGTGTCGGGCCATGTTCAGATTCTCCTTCCACGACAAAACTAGCCTACTGAGTATTCTGACCCTCCAACTTCCATCCCATTGGTGCCTTCTCATTCTTGCTACTCAGAAATCCTCATGGATGAGAAGTAAGGGCTTGCATGGTGCGCTTGCGAGCGTGGGCACGGCTCTACGTTACATGCGGAAAATAAACCGCCACGTCTTCCGCTCACAAAGATGCTTCGAAGGTTTCCACGGTGTGTCCCAGCCACTGGGCCATTCTGCAAGAAGTGCCCTGTGCTCCTAGCACCAGAACCAATCTGGGAAGTGCTGGCCGCGATGCTGTGGGCAGGAGAGGACACAAAGGAGCAGCTGGCCAGCAGCCAGTCGGCAGAGCAGGGGTCAGGGTGGAGAGGGCGGGACTGCCGGGGATCCAGGACCCCCCACAGCCACTCCATGCCCAGGTTCAAATCCTGACCAGACACAAGCCACCCCACGGCGTCTGCCTCCCCTTGTCCTGAGCCAGCGTGCCCACCACCCATGACACAGAAACGGTACCATCCGTGCAGTAGGATCTGTACAAATGAGAAAGGAGACCTGGGCTTTTGATGGCTACTGTGACCGATCATCACGTGACGGGCAGTGAAGTCAAACATAAGCAGAAAGCACAACTACAACTCCACAGGTACCCACCCTGAGGGACGCTGACCTCATAGACCCTGAGAGCTGCATGCACACCGCCCCACCTAATCGCAATGACCCCCATGCATGGCGGGTTCCTTGTGGCCTCACTTGCACAGGTAAGGGAAGCAGGGCTCAGCAGGGTGAGGTCATTTACCCAAGGTCACTCAACAAATAAACTGCCAAGCTAGGATCTGACCTTAAATGAGGTTACTCTGGATCCTCACTCCCTCCTGAGTCCTGCATGGGGTCTCACATGTGCCTCAGGGAAAGGTGTATAGGCCACCCAAGGGCAGATGTCTGAGCAGCAATTTCTTTATCTGCTGGGCTGTGCGGGGGCAGATCAGAGGTTGAAAGAGGCAGAGGAAGAGGAGGTGGGGGAGACCCCTTGCCTCCAGGGGCACAGTGGGTGCTGTGCGCTGGGCCCAAGGGGACACAAATCTGGGGCAGTGTTGAGGACAGGGTCCCAGGGAGGCTGGTCAATGGGCTGGGGACACCTTGAAGAAAATCTTTCCAAACTGGAAGCAGGTGGAGGGGAGACAGAGGGTGTCTGTTTCCCCCTAAGCCAAGGGAGAACATGAGCTGCAGGTTAAACTGTCCCTAAGAAAACCATGCTGGAGTCCTAAGTCCAGGCACCCGTGAGCAAGATCTCTGGAAACTCAACTTGCATGCTGCGATGAAATCAGATTACGGGGAGGTCCTCCTGCAGGAGGGGCAGCCCTCATTCCAGCGTGACTGGAGTCCCTGCAGGAAGGGCGCACTGCAGCTCTGGGAGGACTAGCGAGGGACGCCGAGGCCATGCTGGGAGCCTGAAGAGGCAGGGAGCGGACCTACCCTGGGTCTCAGAGGGAACATGGCACTGTGAACTCTTCCCAGATTTCCAGAAAGGCGAGGACATCTGACCCTGCTGTGTAAGTCACTTGTGCACCATGCTTTGTGAACCTCAGGCGAGGAACACAAGCCGCGCTGGGCCTGCAACTGAGGTTGAGTCCCCAGGTCCCCAGGAAAGCAGCCCTCCAGACCAGGAGCGTTTCCTGGCTCACATCAGCATCCTTGCAAAACAACAAGACACTGAGATTTCCTCAAAGGGCACTAAACCAGCTGCATGCCCCACAGTGGCCAGGCACAGGGGATAGGAGCAGGGCAACTGGGGAGTGAATTCACAGGCCTCCAACCCTCCGTGGGCTGTGTCAGCAGAAACCAGGCTGGGAAGCACTGCCTCTAGGGACAAGACAGAGTCACCCAGAGTCAACACAAAGGGACCGTGTCCTGATAATGTCAGGCACAGCATAGCCAGGTCCCCCGACGCTCCTCAGCTGGGGCGGGCTATAGAATTCTGGGCTGCTGTGCTTCCTAGAAAATCACTTTTCTTCCTGAGCCAAAACAATATCCCCCGGGTTAAGGTATTTGTGGTAGGAAAACACGGATGGAGGTTCACTTGTGATTGCCTTTGTTCAAACTCCAGTGACTGCCCCCTTCTCGACGCCTCTCCCCGCGCGAGGAAGACAAGTGCTGGAAACCGCATTAGAATCTCATCCATCAGGATGCACTGGCCAGAACGTAAGCCAGGCCCCCAGGAGAAGAATGAGCTGTCCCTGCCACAGAAAACTGGGTGAATTTAGAGTCAGGCACCATCTTTTTGCAAGAACAAAACCAAGAACAATGAGAATTGCTTTTCCTGCACAAAAAGAGAAAGAGACTATGAACGCAGGCAAGACAGTGACAGGTTCTACAGAAACAATGAATGATTCGAAACCCTGAGATACATGCAGAAAGGTAGGACGGGTTGACCAGCCTGTCCTCCAAATGTCTAATTACTAGGGGAAAAGCAGGATCCTCTGGCAACCATCAGTGAAGAAAAGTAGGGAGGGAGTGGCTCCCAAACCACCCCCCAGGATACCCGGATGTTCCCAGGGCTGCCACTGCCACCTGCTGGGGGGTTTATGGCCTTCTGTGCTGACCTGACTGCCAGAGGTTTTCCTACTCTGCAAGTAGGTTTTCCCACTTGCATGAAATACAAGGCACGGAACTTCGCAGACAGCAGAGAAAGAAAGAAACGCTGCCTGGAGCAGCAGCGAATGGGGAGATATTCTGGAGTTTGGGGACAAACAGTGAGATTTTCCCATTTGTCTCAGGATGAAATTTCTGAGCATGACATGGTCGCTCTGTCAACGTGACTGGTGGCTCAGACCCGGGGTGCAGCTTTGTGGCTGTGAGTCCCACACTCCTTTCAGTGACTGGACATATGAACAGCACAACGGAAAGACCTCAGCTCCCACGTCTGCAAGCTTCTCCAAATTCAGAGGCGGTTATAAGGCAGAGCAAGAACCATCTTGGTGACAGCCACAAGCCCGCCCTGGCCTGAGTTCCCTGGAAGGTGTGGTAATCAGACCCGTTGAGAAGCATGAGCCCCGGGAGACACTGGTGCCAGGCTCCCGCCATGGATGCATGGCTTTGCAGCAGAATGCTGGCCACTGGTCCCTCATGGCACTCCACACTGGGGGCCTCATCAGACCCACAGCGCCAGCAAGGAGGGTGTCCAGTGTCTGATTTGCTCACTGGCCAGGGATGCACCCTCAGCCCCGTGCCCCACATCCAAGACTTTCCCCACGAAGACATGAATGAGGGGCCTGGCTTCAGAACCCACCCCCACGGGCCGGGCTACCTGCGGGTGGGAGCCAAGGGAGGGAGGGCCGCAGCTGGATGGGACCCCATCCCTGGAGTGGTTCGAGTCCTCCTTTGTGTCCTTTGGTTCCTATTAGGTGGAAAAGCCACTCCAGGGTTCGGCTGCCTTTGCTGGCCTTTCCTGGTACCTCTGACTTCCACGTAAATCTCTTTACTCGAATGAGGTGGGAAACCAGCTCTCAGAGTCCAGGAACGCTGCGGCACCCACGGCCACTCGTTCCTACTGAGGCTGGAGGGCAGGCAAGGTGCTGCGAGGGGCCTCCAGCAGCTCAGGCTGTGAGGTGGGCGGAAGCGCGGGGCTGCCAGGCCAGGGGCCATGCAGCTCCAGGGAAAGGAGCCCGAGGAGGAGACAAGGGAGCCCAGGGACCCCGTCCTCCTGGAGCAACCAGGACCAGGCCTTCTGGCTCTGAGTCCGGAAAGACCAGTGTTTCTGGATCAGTGTAGAAGGGGAAACAGCTAATGAGGGTTCTTGACGCCACAGCACGGCTGGCTCCTGAGCAGGGAAGAGTGTGACCAGGAAGGCAAGGGGCTGCTGCAGCCAAAGTACTTGCTGCAAGAGAGAGGAAAACATGAGCACAGTGACCCCGGGAAACGCTGGAGCACCCCTGTGATCGCCCGGCGGGGACGTGAGAGCCAAGCGTGGACACGTACCACGATGACCGACAGCTGCTTGCGAACAGTGAGCAAGACTGCTTGTGTTCTGCATTTCCTCCTGAGAGGGAGGCTGTGCTGGGATCACGCCGTACCTGGCACAGGCACTTCTGATACCAGCAAACGGGATGGCACAAGGGGCTAAGGTAAGCGCCAGGGAGCCTCGCACATTCTCAGTGCCCACGCCGCTCCCGCGGGCTCCGCGAGCCGAGGTCATCCTCTCACGGGGCAGCGAGAGCCCCAGCCAGCCTCTTTTCCAGGCCAAGACGCACGTTTGTCTTCGCAGAACATGGATGAGTCTCCCATGTTTGAGAGTAAGACCTAAAAATGCTGTCAGACTTTAATCTAGGCCGGGTTCCTATCGAGGACTCTTAAGTTAACCTGCTCACGCTCTGGCAGGCTAGCAGCCGAGGACACGGGCTGAGACAGCCGGTGACTTCGCTCTCTGGCCTCAAGGTCCTTGGGACACAGAACCAGAGGAGCGACACACGCTTTACTGCAGCAAAAGCTCTTCCTGCGAGCAAACCCAAAGTGGAAGCACAGCGTGTGGACGAGAAGCACAGAGCGTTGGCCTGGGGGTGCAGGGACACAGCCCAGTCTGGCCACTGCTTTCTGGGGAGCCCCCAGACCTCGGGGTGTCTAGGCGAGAGGCCGGAGCCTGAGCCCGTGCTACCTGGCCCCGTGGAAACCTTTTACACGCAGGAGAGAACACGAGAGAAGGGTGCAGGTAGGCGAGCAGATAAAGCAGAAACCCTCTGTCTTCCCTTGAGCCAAAGCCCCATTGCTGCACTGGGGAGAAAAGAGAGAAGAAAACCACTCACTGCTCTTCTTCCTCTTCTGATTCCATTTCACACCGAATGCAGGGGCGGCTGGGTCAGGGGTGAGTCTAGAGGGAGCTGGAGAGTCCAGGGGAGGCTCACAGGGCCCAGAGGACCACACGGTTGGCCAACGCGTGTGTTCTGGGTGGTGGGAGGTCTTTGCAGGTCCCTGCTGGTGCCACGCCAGCTGAGGGGAGTGCAGGTCCCACGGGCTTCAGAGCACCCCAGCCGCTGCACCACAGCCCTCCCAGGAAGGAGGGAGGGAAGGCGGAAGAACACCCCAGCACCATCACCTCTCCTGCGGCTTGGGTTAAATCACAGCGTGTATCTTCCCTCCGCTGAAACCTCTTCCAGAATGGAGAACCAGGGTGCCGGGAACAGCAGTACAGCAGAGAAGCCAGCACAGAGCCGTGGAGGGAGTACCCCTGCGGAGTGAGTCCTGGCTGTTCGCATGGGCTCCCAGACCTGTTTCTCTGGGCAGAGAGCGAGTAAGAATGCCTGGAGTGGTTCCGAGGCTGAATAAAGATGTGGAGTGACATGGCTGGTGCCAAGATGACCCTCAGCAGACACGGCTCCCTTCCCAGGGATGCAGACCCAAGGCTGACGGGGTGGGCGCAGGAAGTCTGGGGCAGTGCACTCTGGGTAAGAGCAGAGTCCCACAGTGTGGAGCCGGGAAGGGGCCTGGGGACCACCTCCCTGCCAAGTCAGGTCCCTCTGCATGGGAGGAAGGGACTCAGGGAGTGAGGCTTAGAACCCAGAGCCTGACCTCTAGCAGACACACTAGGTCCTAGGGTACCTGAGGGGCTGCGGTCTCAGAGCGTGCATGGGCAGGACCCCCTGTGAGTCGGTAACCTTGGGCAAGCTGGGAGGCCGCTGGAGCCTGTTTGCACTCTGCCGGGCGGCTCCATGCCTCTCACTGTGCTTGTCAGGATGAGTGACCATGTATTAACAGCCCCTCTGCAGCCGGCGGAGGGACCCAAGGACGTTCGGTTGCCTGAGCTCCCGCTGGGGCCAGCGAGGGATGCAGGGTGCCCCCGGAGCCATGCTGCCCGAAGGAAAGGGAGTTCTGGGGGTTGCCCTTCCTGGTGCAAAGTGCAAGGGAGGAAGAACGGGACAGAGAGCCATGAGGGCCCCACGTGAGGGACTTGCACACCCGGCCGGGCCTGGGACACGGCCACTCAGTTCTGTCCATGCTGCTTTATTTCTGCAAAGGAGGCACTGGGGCATGTGGGGTCGGGGACAAAGTCTCTCCGGAGACGTCTGAGGCATCCCCAACTCCGAATTCCATGACTGATGGTCCAGACTCAGCACCAGTCAATCCCGCGGTGACTCGGTCCCACCAGTTCTGTTGAACTACTTAAAACCCAGGGCAGGAGAGTGTCCAGGTAATGAAGGGACACAGTTCTGCACTTTCTGGGGCTCGTGTGTAGGAGGGCAGAGAAAGCCTATACTCCCCAGCTTGCTGGTCTGAGCGGGGGGCGGCAGGAGGGGCACCAGCCCCACACGGAGACCGTCCCAAATGGTTGGCAGGTAACACAATGACACACGATCGCATCCCAGATGAACCCTTCATGTGCTCGGACTTTTCCTCGTGTAAGATTGGAAGGATACAGGCCCAGTGGGGCTGGAATGGCCTGAGTGTATCCTGGATCTCAAGGAGGCCTCAGGCTGCCCTGAGCAGGGCATGTCCCATGTGACAAGGCCCCGACTTCCTGCTGCCTGTCTCCTGCCCCCTTCATGGGTTCACTTCACGGCTGCAAGGTGCTTCCTGCCAGGGAAAGTATATGGGGTCCTCTGGGACCTGAGGGGGTTGGACAATGCCTCCATGTCCACACTAGCTTTCAGTGTTGATCCTAAATCAGAACATTTCCAGGGATTTCACATTCGGCTGAACAGCTATTTTCGGACTCTTGTTTTTGTTCTTTCTCTGGAGAAGGCTGTGGGCCTACACAGGCCCTCTAGGCGCTGGCGGGTTCTCAGGACATCAAAATGCACATTCCCTGTAATCAGGTCTGAAACCGGCCGGTGAAGGGCAGAAACCAGCCGCTGGCATCCTCAGCTGTGGACTGGTCAGATGTAGAAACTCCGATGTCCAGCTTCTAACAAGGTCCAGCTTGCCTGTTCCTGGGAAAATGCCTGTGGAGGAGGTCTGCATGGGGAGCCCCTGCCCCAGTCATGGCAAGTGGAGTGACTGCGTCCCTATTTGGGAAAAACAAGCACAAGAACCCCCAGGCGCCCCACCTTCATGGACGGATGGCTGTGTTCCCGCCTCTTCCTTCCTTCTGTGGAGTCTATGACACAATATTACACCAGTTGTGCAACACAGGGACTGGAAGTCTACACATACCCCACAATGGCCACCACAGTGAGCCTGGCAACCAGAGTTTCTTAGAGTCCACATTTAAGTGAAATCATGTGGTATTTGGGTCTTTGCCTGATACTTAGTACCCTCTGGTCCATCCAAACCGTTCCAAATGCCAAGATCTCATTCCTAATTTGACAGCTCACCAATGTTCCACTGCATACACACATACCACAACTTCTTCATCCACTCATCACTTGATGGACACTCAGGCTCATCTGTATCTTGGCTGTTCTGGATAACGCTGCTGCAAACATGGGGTGCATGTTTCCCTTTGCATAGATTTTCATTTGCTTTGTGTAAATACCCAGAAGTGTGATTCCTGGATCATAGGGTAGTTCTATTTCCAGTTTTTTTGAGGACCCTCCATCCTGTTTTCCAGAGCAGCTGCACCAGCTTGCACGCCCACCAACTGTGCACAAGGGCTCCCCTTTCTCTGCAAGCGTGCCGACACCTATTATCTCTGTGTTGTTCATTTTAGCCACTTAGGCAGGTGTGAGGTGGGATCTCACTGTCATTCTGGTTTTATTTCCCTGACGATGAGTGATGCTGAGCATCTTCTCGTGTGTCTGTTGGCCCTTTGCCTCTGTTTACTAATATTCTGTTGAGTTTTTACGTCTATGTTCCTCAGGGATACTGGCCTCTAACTTTTTTTTGCTTGTGGTGTCCTTGTCTGGTTTGGGGGTCAGAGTAATGCTAGCCTCACAAAATGAGTTTGGAAGCATTTCCTCCTCTTCAGCTTTTGGGAAGACTTTGAGAGGAATGGGTATTAAATCTTCTCTGAATGTTTGGTAGAATTCCCTGGGGAAGCTGTCTCGTCCCGGACTTTGGTTTGCTGGGAGGTTTCGGATTTCTGGCTCTATCTCCTTCCTAGTCATCAGCCTATTTAGACTTTCCATTTCTTCATGATTCGGTTTGGGAAGATTTTAAGTTTCCATGGATTTATTCTTTTCTCCCGGGTTGTCTAACCGGCTTACGTATAATTGTTCATAGTGTCTCTTACACGCCTTTGTATTTCTTGTAGTATCAGTTATAACTTTTCTTTCATATCTGAGTTTATTTAATTGAGCTCTTTCTCTTTTTCCTCTTGGGGAGTTGACCTAAGGGTATGTCAGTTTTGTTTATCACAGAACCTACTTTTGGTTTCACTGATCTTTCTGTTGTCCTTTCAGCCGTTTTTCCCTCTCTGATCTTTTATGATTTATTTGAGAGAGAGAGAGAGCATGCGCGCATGTGCGCACAAGCAGGGGGAGCAGCAGGCAGGAGGAAAAGCAGCTTCCCTGCTGAGCCGGGAGCCCGATGCAGGGACTCGATCTAAGACAGACACTTAACCCACTGAGCCACCCAGGCATCCCCTCCTCTCTGATCTTTATTATTTCCTTCCTTCTACTAACACTGGATATTGGTTTCTTTTCTAGTTCTTTGTGCTGTGATGCTAAACTGTTGAGATGCTCCTGGAGGTAGGCCTGTATCGTCATGAAATTCCCGCTTAGAACCCCTTTTTGCCATGTCCTATGGATTTCACCACAGCACATCTCCATTTTCTTTGGCCATACGTTTATGGGTGTGGAGAAGGCTTGTGGTGGGGACCACAGCCAACGCACTGGTGGGTCCCGGGGAGCCCCAAAACAGAAGGGAACCACTTCCCTGGCACAGCCAACCAGACCCAGGCGCTCAGGGGGCAGATCACCCCTACATTGAAAAGCCCCTGAAGGCTCCATGCTTCCCGGCACCATGCAGTGGATTTCCCTGGGACATCAAGAACAATCAGACTGTGTGCTAAGAAAGATGGGAAACTGAAGGGGGAACCAGGTGACAGAGGGCAAGGGGCAGAGTCCCTGGGGATGACAACGGGTGCCCCGTGACAGCATGACTCCTCCTTTCAAAGACCGCATGTGATTCCAGTAAGGCTGAGGAAACAGCAACATCTGATGCATCTGGATAATCTTCCATGAATCCCTGCCTGGTACCCCGAACCATCATTCAACCTGGCCCCGTTTCTATCAAGTCTCGAAACACAAAATCCTGCAGTCGGCGCTGTGCCTCTTGGTTCTGAATCCCAGTTTTGGCATCTTTGCCCAGTTAGCAGTTCAAGGTCCCACGAGTGCTTCCACCAGATACTTTACAGGGAGAGCAGACATGCGAAGATTATTCAACACACACACATGGCGAACATACATGTGTACATGTGCATGTGTACGCACGCACACATGCACGCAGCCATGCATGCGCACACTCGCACACCAAAACCTCAGAGGAAAGGCCACTGTGGCTTTTGTGGCAGTGGTTACCCTGGCCATAGCCCTTGCGGGCGGAGGACGAGGCTACGCTCCTGTTCTGTGTTCCAACCTTAGCTACCAGCTACTAACACTAGGGTCTGTTTCATTTGCTCCCTGCAGATCCTCCAGACTCCACAGAAACAGCTCTCAAAGTTTCAAAATGAAGCTTATCAGAAGGTAACCCATTGAAAAACATTTAAACCAAATTTGTCAAGATCCTGAAACAGGCATCTCGGCCTGATAGAATCATAACCATGACTCCATCCACCCAATCTAGTTCTGGCTTTCTGAGCAGCGAGACACCCCCAGGCCCAGAGGAGCCCCTTTCCTTATGGCCCAGGCTCACCTCTACCTGCCTGCACTTCTGGACATGGGGGACACCCCATCCCTGTAGGTGAGGGTCCCCAGAGTTAACAGGTGAAAGTACTGGGTGCTCAGTTATGTTTGAATTGAGAATTTAACAAATGAGTTAAGTCCCAGGCAATACTGAGAGCACGCTCAAATTAAGAAATGATTTGTCATTTATCTGAAATTCAGCTTTTACCAGGCATACCGTGTCTTACCTGCCACATGCCCTGGAGGCCCAACCCCAGGGACCTGGGACGGGTGGGGGCGGACTCACGAGGGCATGCCTGCTGCTGTCCCAGGGGCCCCCACTTGCCCTTCCCCCAGCACTGCTTCAGGACGCCCCCGGCCTCTTTTGGCTGTCAGCACTGCACACCACCCATGGTCCAGCGGCGTCTTCCCTGCTGCATGCACACCCTTGAAAGAACGTCATGTGCTCGTGTCTTGTGTCCAGGAAAAGCTCCAGGGGCCTCCTAACTGGAGCCTGCTTTTGTTTTCCTCTTCCCCCTCGTAGACCCGTCCTGCACGCTGTGCTCAGAGGCCCACACGCAAATCAGTGTGTGTACTTCAGTCATAATTTCAAGACCCACACGAAACTGAGAGCTGAACCAGTGTGCCCACCTTCGCTAGCAGGAAACCCCTCAGACCCCGACCTGCTGCTGTCCCTGGATGCCCTGTCCCCTCACTACTGCGAACCACTGCTCAGGGTAATGACACACATTCGAGGAGAACGGGAAGAAAGGAGCCCTCAGCTCCAGGCTTCCCAGCGTGTGCCAGCCACGGCTCAAGCCCAGCCATAAAATGCACAGGAACAGGGAGAAGCACGGATACACAATAAAGCAAGGGAAAAATGAACGACGCCATAATACAGTCTGTTTTCATTTTGTGCAAAGAAAATTAATTTTTTAGGACATTTCACTTAACTTGGCAATATTTTACGGTTTAACCTCTGATGCCTGAAGCGCCTCTCTTTCATGCCCTTAAGCCTCAGACGGGGGAAGCCCGTTTTACGACTAGCTGTAGGTCCTGCCTCTTGGGGGATGACCAGCCTCATGGCCCAGCTCAGGGCCGTGTGCACTCAAGGAATGGGAGTTGCGCTGACCAGGGTTCCCAGCTGGTCACCTCCCGCAGGAGCACCCGCTGTAACTGTGAGTCGCCCTCCCGAAGAGTGGACACATTACCTTCCAGAGCAAGGCACCGGGGTGGGCTGGTCGACCAGATGAGGCTGTGTAGGCACTCGAGGTGCTCGGCCCCCTCCAACTTGTACCCAGGGAAGCAGTGGTAGGAGATGACCGTC